>NC_136516.1:49836176-49923676 GCF_053919585.1 Euprymna scolopes | reverse complement strand
TGTTCACGTGTGCGAGCGTACGCTACATTCCCTCCATCGGATACGTTAGTCTATGTGATCTCACCTCTACACCCACCCGTCCTCCACTCAACAAACTTATAACGTCGTCTGTGTCCGTGAGTCTCTAGGAGACCTCTGCCGACCCCAGTATAGCATTGGGTTTGGGGGGAACACAGACTAATCCTACACCCATAACAGTGAACTGCAAACTGCTAAACCCTTAGCAGATTTCAAGTTCAAACCCCGTTTACAAACATTGAACATACACAACCGATAAATGCATGACATCAATTATGCTAATCCACCGATGGTCTCTCGCCCTCTCATATCTCTACCCTTTTGTATATCGTGCAAGTTTTTGCAAACATTTAAAAAGAGCATTTTAAAACATAGTAATTTATTTTAGGCATATAATTATCACTTAAACATATCATTATGCTTATATATATATATATATATATATATGTATATATATATATTTATATATATACACAGAGTCAGACAGACGGATACACACACACACACATATATATATATATATATATATATATATATATATAGAGAGAGAGAGAGAGAGAGAGAGAAAATCATGCAAATACAGTACTGTTTCGTTGTATCGCAACTCATCAGCGAGGCTAGACTAGAACCTACCCCTAGCCGGGCATCAAACCTATAACTCTCGGGCTGATAGTCAGCAGTTCGACAATCTGGCCCATCGTGGATGCATATATATATATAAATAAATAAATAAATAAATATATATATATATATATATATATAAATTGTAATAGAGTCACTAAAATTGGGAAAAATATTTGTTTTCCCCTGTATAAAAACACTCCAAATATATGCATTTCCCTCATTTTTCAGTCGCAGTACTCTAATATGATCTCACTTCAGAAATCAAGGCTGGATCACTTGCAAAATACAAAAGTATATATCATGGCGTATGGCATAAAACCGAATAACGCAAGAGTGGGTCAGAGACATTACTTATTAAACATCCCTTATATATATATATATATATATATATATATATATATATATATATATATATATATATATATATAATGTATGAGGTAGAGAGAAATTGAGATACTGGTATTGTCAACTCAGCTTTCCTCAGTGTGCCTAGAATTTATGTTTTTTTTTCGAATTGATATTTTAAATAATCCAGAAACAAACATGAAAAATAAGTTGTTTCTTTTAACTTGTACATTTCCAGGGAACTATGTTTAATTAAAATGAATTACACACACCCACGAACACACACACATGCACACACATCTATGTATATATATATATATATATATATATATATATATATATGTATATATATATATATATATGTCCATGTATATGTCTATATGTCTATATATATGTCTATATATATAGAAGTTGTTTGTTTGTATTTTAGCGATATGTTTTGAATGAATTCAATTATTTACGAAAGTGCATTTTTACCTAATTGCGAGTTGGGAACAATTTCTCCTTTAACCAATTTTGTTCCCCCACATATATTATTTTTAAAATGTAATTATCCACTGAAGATCTCTCTCTCTCTCTCTCTCTCTCTCTCTCTCTCTCTCTCTCTCTCTCTCTCTCTCTCTCTCTCTCTGTATATATATATATATATATATATATAAAATGAAAATTACAATTGAATTTACCAAAATGATCAAAGATGTTAAAATTAAAGTAAATTATAAATATTAAAGAATTAATATTTATAAAATTATCTCAGCCAGATATAAAAGCTATATTATATATATTTATTAACTGTTTGCTCATATATATATATATATATATATATATATATATGAGCAAACAGTTAATAAATATATATATGGTTCATTTTATCTTCTGTTTTCAAGTTAGTTTTATTATATTTGATTGTTAATAGACAGAAAGAAAGAAAGAGGAAGAGATAGGTAGATAGATAAAGCAAGAGAGAAAAAAAAATATATATTAACTGTTTGCTCATATATATATATATATATTAACTGTTTGCTCATATATATATATGTTTGTGTGCGTGTGTGTGTGTGTGTGTGTGTGTGTGTGTGTGGCTGTGTCTGTACTGTGTATATATATGAAGTATATTATGTGTATAACTTCATATATTCATTAGTATATGATTCCTTCTTAAAAGAAATAATCAATCATTATGAAATTTCAACAAGCTGCTGCTTAATATAAAGAGGGAGACTGTAGGCTGCTGCTTAATATAAAGAGTGAGACTGTAGGCTGCATACGTTGTTAAATTTAGTTTTATGCGAAGTAGGTAAAAGTATGAGTGAAAATATATTCGATTTTTTGTAAAATTTAAACCATAGATATAGCAATCAATTTATAGGCTTCTTCGCAATGCTTTAAAGAATTGTAGGCGCTATAATATGGGCACAACCATTCATTTGAAAATTAATATATTTCACAATTTTATTCGAATTGATAACAATTTAATCAAATTGATTCAAATTAGACACTAATTTTACAAGACTTCAATGAATTTCAATTTCTTCTTACATTCGCCAGATTTTTTGAAATCTTAGCTATTTTCAAGAAGTAAAATAGTGCGATACATTTTCACAGAACAATGGCTGCCACAAGATAGATCATACAGTAAACTGCAGGTTTTTACATTAGAGTTCTCCGTTTCCTAGATACACGTTTTAACGAAGGCAATCACAATTATGATGACATACGGGTATCTCGCTAGATCGCCGAAGTTAAGAACGATTATACTGACCAGTACCAAGTAGGTGACCATTTGGAAAGGCGAGATGCTGTATGTACCGTGCCGAGTCGTAGAAATTTCTAGGCTGGTATCTGGGGGCCCATTAATTCACTGGGAGAGATGCAGCTCCAGTCTTCGTTAGGACATGCATCTAGGGGAAGGAAAACTCAGATCTAAAAACCTGCGGTCTCCTTTATGTTCTGTTTTGTAGGAGCCATCTGCACTGGTAAAAATTAGCAGTAATACCAAAAAAGTGGTTGGTACTACACAAAACCTTAACCACTATGAATAAATCATCTGTATGGATTTCGAAACAACTTAGTTGCAGTGGCGGAAACTTGTACGCCTTAATCGACAGTAGAGTCCGTTATATATATATATATATATATATATATATATATATATATATATATATATATATATGCATACATACATACATACAGGGTGACCCTAAATAAGCGGGCCCCAACTCTAATTAACCCCCGTTTCTTAATACAGTGTATTCTTTCTCCGAACTCCCACTAGGGTCTTGGTGTACTCACGGTCGTTGATTCTGCCATGTCCTGTGAAATGACAATCGGTGAATAAATAATTGAAATATCACGTTTTTTTGGGTCACCCTGTATATATATATATATATATATATATATATATATATATATATATATATATATATATATATATGTATATGTGTGTATATATGTATATATATATATGTATATTATACTAGTGCATGCATGTCAAGTCGTAAAATACGCTTAGATATGATATTTTCATTTATGCAGATTTCATCTTTATTTTTAAAGAGTCAATTATTGATCGATTATTTAATATTATATTTATCCAATATATAGTCGTAATTTCATAAGTAAAAACTGTCGTTGGCTAGAATCGAAACCGGAAGCAACATTTCAGGCGATTTAAGTTTAAACGCTACACCATGAGTCATTGTTACTCGGGTAAGAAATAGCTAAAACAAACTAAAATTGATTTGCAAATGTATAGAGATTTATTTACGCAGTTGTAGTAGCGCAGTTTTAGTCAACTTACGTTTACCAAGTTCAAATTGCTTTCATTTTTTGATACCTTAGCAGCTATTTTGACCCCATAGATACTATTTTAACCGGGTAACGGCGCATAAAAACACGTTTTACAAAAACCGAGATCCTTTGACCCGCCTTCTATCGCTCTGTGACCTTCAATTTCGGTTGAGATACAGATCGAAAAAAAATGAAGACACACAGACGGACAGACAGAAATAGTGAGTTTATCAACAAGATTTCAGAACTATAGTGTTAGTTATACTATTCATTGTACCTGTGTTATATCAATATGGTAAAGGTATTTTTTTCTGTTTGAGCCTTTTGTTTAATATTACTGATGAACCTATTTGTTTCCAGGTCCAACGTGACCAGATCGATGAATCCCAGATATACACAACATACACGGTAAATAAAATATATAATACCAACCACTTTTGTGAAAACCTACGATATATATATATATATATATATGTATATATATGTATATTTATATGTATATATATATATGTACATATATATGTGCGTGAATGTGTGTGTTGGTGCGTGCGTGCGTGCGTGTGTGTGGGGGGTGAGTATAGTCATCTACAGACAGTGTTGTGTCTCTATTTACAGCTCATCATTGCGGAAGACAATCAAGTGCTTCAATCTATATACATCAAACAGTAGATGTGTGTTTGCATGTAAATATTTAACTACTGCTCATATAACACTGAAATTAACAGGAAATACAAATTATAGACCAAGGATGCTTTACGCCGAGTATCATCTTTGTTTATATTGATGAATAACACATACAGGCTTATATATCGATATGTTGAATTGCGAAATGTGCTTTTAAACTAGTCGACATGTTGATATTTCTTTCTGCGCATGCTCACACAAAATTCATTATTTCAAATGTGTTAATATTTAAAAATTATTAATTTTGTCTCAATACCAACATCGGTAGAGCACACAGCTGAGACGCGAAGGGTTTTTGTTAACTGAAGGCACTGAATCATTTTTAAAAACTTTGCCGCCATATTTTTGTATTATTAAATGCGAATATCAGAATGATTTTAAATATATTTGAACGTATTTTACGGCAAGCGGAATCAAAAACACTATCGTATTAATATATAAATTCTAGCATGCTATTTTGAAAGGAGAAAGACTAAAAGGTAAAAGATTAAACTAAAAAAGTAGATTATGGCTACTGGCGCGATCTCTATAAAATAAAACACACGTACTGCTCTTATTTCATGGAGGATTTGAAAATAGGAGCCATTATGAATAAATATTTCGATTAATCAATAAGAAAATTATTTATGAGGACTGATTATTCACAAATATCAAATACAACCTGGCAATATTGTGTACTTGAGTCCGTGAACAAAACCTGACCATCAAATTAACAGTCTATAATAAGCACCTGCTGAATGGAAGCAAAATCTAGATGTCAATAACGTACACATTTTTTCAGAAAGTTTGAGAGGTCGAATCAATTTTACCTAATGAACAATACCTTAAGCTGGGTTGGTTGCGGATAATTTCTTTACGGGAACCCTAACCCACGGAGTAAAATGTTGTTATCCGCAGAGAGAACTGTCTCGATGTTTATGGCTCATCAGTGCAGCTAGACAAGAAAATGTTTTAAGTTGGGCTCAACATCTGATCGTCGAGCTGAGAGTCTACACTTTTACACCTGCTGATTCTAAGCGAAATGTTGGAGTGCTTGAATCAGTTTTACCTAATAAGCAACACCTTTAGCCTAGTGACCAGCCGGCAATTTTCTTTACGATGATATATATATATATATATATATATATATATATATATATTAATATGTATGTTTATATATATATATATTAATATGTATGTTTATATATATATATATATATATATATATATATATATTAATATGTATGCTTATATATATATTAATATGTATGCATATATATATATAATATATATGCTTATATATACATATAATAATATATATGCTAATATATATATATATATGCATATAATAATATATATGCTAATATATATACACACATATAATAATATATATGATAATATATATATACATATAATAATATATATGCTAATATATATATAATAATATATGATAATATATATATATATACATAGAATAATATATATGCTAATATATATATATATAGTATATATATAATATATAATAATACATATATATATATGTATATGTATTATTATATATTATATATATACTATTAGGCTATTTTGACACAACTTTAATAAGTGTTTTGAACCTACTTTTTCATTAACATAAGTAATTGTTTATTTGGACGATTTATGTGTGTCCATTCGCAAAGCAGTTGACGAACAGATGAAAATCCGATAATCTCCCATGTACCTTTTTTTGAGGGGGGGGCTGTTAACAGCCCTTTTTTCTGGATGAGAACCGATTAAAATATTTTCCACGTGTCTGAATACCCTATATATAAAATTTCAAGTTTATAGATCATACATTTCTTGAGTGTATCGGTTGAGAATTGTCCTGACACATGAACATTCTCACTGTTATATATTATAGATTTTATATGTCTATATAAAAGTGTATGTGCCTATTTTAAGTATTTACATCAACCGCGCACAAGACATTATAAGAGAGATTTAATAACATTATAAATTATATGGCAAATATGCTACACAAAATGTGCATATCTTCACAGTATTTTCGATTTAATTTAGCAAATTATTATCTGACGGGATTTTGAACCCGTGTTTTTTTTTTTTTTTTTTTTTTTTCGTGGAACTTATTACAATAGTATTTTCTTCCTTCACACTCAAAGATGGTTGGTTGTCTTCAAATTAATGGCAACAAATGCTTGCCAATAAGCATTTTCTACATTGTATTCATCATTGTCAATCCTCTTATAATGTTTTTCATCACTCAAATATCAATACATTCATTTCATTGACACTTCTCCTCGAGTTGCTTTTAATCTGAATAAGTTGATACTCTTTAGGGAAAAATGCTTATGAATAAGGTGGCATCTTTCATACATTGGTTAGAGCCCATTCGAGTTCCTCTATTTTCCTCTCCCTTAAGACCCTACCCATTTTCAGATCTTTCCCCCCCCTCTCATATCAATCAACTCATCATAAATACTGAGGCGCCATCTTCTCTTTCTTTTTTTTCCCCCAAAAATACTTATCACGCCCCTTCCACTTCCGCGCTATTTCATCTCTTGTCTTTCCACTCTGACCTCCTGAGACAATTCCAACTTCGCCTTGTCGTTTGCCAGCCTCCCATTACATCTTTCATTGGCTTTTCTGGTCGCGACCGGCAAACTATATTTTAATCCGTCAGAAACATTTGATAATGGTCGAGAAAACGAGGGTTGACTCTTTGTTTCGGCTCAAACTGTTTACGGACGAGATAAGATGGGAAATAAAGAGAGGAAAACGGGCAAGGTATTCATTAATGAAGAGCGACCCTCGCCACTCCTATGGGACATGGCGAATGCTTAATCAAATAAGAGACTTTTGATGAGGCTTGTTTTGAAAACAAGTATACATCTTTGTTAATAAGAATACATCAGAAACTAACAGTAAAATATTGCCATTAACTTTACTGTCGCCTTTTCAGATTGCATACACCAATCTTTTCTTTTCTTTTTTTTTACTAATTTCACTCAAAACACACATGATGCTACTTAGAACGTAAGACTCTACTATTCAAGGGAACTTAAGGAACTTGAGCAGCAAGATGATTGTTAACATTACATTTACACTTCTGCAGGTCAGTACAAACAGGGAAGCAAGAAACGAGGGAGGAAATCCAAAGTCTAACTGTTCGAAGGAAGAAACTACTAGAGTAGACAGCTTTGAAGCATGTAGGGACCTCAACGTTAAAGAAGTGTAATTTTATTGCATGTAGAATTATAACTTTTTTGTTTTATTTTACTTCAGTCGAAGTTCTCAGAAATCAAGTAGCCCAATACATGGGGTGAACACTTGAACTCTATATGATATATGTAGATATTCGAATGTTCCGTTAAAGTCTTTATCGCTCAAACACCGAGTTAGTAAAGAAATTGGAAACATAATTTTTCTTTTCCTAATTAACCATTTTAATATGTAGTAGTATACCTTTTGTGTTGGTCTCTTAGTCTTACTGGATTCCAGGACAATAATGTATCTAGTCTGGTGGAGTATCCGATTTCGTGCTATTACTTGAGGTAACATCCCTTGGAGAAGTGCGCCATTCCTCGTAAAACCTAATATGGGTTAGCCATAGAGAGGAGGTCTTATTTGGGCTGAGAATACTATTCGATTTTGAATATTTGGTCAGAGTTTACTTCTAGGTAAAAGTATCCTCATGCCAGGTAGTTCTGACAAATCTCTGTACAGAGAGACTAAAGACACTCGAGGATAGTGTCTAGTAGGCATTATGAACGCCGCCGGGACACAAGTGATGTGAGCTCACTAGAGCAGATTCTATTAAAGTACTTGTAAAACAACTACAGGAGTGTGATATTGCGCTAATAGGACAGTGCTTGGCCAATAGTGTAAAACCAATGAAATTCACGACTTTTTTCAACCCTATGAATAAATGCGTTGAAACAATACTGCATGCGTGGATGAAAAGTGGCCGTGTAAAGATATATTATACTTTCTGGTTTGAGTAATGTTCCAGCACGGTAGATGGATCCCACTTTCCTTACTGCAGCCCTTATAATATCCTCAATGTATTTACATATAGCTTCCGTGTATCATCCCGAAAGGAAGCGTCAGGACGATGCATAGCTTTTGTTACATGTTTTTACGTACGCATATTGTATTTAGTTTGCCTAAGTAAACAATCAAATTTATTTTTATTCCGGTGTGTGTCCATAAGGCAACAGAATATTTTAATAAATTACCATCTAGCGCTACTCGAGTATTAGACAACAAGGAAGTAAATACTGAAAATCGATACTTAAAATGTTATAGTTGCTCAGACAATTTTAAGTCGGTTGTTTCTTTTTTGCTTTTGTTTTTTTTACGGCATATCAACCCTTTTCAGGTTATTTAATGCCAAATCCAGAGATTTTGAAGACAGATTTTTAAATAGAATATATTTGTTGTTTTCAAGTCGGTTTCTATTTAACCCATAGTTGGGAACCTAACAAGTACTACCACTCCGGATCAGAGCTGACCATGGAGCAATGGCAATTAAAGGGTGGCTCCACACTCCCCAAACCCCGCAAGCTGGGGCCTCACAACTTGATATAGTTTAAGGTCATATAAAGGACCATCATACAATTTTAAGTTCCCGGGATCAAAGTGTAGTATTTGTTCTGCAGATGCTGCAGTTAAGATAATTTGTACCAGTCAATGGAAGGGAAACCCTCTATACTGGGACAATTATTCCTTTTGGTAACAAGAGTGCCCCCTTTTTGCCTACTTTTAGGGGAGCTGGTTTTACCCCACATTAAAAACGGCCTTGTGTCTAATTTGCTTTGTGGGGAAGCAAATAAATGCAATATATATATATATATATATATATATATATATATATATATATATATATATATATACTCTTATAAATTCGTTTTTCTTTTGTGTGTATTGAAATTTATATTAAAACCCTACTTTTCTATTTATTTAAAAAGAAAATGCAATTTTCTTATATGTGGGTTGTGGAATTGCATTCACTAGCAAACGATCTAGCTAGTTTGCATAGTCTCTTAAACATTCATTTTAATTAATTCCCTATTAGTTGCTTCGGTTTTTTAATGGGATAATCATCTTTAGTTTATTATTACGTGTAATTATATTCATGCAGATATTCTACATGATTTATACTTGCATAATATTTCCGAAAACATTTATCTAAACACAAAATTGTTTCCATATATATTTATATACACGTATATATTTTTGTTAAACAAATCTCTATCTATCTATCTATCTATCTATCTATCTATCTATCTATCTATATATATATATATATATATATATATATATATATAAAGTGAACACGTCTGTGTGTATGTGTGTGTGTCTGTGCGTGTGTGTCTGTGTACATTTCCCTACGCAATAACTCTGTCAATTTTTAGTCTATAGACTCGAAATTTTCGCGCCTGACGTCCATAGAATGGAAATAGGCACAAACTTTAATAACGACTTTTAATATCTATCTGTGTAAGTATACTTAGATAATTATGTTTCAGTTTGAAGAAATATGGTATAATAAAATTATGGGGTGTTCGTTCGCACCTGACCTCCATGGAATGGAAATATGTCACGAAGTTTAACAAGGTTTTTTCATTATAGATCCACAGAATATTGTGATAAGTGTTTCAGTGTGAACAGGTATGGTATACTAAATTATGGGGGTTATCTATTTTATTTTTACTTTCATCATATTTTGCTTTGGTTTTGATACCCCCAAATTCAACGCAAATTTACAACCTTTCCTTTCCATAACCTATCATACTTTCATAATTCAGAGTCCATTTTCCGTAGGCTGTTTTTGAACCCAGTCAACGACGGGTACATTTGCTAGTATATATATATATATATATATATATATATATATATATATATATATATATATATATATATGTGTGTGTCTATGTGCGTGTATATGTGTATGCGTGCGTGTGTTTGTGTGCGCGCGTGTTTGTGTGTGTGTGCGTGCATAAATCTTTTGTAAAAAAGTAAATCTCACTGACTCTAATCTTTTTTTTTTGTATCAATTTTCCAAATTTCTAAACTTCGATACATTTAGTATGGGCTGTTTCTTAGGTGTCTGGCTAAAGTTTTGTAACATCTATACATTTAAGGAATATATATCCACCTTATTTAGAAAAAAAAGGAAGAAGAAGAAGAAGAAGAAGAAGAATATGGATAAGATAAAAACAAAGAAATCGGAGCTAAAAAAGGAGGCAAGAAAATAGATATGGAAAAGAAGATATAGAGGAAATAATAAAAGATGACGAGATAAAAGAAAAAAAGAACGTGACGAGAATGAAGATGGTGACGAAGAAAACGAAGAGAATAAAAAGAGAGAAAAATGCAGAAGAGGAAGAAGAAGAAGAAGAAGAAGAAGAAGACACTACAACAACAAAAGAAGATTTAATTCATTTTGATTTGTTTCACACCAAACTCACTCTGACAGCGTACTATTTTCGTACCAATATTGAAAAGCCTCTCTTGTTACTTTCCTAGCATTAGAGAGGGCCCCTCTTTAGGAGACCCGATCGTAGAAAGGGACGAAGAAAAAACAGTATGATAGACAAAAAGGGAAAAAGAGAGAGAAAGAGTTTCGAGGATTATAAAGGGGGGGGGATTTTTTTTTTTTTTTTTTTTGAGTTCGGGTGGTCGTGCCGTGGAAGTCGATAATAGAGCTTCTTTTTTCTTTTTCTTTTTCTTTTGGAGTATACGGTTGCAAATAAATGACTTGAAAGACAAGACTGTAGCTTCCTTGAAGAAAATGAAAAACGATGGTTTAAGAATTTATGTTAAAAGATAAATGACACTTGCTGGGTTTTAAGTAGAAGTCTTTAAAGGGACGAGGGGTCGTTCCCAGGGTTCCGCTAAGGACTCCACCCCCTTTAAGTTATCTATTTATACGAGTTTTCTAAATCTACTATTTCTTTCACCAGTCTCTGACTTTTTCCTATTTTTCATGTCCTCTTTGTTTAATTTACGCTTAAATAAATAGTACTTTTTAAAATTAATTCAACCAATAATATATATATATTAATATATTAATGCGATAGCCTGTGCGTTATTTTGTGTGTCACGCGTACATTTTCTCTTCCTAGTGATTGTCGTTTAATTGTTACTAGCGGGGGTACACGGTGTTATCCGGGTGTGGTGAGGTGTGTTGTGTGGGAGGGCAAATCAAAGCAAAATGAAAAATGTTTAAATATTATAACTGTTTTTTTTTAATATTAGCACAAAAAAAACCCCAACGAACGCGACGCAAATAAAGAATAAGCAAGCGATGTTGAAACTTCTTACAAAATCGGAAAAACAAAAAAAAAAAAAAAAGTGAACGTGAATGAAAAAAAAAAAAAAAACGAACAAGAGTGGCATAAATAACCCTGATTAAATCTTTAAAAAAATATGTATCTGATATCTTGGTTTGAACCTGAAATCTTAAGATAACGTCAGTGCTACTATAACGTCTATGACCGCGTGAGAGGAATTTGGTCGTTTTTTCTATTTAAAATAATTCAAGGGAGACCGCCTTTTGCGCATGCGTGTTTTGCTAAATTGTTATGAAGGAACGATTTTTTGCTTATCCTCCCTGTAGAAATAAGCCCCCTTGAGGGTGAGGGAATTAATGTTTTTGCCCAGTTTCTCGATATTTGTGGTCTGAAGTGTCGAGCGTCAAAATGATATCGATCTCGTGAAAATTCGTCGCCTCTGTCGAAAGATTTTGCTAAACATAAAAACATACATACATACATTTAAACAGACAGGTGGGATTTACATTGCAGAGGATGACCTCTCATTTAAATTATCATACCAAGAATTCTTTATAAGTTTTAGTTTCAGTTTCTATTATATCTGATAGCACTCAACTCATCTGTTTTTTTTAAAGGATTTTACTAAGAATGCTTCATAAGTTTTGGTTTCGGTTTCGATTCAAGCTGACGTGCCGAAGTCATATGGATAAGTTCTTTTTTTTTTTTTTTTTTTTTGAAAGCACAACTTTTATAAGAATGGATAGAAAATTGACTCTATAATAATATATACGAAATGTACATTAATAAAAAATATTTATTTAAATTGTATTTTATGAACTAGCTACGCTATGCTTCTCTACTAGCTTAGATAAATACTTAATCAAAGAGCTACAATAATATCAGGGTGTCTCACGGGAGATCCACGGAATGTCAACATCAATATATTACATATGAGAGTCTGTTTTGGAATATCCACATATTACCTATTAATTCATTAATTTATAGATAAATACCTGACCTCCTGGCTAAGATCACAGTGTAGTATGTGTTCTACTTCTACTCTTAAGTCGACCTATCCTTAGTCAATGGAAGGGAAATCCTTCTATATAACAGCAATTTTACTTTTGCCTACTTCCTTAGTGCCCCTTTTTGGAGAGCCGGTTTTCCTCCATATTAAAAACGACTTCGTCTCACATTTTCTCGCTTTCGTGGGGAAGAAAATGAATACCAATAATTAATTAATAAAATATGCTTATAAAAACTGATATGCAAATAGCAGGAAGTTTCAAAATATGTCCTACCGACTTGGTAGGCCGAGAGCAAGTTCAAGACATTTTCACCAGTAATGGCAACAGGTACTTGTAAAACCCAGTTAATTTACGATGGTCTCTGATGCGGCAAGTTAGTAACAGACAAAGGATGTTAAGAGACCCTCGTGTCTCTCTCTCATTTTCTCCCTATCTTCCCCTCTGACTCTTTTTCCATACCTATCTATCTCTCTCACTATATATATATATATTTATATATTTATATATATATATATATATATATATATATATATATATATATATATATATATATATATATATATATGAATTCACATGTCATTCATTTTTAAACGATGGAATCGCCCGATCCTATAAGACAAGATACAAAGAAGCAAGAACTGTGGAGTTCTTTCATTACACACACACCGTTATAAAGAGGGATGTTTTTCACATGACATTTGCATGTTTTATATTGCTACAGTGACGGAATATTTAAATAATAATAATAATAATAATAATAATAATAATAATAATAATAATAATAATAATAATAACATTAATAATAATAATAATAATAATAATAAAAACATTAATAATAATAATAATAATAAAAACATTAATAATAATAATAACATTAATAATAATAATAATAATAATAATAATAATAATAAACCAGAAATCTGAAATAGAATGGATGATGAAAAATTCGAGACAGTAGAAGCACTAGGAACACTTCCGAAAAAACCTGAAAAAGAATGGGAGAAATTAGAATCAGAGAAATGACCGGAATTATACAATGAATAACAATAATGAAAACAGCTGAAATATTAAGAAAATCCCTTGAATGTGGAGACAATTACACGGACCAGGCGAGCTGCTGAGGAGACAAAACAGTAAACGTTACATGGAACCAAGAACAATGAAGTTGCATACCTATAAGCTCACGATCTCCTCCCAATCTGCCCCCATTACCTAATCCCTCCCACCTAAAAAGAATGATGCCAAAAAACCGAGAAGGGTTGTGGAGGATAGAAAGATCGAGGAGAGAGCCTTGACCAGACCTCCGGTGGACAAGAGCCAAGAGAACTGGAACCTTGAGGAGTTTTGTTGCCACTCAAATTCCAGGGGAAACCAATGGCCAATGACAGCGACAAATCAATGGTAAGCGGCTGTTGCAATAATGCAAATTCATTTGCAAATGTTATCGAAAGAGATGAAGAGTACTGGAAATCTAGGGATAATAATAATAATAATAATAATAATAATAATAATAATAATAATAATAATAATAATAATAATAATAGATTGATATCTGAGAAGGTACAACGGAATACAATAATGAAAACGGCTGGAATATTAAGAATGGAATATTGAATGCGGAGCCTAATAAATATGAATGGCAGGCGCTAGCTGGGCATAGAGAAATTACTAAAGACATAAAACACTAAGAAACCCAACTTGGAAATTGTTTAATTACATAACTGGAAGTTAGCACCACCCCACGTTTTCCTTCTCTCTCTTTTTTCCCCCCGTCACCAGAAATTAGTGCTGGACCAAATAAAATGGATGGTCAAGGAGGATGGACAGACAAAGGAGAGAAATCCTTAACACGACCTCCGTTGGATGAGTGCAAGGACGACTGGGGCGTTTGGGGGGGTCTTATTGCCACCCATATCCCAGTAAATATTACATGTCGCTACCAATGAGATATCAATGTCAGACGACTGTTGCCATAACGCAAAATAATCTGCAAAGGTTGTTGTAAGAGGGGGTGAGTACTGGAAATTTGGGGAGACTTGTTGTCACTCAAACTCCATGGGACACCACAGCTCACGCAATAGTGTAAACAAACAGTCAGAATTTGATGAGCGGCATTATTATTATTATTATTATTATTATTATTATTATTATTATTATTATTATTATTATTATCAGTACTCTGGGACAGGAATGTGAGAGAGAAGGAGAATGAAAAGTGGAGCAATTATGCTCCGTTAGCCTTGGAGATAAGGTGTATACACGGGGTTAAAACACAAATAATCCCGGTCGTAGTTGGTACACTAGGAGTAGTATCAAGTAGTCTGGAAGGACAATTGAAAAAACTACAAATCCCCGATGTTTTAGGCGGCCTTCACACCTCTGCAATTATAGGTACCACCAACATCCTTAGGAAAACCCTTGATCTTTGAAACTCCTGGTTTGAAGCTGGGTTAAGGGAAATCCTCTGGAAATGAATCCCATCCCTTTCCAGAGACACGTTCATAAACGAAATCAGAATTATTATTATTATTATTATTATTATTATTATTATTATTATTATTATTATTAATATTTTTATTTTTATTATTATTATTTTTATATTTATTATTATTGTTTTTTACTTTTATTATTATTTTCTATTTTCATTATTAATCTTATTATTATTGTTATTGTTATTATAATTATTATTGTTATTGTTATTGTTATTATAATTATTATTATTATTGTTGTCGTTATTATTATTACTATTTTATTATTATTATTATTATTATTATTATGTTTACTATCATTATAATAATACTAATTATTATTATTTATTATTATTATATTTATTTTCATCATTATTATTTTTATTTGTATTATTATTAGTATTATTATTATTATTATTTTATTTTTATTTTCATTATAATTCTTATTGTTATTATTATTATTGTTATTGTTATTATTTTTATTATTATTATTATTATAACAACAGCAACAATAATAATAATAATAGTAACAACAACAATAACAATAACAATAACAATGACAATAACAACAACAACAATAATAATAATAATGAAAATAATGATAATAGTGATAATAATAGTACTACTACTACTACTATTACTACTACTATTACTACTACTATTACTACTACTACTACTACTACTACTACTACTAATAATAATAATAATAATAATAATAATAATAATAGAGTAGATTTCCGAGATACAGAATTAAAATTAAGAAATCCTATCAGTGTGGAAACCAGATAACGAGCTGAAGTTTATTGAACAGAGATAAAATTAAATAGAAGAATAATAAGTTATATATATATATATATATATATATATATATATATATATATATATATATATATATATAAGTATAAGACAAATAAAATGAACGTTACATGACACCGACGGAACTGAACTTATATAGAAGGTAATAAGGACATAAAATGCCTCCTAATCTATAATATAAATCTCACCTGTCTGTTTAAATGTGTGTATGTATGTATGCATGTATAATATATGTATGTTTTTATGTATCGCAAAAAATTTAGACAGATTTTCACGAGATCTGTATCATTTTGAACCTCGACCCTTCGGACGACAAATTATGAAAAATTGGCCCAACACATCAATTCCTTCATCCTCAACTGGGCACTTTTCTACAAGGAGGGGTCGCGTTTTTCGTCGATATTTTCGAAAGTCATCGCCTCTTTTCGTTTGTCTGGCCTTAATTTAAACCTACGTCACTTCGGTTTGGCGATGGGCGCAGCAGCTTACGCGTCACGTTTTTGTTTTTTGTTTTTTTGGGGTTTTTTTCACTTTCTTTTCTATCTTCGCGATAAGGGATCAAGACTTCCTGCCTACTACACCTTTTTTGCGCTCGCAATTTTCCTTCTTTTTTTTTTTTTTTTTGCTCAACCAACACCCTTACACACACCTCCACTTTCTTCTCCGCCTTTGCGTGACGGGTTCGAGCCTGTCTGCCTGCCTACTATAACGTTTTTCTTCTTTTTTTTTTTTTTTGCTTAACGCACATCTACAAACATCCGGGCAATGCCGGGCACCCGGGCAAGTAAAACTCTAAATGTGGCACTAGTGTGGGATTTATTCAAACGAAATCGTCAGGTAGTGTTTGGGTTAAGCTGGGCATCCAAACATACACATATACACGCACACAAACAATTTTTATTTTCTTTTTTTTCATATTATATATATATACATATACATGTTTGTATAAATAAAATTAATGTACCTGCTCTGTTCACTCATTGAGCACTATTTTGGTAGACACATGTTGTTTCATTGGATGTACTTCTAGGAAACTAAACTCTACTGGCTATATATACATATACATATATATATATATAAATATATATATATATATATATATAGAGAGAGAGAGAGAGAGAGTGAGAGAGACAGAGAGAGAGAGATATGGTGTTATTTTATTTTGAAATTATATTGCATTTCTTAGACATTCATTTTTATTTGGAAATAAATTTGCAATTCGTTTATTTTAATTAGAAATTATTAAATATTAATATTAAATGCAATTCTTTGGAACTGAAATATAGATTTTTTTTATACGGAAGTCGCAGGGAGACATGACGTTGTGAAATCTCCCATCTTTTTTAACAATCGATTGATTGCCTACTCTAGTTAGGTACCCTGCGCGATGGCACATGCCACCCCGCAATGACATAGTCCAAAATATATACTGGAGTCTGTTGTAGAGTATTTACTGTATTTATTTAAATTATTTGTATAACATCGTTTGAATACCATTTTCAAGTGCAAAAACGAAAGTAGCGTGTTTGAATTGTGCACTAAACAGAAACATTAATTTCGAACGCGACCTGTCTTATCACAGCAAGAGGATGCGACACAAGGTCGGATGGTGGGGAAATGATCAGTGCTCTAAAAGGAGGAGAAATTCGGCTTTGCAAAAATATCGCTAAGAAGCTCCATCGGTATTCCTCGGTTAGGTTGCCTCATGCAAAAAGCGATAAACTTGCATGGGAGGTAGGGCATGGGAGGGTGGACCTTCTAGGGGTACACAGGACATTCTGCAACATTCCAACAGCAAAAAGGCTACTGAAATTGCCTGGTTTCTGTCGGATTGGTTGTTCAACTAAAAACGTCGACTAATGTTTACTGCGAAGTTACAGATTGAGGAGGCTGATATGGGCTTTATATATATATAGAGAGAGATTTGATAGTAAAAGATGTTTTTAAAAAAGAAGGCATTTGAAAAGAATGGACCAAAGCGACAAAGAGATACGAGAGATAGACAGAGAAAGAGAGAGAAAGAGAGAGAAAGAGAGATAGAGAAAGATAGAGAAGGAGAGAGGGAGAGAAAAGGGCTCTGTGTGTGTGCGCGTGCGTGTGTGTGTGTGTGTGTGTGTACAACTAACAGAGAAGGAGTCAGATAGTTTGTGTAAAGCAAAGCGTGTGAATATATGTGAATAAAAGTGAAAGAGGGGAGAGAGAAAGAGTAAGAAATAGAATGGAAGTGAGCAAGAGAGTGTATGAGATAGATTGTTTTTACAAACCACTTATCAAGGCCAACAGGCCACTCGATGACAAGGGTTCATAAACATACAGTGGTCAAGGGGGCAATGTCGTAGTACTTATTAGTAGTGGAAATTTGGTAAATTGGATTACTTAAGGGGAACAGCTCGTCCAGAACTTGTTTACGTTGGACTTGAAGACGACCATATTATAGTCAGCCAAAATACAGGCAATTGGAAGAGAGTTCCACAAGTGTGCAGTTCTAAGAAGCTTTGTTCATGGAATCTACGTTTAGGTTTAGGCACAGATAAATCTGACATCGTAATTATCGTCATTGTAATCATAGTTGTAGAAAGAAAGTATTGATAGTGTTTTCAGCTAGACGAGTGTTTCTCGTGAAAGTTTGGCGAGGGGAGGGGGTCACAGATTGGATCTCAGACAAGCACTTGCCATGAAAATATTGATAACGCAGAAACAGGACCGCAACATCTCTTTGTGAGAAACAGGCTGAAGAGAAGAGAAAAGGGCACCCTCCACTAGTCTATTTTGAACTCTGTCAAAGCATGATAAGGTTTTCCTAGCAACTCCTGCACAGATGTGGAAACAGTACTCCATCCTTGGATGTACCTGGCTCATATATATGTGGAGAATTACACCAGCAGTGAGATATCTACTGGGTCGATAGCAGTATCTCAACATTTTTCCAGCGATATATATATATATATATATATATATATATATATATATATATATATATATATGTGTGTGTGTGTGTGTGTGTGTGTGTGAGAGAGAGAGAGAGGGAGAAAGATAGAGAAAGATAAGAGAGAGAGAAAGAAAGTCTTTAAAAGAGAGATAATATGTAAGAATAAAACAATATGAATGAGAAAAAGGAAAAAGGTGTGGGATTCAGAAAAAGAGAGTGAAAGACAAATAAAAGAACGAGTAGGAGGGAGAGTTTGTAAGCGGCAGAATGAGGGAATTAGTGAAAGGAAAAACGAAAGATAATGACTAAGAAAGTGAGGATAAGGGAGAAGGCATGTGCGTATAAAATCGTTAATATGAGAGATAGAGGAGAAGGAAAAGAAGGAGTGGATAGTAGAGATATAGAAAGTAAAAGAAAGAGTAAGAGATAAAGCAAGAGAGAAAGAAAGGGCGAGAGAATGGACGAATAAAAAAAACGTGAGTCAATAAACAGAGAGAATAAGAGAGGGAGAGAGGGAGAGAGGGAGAGAGGGAAGAAAGACACACGGTACAATCAGAATACGAGGAGCGTGGGAGAAAAGAGAGAATGATTAGGAGAAACTATAAAGATAGAATTAGTAAGAAAGAGACAAACAAACAGAGAGAGAGAGAGAGAGAGAGAACTCAGAGGAAGAAAGAGCCAAAGCAGAGAGATTGTTAAGGGAGAGAAAGAGAGAGAGAGAGAGAGAGAGAGAGAGAGAGTAGAACGTAAGTTGCCTGTAAGAGTAAAGAAAAAAATAGTGCAAGAAAATGTCCGCCTTACAGTTTTGTAGCCTGTTCATATTGAAATGCCAAGATGGAGGAAAGCGACACGCAACGCCTGTCCAAAATTTAACAACATCAATTTGTAAAAGAAATTCAGAAGGTGACAAAGCCCATTGCTTCATAGATAAAACGGTCACCCCACCCCCAAAATAAACCAAACGAAAACCAGACACCAAATCCCAATTCCGACATTTCTTTTGTTTCCTTTTCACTTTTCGTTTTCTTATCCGCCATTTTTTCGTATAGTTTATTCGTTATTTGCTTTTCTCTTGTACTTTCCCATATCTTTCTGCCATGCCCCTTGGCTTCTCCTCCACCTCCTCCTGTATTCCACCTTCCTCCTTTCTACAATCCTCGTCATCCTCCTTCTCATCCTTCTCCTCTACATCATCATCATCATCATCATCATCATCATCATTGCAATCATCGTAGTAGACGTCGTCGTCGTAGTCACCGTCATTATCATCGTCATAATTAACCTCATCATACTCATTATTATCGTCATCATAACACCACCATCATTATCGTTGTTATCGTCATCATAATCGTCATATCATCATTATAATTTCTGTCCCCATCATCATCACCACCACCATCGTCGTCGTCGTTGTCGTCGTCGTCGTCATCATCATCATCGTCGTCGTCTTCGTCGTCATCATCGTCATCATCATCATCATCATCGTCATCATCGTCGTCGTCGTCGTCATCGTCGTCGTCATTATCTTTGTGTCATCATCATACTCATCACCATTGAGGTCTGAGCAGAGCTGAAAGGGGGAAACAGACCAAATGTCAAGGTCTCATGTATGATATGAAAAGAAACCGGAATCTTAGAGACAGTTATCATAGGTGCCACAGAGCTCATGAAATAGAACCTGAAGTCCTACCTAACTAATATTTCTGTTGAACCAAGTGAAAAAGAGATCCAGACCATTGCACTTAAGGGAACAGCGAGGATAATAAAAAGAGCTTTCGGTTGGTTTCAATTAAGAGCAGGGAAATGTTGACAGCTGGTTTGGCTGCCCCTTACCCAGCATTACAATTACAATCCAGCATTACAATGTATATATATATATATATATATATATATATATATATATATATATATATATATTTGAGTTCCTTTAGCCATAATCGAAACCGAAATCAAAATTATGAATAATTTTGGATAAATTTATTTATATAAAAAATAGATGACTTAAGTGACATCAGCTATAATCGAAACCGAAACCAGAACTCATGAAGAAGTCTTGGTAAAATTATTTAAGACAAGAAATGGAAGAACATAATTAAACAACCTGGATATAAGAATGGCACACAAAAGAATACACACGCTATCGAATTAATATATAGATTATATTCATTATCAATGTATTAATTATCATTATATTTATTTTAGTTGTATTTTTTATTATTATTTTTGATATCATTATTGTATTTTTATTATTATTATTATTATTATTATTAATATTGTTGTTGTTATTATTATGATGACGATATATTATTATTATTATTATTATTATTATTATTATTATTATTATTATTATTGTTATTATATAATGATATGTTTTCGATTTGTTAGTTTGTTTTTGTTAAGCATCATTTCCACATAGTTTAAACAATCGGCAGAAACCGTATTGCTCAAGCGCTTACTTAGAATCGGTTAAATTATGCAGAATCCAAATCAAATGTAAAAGTCAAACCTTTAGCTACACGTTCGTCTCTATGTAGATCCATTATTTTGCCATAGACATAACTTCCAGCATTATGACTTTTAAATTTTACCTTAAAAATTCCGGTTAATAGTTAATGTTTTGATGTAATTCTCACTCACAATTATTCTAAATTCCACGCTTTTTGATATTAGTAAATTATATATTATTCAAGGTTCCAGCTTGATCAGTTTTATAGTTTTTGAGTTAACGACGTTACTTATAAAAACGAAAGACACCGACCGAGTAAATTTACTGAAACTTGGTTTTTAACGGCTAAATGAATATTTGTTGTTCTTGTTCATAGAATTACCACAAGAGTCAGGTTAGTCAATGTCGAATGAAGTTTAAGTTTATTCTTTATTATGTACCAACAATAATCATATAATTTGGTTTGCTTCTTTTTTTACGGCATATCGACTCTTTTCTGTGCTATTTAATTCCGAATACAAAAACAATATGCTTGAGGTTTTTGTTTTCAAATATTAATTCATGAAATTTGGTTCCGTTGTTTTGTTTACATCTAACGTATAGCATCTACACTTTGAAGAGGTCTCAATAAAACATGGCCAATTCTTACGTTGCCAGCGAAAGATATGCAATTTCATAATTGTGTCATGTTTTATTGGCAAACATTTACTTTTTATTTATTGTTTTTATTTATTTAAACTTTTCTTTTATGTCTTTGTTCCACTAATTTCTCGACTTTTTCTATTAACTAAACTGATTTTGTTTGATAAAATAAAAAAAATATAGCCATTTCTCGTTTCTCGTTCATTTCAGTGCGTTTTATACTGTTTCGTTATTAGTTTCATCTTTTGCACCTTTTTTTCCTTCCCTTTTTGTTTCTTCGCTTTTTGTTTCTTTCCTTTTTGTTTCTTCGCTTTTTGTTTCTTCCCTTTTTGTTTTTTCGCTTTTTGTTTCTTTCGTTTTTGTTTCTTCCCTTTTTGTTTCTTCCCTTTTTGTTTCTTCGCTTTTTGTTTCTTTCGTTTTTGTTTCTTCGCTTTTTGTTTCTTCGCTTTTTGTTCCTTCCCTTTTTGTTTCTTCGCTTTTTGTTTCTTCCCTTTTTGTTTCTTCGCTTTTTTCTTCCCTTTTTTGTTTCTTCGCTTTTTATTTCTTCGCTTTTTGTTTCTTCGCTTTTTGTTTCTTCCCTTTTTGTTTCTTCCCTTTTTTGTTTTTTCGCTTTTTGTTCCTTCCCTTTTTGTTTCTTCGCTTTTTCTCTTCCCTTTTTGTTTCTTCGCTTTTTCTCCATGCATGTGTTTTTTACTGTTATTTTTAATATGTTGTTTTCTGCTTTTTAATCTACAATCAAGGACATTTGCAAGTCATGTTGTAGTTGTCCCTCACATCTATTCTTTTCCGTCATCTTCTTCCTCTTCTTTTTATTCTCTTCTTCTTCTGAAACGTTTCTGTATACACCATTTTTTCTTTTCTGATCCAGCCTTTCCTCATCATTATTTATTTATCGCCTTCCCTATTCTTATCCTTTTCCAGCCGCCTTTTTCTATTGAAATTCTTCTTTTTTTTTATTACATTTTCACCCCAAACAAGGCACATTGCCACTTTATTGTAGGGGGCTACTATCAGGGACATAAGCATCAGGGGTACTGTCTAGGAAGCTGGGAAGCAAGATGTCGGTCCATGTTGCACTTGAACTTCTGCATGTCAGTAGAGTCGGGGAAGCAGGGACCTGGAAGGGAATTCCAAAAACTGTTCTGGGGAAGAAACTACGCGAGTAGAAGGCTCTCTTACATCTAGGGATGTCTACTGTGAAGGGTGGGATTTAGCTGCTTGTCGGGTTTGTCGGGGTATTTACGTCGAGGGGCACTAGTGCTTGCAGTTCGTCAGAACATTCACTGTTAAAGTACTTGTAGAACAGGCAGAGGGATGCAACATTTCGTCAATTTGACAGAGGCTGAAGTTTAGCGGACAGTTCAAGGCCTATCAGATTGGCGACTCTCTTTTGAACCTTGTATAGGAGAGAGAGACTAGTGGCAGATGCACCAGTCCAAATATGACAACAATACTCCATACATGGGCGAATGGTGGCCTTATAGAGGTGCAGGATACTTTCAGGCGTTAATAGGTTTCTAGCACGGTAGAGAGAACCCACCTTATTCGCAGCGGTCCAGGCAATGTTCTCAATGTAATTGTTTTAACTTATGTTTCCTGTAAACGAGGAGTTTAAAAGATGTACTTTCAGATAAAGAGTCATTGGCAATTGCTATTGGCGGCAGGGAAGGGTTCTTGTAATTATTGAAGGAAACAAGTTTACTCTTCGCAGCATTGAGGGTGACCATCCATTTTTGTCCCCATTCCACGACGGATCGGAGGTCTTCCTCTAGTGATTCTGCAATTTCTTTAGATATGTGTTCATTTGTTTTCCTGTCGTGTCTGTTATAGAGCGTGGTGTCGTCAGCATACATACCAATCTAACAGACAATTTTGTCAGGGAGCTCATTTATGAATATTAGGAATAACAGAGGTCCCAGGATAGACCCCTGAGGCACTCCCGCATTTATATCATATTGTTTAGATGTACCACCGTCAAGGACAAACTGGATGTTTCTCTTATCTAAGAAGGATCTAATTGTGTTATGTATACTTCCAGTGATGCCGTATGATGTGATTTTATTGAGAAGACCATCATGCCATACCCTGTCTTCATTTTCTTCTTCCTCTTCTTCTTCCTGTTATTATTATTATTATTATTATTATTAATGTTATCATTATTATTATTATTATTACTATTATTATTATTATTATTATTATTATTATTATTATTATTTCGATTAGTCTCCTTGTTGCTGTTCTTCATCTTATAGGCTTCTGCTTTTTATATTCTTCTTGTGTATTCTACATATACTTTACCGTCTTTTTCTTTTATTTCTGCTTCTCCATCCTCAACCTTTTTCTCTTTACCTTTTTCTCTTCTCCTTCTGCTATTGTTTCTTCTTCTTCTTTTTCTTCTTCTTCCTCTTGTACTCCTTCTTCTTCCACGAATTTGGCCGCTACTTTTTCTTTTACTGTTTTTGCTTTCTCTATTTACTCTTTTCTCGCTTTTTTTTTACATCAAACATCCATCTAAAAAGAAAGAAAACAAAATACGGGTGCCCCAAAAATAGAAAGTAAAAAAGAAAACCCGACTCGCCACCCTTCTCTCACATCTGTCCGGACTAGCACATAACTTACCTGCTTTCAACCAAACGGCCCCCTTCTTCCGTCCTGCCTGATCACGCAAAGGCCCAAGACGCTGTTATGTTTCCTGACTGTGGATATCAGATTTAGGTACAAAATGTCATTCACCCCTATGACTTTTATCAAATTCTTTATTTACCTTTTGTTCCCTTTGATTTTTGTAGGGGAATGGGAGGATGCATCTGATATTTTATTATTATTTCTATTTCAAACATTTCTTTTTTTAGGGTTGATATTTATTTCACATTTTTGCGATCTTCTTTTACCGCCATTTTGTATTTAATTTTTATTTCTCCCGCTTCTCGAGTAGGAATTGTTTACTCGTTTATTTATCGCATTCACAGTCGAGTTTTTCTTTCGATGTTTTTTTTAGTATTATGTATGTATTATGTATATATATATATATATATATTTTCATCGTCTTCGTCTCGGCGCTTTTATTTGGTGTAAAGGAAACTGTAACTTATGGAATAGTTTTATTGGCATAGCAGCCAAATATATTTTCTAAGAAAGGGAGAATCGTAAATAAGTAGCGAGAGCAGACTCACTCATGTTTCACGCATGTATATATATATATATATATATATATGTGTGTGTGTGTGTGTGTGTGTGTGTGTGTAAATATCATATATATACATATACAAATATCTGTGTATATATATAAATAGATATATATATATATATATATATATATATATCAATCTACATATCTATAAAAAAGATCGTGTCTGGGTGTCTGTGTGTCTGTGTACATTTCCCTGTGCAATAACTCTGTCAATTTTTAGTCTACAAACTTGAAATTTTGTATACAGGGTACTGCGATTTGGGAAAATCGATGTGATGGTTTTTTTTTGCCAGATATTAGGCTGTTAAGGGGTCAGAGTTCAATGATTTGACCTTTGAGAACTCTACCAAATTCCTCCGACAATTTTGGGTCTAAACACTTTAAATTTTAGATATAGGTTCCGTTGACATGGATCTAAGTTAATAAATTGAGTTGAACCCAAAACGATCATGTTAAGGGGTCATAATAGGGGTCAAAATTTTAAAAAATTGACCCGTTTTTTTGTTTGTTTTTTTGTGCTCAGCATACACCTCGAAACACCCGGGCAACGCCGGCCACCCATGCTTGCATATCTATAACAGTGATTTTTTTTGTCTGTTTGTGTACATTTTTCTACTAAACTATTTTGTCAATTTTCAGTATACAGACTCGAAATTTGACGTAAGGCGTTTTAGGTTTGGGGCAAATCTTTTTAATCGGTTTTCAGCCAGAAATTTAACTGTCAAAGGGGTCAAAGTTCAACAATTTGACCTTTGAAACCTACAAAACCCATCCGGCAAGTTTGGTTCCAAAAACTTGAAATTTTATATGTACGTTTCGATTCAACATTTTAATTTGTATAAATGTTTAGGAGTCAAAATTGGGATCAAAGTTTTTAAAAATTTAAGCCTGCGGTCTCACAGATAAGGAATATCACAGGTACGAAATTCATTTTTATAACATGAATAGGTTAGCCAAAATAATTAAGAATAGGAAACTAGATCTAATATGTGTAGCATTTTTTCTTCTTAAGATTAAGGGAGGTTGTTTTTAATCAACACTGCTGGCGAGCCATGATTTGATATACTGTTTTGTTTTCAAATCCCCGAAACAGTCTTTCATGGTAAACAACTGATAACCCCTTAAATTCACATTAGTACTATGGTGGATTCGAAAGAGCAAATTGATACATTGATTGAAGGTGATTAAATGACGTACTGACTAAATAGTGTTTTACGAATGATAAAAAATATAAAAATAAAATAAGTATTTTTATATATAATTTTAAAGTTTAAAAAACTTCCCAGACTATATAAATGTGTGTATGTATATATATATATATATATATATATATATATATATATATATATATATATATATATATATATATATATATATATATATATATATCATTAAATCCACTGCCGTTGATAGAGAGAAGACTAAAGCTTACTATGGTTTTAATTGCTTTGAAATAACAGCAAAGAGAGACTTTATTCCAAATATTTCTCATATGTTCTACCTTTCATCATTTGGAAATAGGGTACGATTATGAATATCTCCATGATAAAATAGTCCTCATACACTGTGAAATTTACTGTATGTATGAAAACCAAAGGGGGGACATAAGATAAAAAATAAATGTTAAGGGGTCATAATAGGGGCCAAAGTTAAAAAAATGACCGTTTTTGTTTGTTTGTTTGTTTGTTTGTTTGTTTTTTTGCTCAGCATACACCGCCAAACACCCAGGCAACGCCGGGTACCCATGCTAGTATATATATATATATATATATATATATATATATATATATATATATATATATATATAAACATGGATATATCAATACTTGTAGCTAAATTGAATATTGAAATGTCAATAACCTTGAGAAAAATGAACATGAAACTTTGCAGGCGTTTTGAAGAGTATTACATGGTTAAAACTTTGTAAAAATTTGTAAAATAAACCCCTATATTTTCAAACAAATACTATATGGCGAAATTTGCCTATATTTGTATATATATAGTGTCCTGGAAAGCAGCTTCACATTTGCTGCTTCGGTGTGCCTCTCCTTTGGCCTTGCGAGGCTACTAATACACACACACACACACACACACACACACACACACACACACACACACACATACATATATATATATATATATATATATATATATATATATATATATATATATATATATATATATATATATATATATAAATATTACAGAAGGTACCAAGAAAAAGATATCGTGGTTTCGAATGAAAAATGTCCTAAGCCAAAAATCAGCAAACATTCTAGACCTATTGGATACTGCCAGATGGAAAAAAAATAAAATATATGCATATACATATATCATTTTCAATAAATATTAATACTTTTGGTTTAAATCATTTGATTACAAATCGTTGCTTTCTAAACTGCATGGGATAAGTAATAACCTTTGTTGTATTCCCTGTTTTTAAACATTTAGTTATACAATAAATAATGTACAATTTTGGTGCGTTCTTAGTTTAATTTGGAGGTTTTCGGAACCCCCTTTATTATAGGAATAATCTGAAAATTATGTGGCAATGATTATTTATATATGTGTTATATGTTATCAGAACAACATTGATATCATCGGTTCCAAATCTACATAAAGATATCTTATAATTGTTTTGTTAGACACGGCTCTAATATTCCTTTTTATGATAAATGGTTTTATGGAAAATTGAAACTAGGTACAGTTTGCTTGATTTCGAAACCTACAGTATTGATATTGTTCTAAACCTCTGTTAATTTACACACACACACACACACACACACACACACACATATATATATATATATATATATCTACTTAATTTACTCACATAAAATTTAGATATGAAAGTATAAATTTATGAGTAAACTTTTAGTATTTACTTCAAAAGTGCTAAATACGTAGGTAGAGCTAGTTAGTAAGTTATAAAATACATATGGCGATTAAGCTATACTGAATATTCCGCGTTTCATCCACTCTTGGACTCTTCAGACTTATATATATACATATATATATATATATATATATATATACATGTATTTTGACAGCATACATATTCATGAACACACTTAATACACTAACATATATATATATATATATATATATATACATACATATATATATATACACCACTATATAAAATGTCAGCATATATAGTCATTCATACACACACATTCATTCACTAACACACACACATATGTATATATATACACGAATATATAGACAGCATATATAGGCAATCATACATACACATGCACATATTATATGCATACATACATTGCTGTATACATAATAGTGAGTGTTATCTATATTTGTCTTTACTTATATTTTTGTTAACGCCAATTATATTTGTTCAAATTTATTCCTCACAAAGTTTCCTTCTCCCAAAAGAGAGCCTTCACCATTTTTATTGATTTATTTTATTAAGCCAGCTTCAATTTAGCTATAAACACACACACACGCGCGCGCACACATGTATATATATATATATATTTATATATATATATATATACATATATATATATATATATATATATAAAAGTGAAAGTGTCTGTGTGTGTGTCTGTGTGTGTACATTTCCTTACGCAATAACTCTGTCAATTTTAAGTCTACAGACTCAAAATTTGATATACAGGGTACTGAAATTTGGGAAAATCAATATGATCGGTTTTCGGCCAGACATTTGGCGATTAAGGGGTCAAAGTCCAACGATTTGACTTTTGAGAACTCTACCAAATTCCTCCGACAATTTTCAGTCTAAACACTTGAAATTTTAGATATAGGTTCCATGGTCATGGATCAAACTTAATATCTGAATTTGAGCCCAAAACAATAAACGTTAAGGGGTCATAATGGGGGTGAAAGTTAAAAAAATTGACCACTTTTTTTTTTGCTCAACATACACCTCCACCTTGATGTAGATCAGGAAGAAAGATTGACCCAGGGTAAGCCGCAGAAGGACTTCAACATTAGTACTGTGAGCTTCTGATTTCTACCCATCAACAACTACTCTTATGAACCTAAAAAGGGTGAGTAGAGACAGTATGGCATCACTATATATTCTTACTAGTAGGGGGGCCTGCTGTTGTCCGGGATTGAATCAGAATGAGTAAATATCTAACCCTCCCAGACTTTATTGTCATCGAAATCGATTGATTTCCTGCTCTAGTTAAGAACCCCCGAAATGTACCGGAAGGAAGTTTCACATGCCTTCCCGCAGTTACTTAGTTCCCAATACATTATAGTTTATATTACTGTAGAGAAACTACTGTTGATTTTATGAAATTATCTGTAAATAATGGCTTTACCTTTAAGTAAATGATATGCAAATATCAAGTATCATGCTTCAATTGTGCTCTAAACAGAAATATTCATTTCAGACTTTCCTCTGGCTTATCAAATAACCAATTGTTGATTTTATGAAATCATTTTTACATAATCACTTTACCTAAAGTTAAACGTACAAAAGTCATGGTTCAGTTGTACTCTAACAGATAGTTTATTTTATATTATAGTAGAGCTAATGTGATATCCTTTGATATTGTAATCATAAAATAAAATTATTAATCATTTTCTAAATTTAAGTATTATATATACATATAAAATAACATGTAGGTTATACCATGACCCAATGGATCACGCGTGGTTTAATATCGAATTTGTTGTTTTGGCATCGATTAAATAAATAAAGACACT
Source organism: Euprymna scolopes (assembly GCF_053919585.1). Classification (NCBI taxonomy): domain Eukaryota; kingdom Metazoa; phylum Mollusca; class Cephalopoda; order Sepiida; family Sepiolidae; genus Euprymna; species Euprymna scolopes. The sequence continues at coordinate 49,893,745 of NC_136516.1, read as the reverse complement.
GCTTCATGTTACAGAATTGTACAGATTACGAGTGATACTTTAAAATATTTGGATGACTATTCTAAAGTTGATCGTTATTTTAATGGTTCTCGGTTGAAGCAATTCCCTGCCTTCTTCAGATACATCTGTTCGAACTTATGAATCTCTATAGCGAACTCGGAAATCTCCGACGAACTTACAACACTTGCTTGTTCGTAACATACAGATTCCTAACAAAGAATTCGAAAGGCAGGAAAATACTACCATTTACTCTAGAGGTAACGAAACGCTTGAAAATTTTCTACTCTTACAACTTCTTTCCTAGGACCGCTTGCCGTTGGCATTCCCTCGCCTCTTCCTGTTTCTCTGTCTGTACTAACATGCAGACGTTTAAATTTAATATGAATAAGCATCTTGTTGCATCGCTCCTCACTTAGGATACCACTATAGATATTGCTCCAAATCACAGTAGTCTCTTGAGTCTCATTGGCATTATGTGTTGTTTGGGATGAATTAAATTCCAACAAAAAAGTTATGCTATTTTGAACTGAATCCAAGTTTAATTCGGTTATTGGCCTTCCTACACATCTACAAGTTAACAAGTCAGATAAATCAAGCGGATTATAAATTCATATCCCATTTAGTATAAGAGAGATTGCCGATACACATCGCTCATTTTACTATAATCCCTGTGTATCGATTTATTGCAGATTAATATTTTTGTTTTGTTTTGGAAATAAGGCACCTTGTGAGCTTTTCCCTGCGTTCTCGAGCAGTTTCCAAATTAAAAAAAAATAGTGACTTGCAACAAAGCGATAGATTATTTGTTTTATGCTATAAACACATCGATGCCGGTTATATTGGGGGGTACCACACAACTTCAATGAATCGATTCCTTATATCTTTTACCTCTTAAACCCTTAACCCACTTAGAATCTAACTACATTATCTCGAATATAACTGAAAAACAACAAAAACTTTCTATTCTAGGAAGGTTCCAGATGGTCTTACTAGTCCAATTAGTATTTTATTTGGTTCTATTATTTTCATTATTTGGTTCTATTATTTTCATTATTTGGTTCTATTATTTTCATTATTTAGTTCTATTATTTTCATTATTTGGTTCTATTTTTTTCATTATTTGGTTCTATTTTTTTCATTATTTGGTTCTATTATTTTCATTATTTGGTTCTATTATTTTCATTATTTAGTTCTATTATTTTCATTATTTGGTTCTATTATTTTCATTATTTGGTTCTATTATTTTCATTATTTGGTTCTATTATTTTCATTATTTAGTTCTATTATTTTCATTATTTGGTTCTATTATTTTCATTATTTGGTTCTATTATTTTCATTATTTGGTTCTATTATTTTCATTATTTGGTTCTATTATTTTCATTATTTGGTTATATTATTTTCATTATTTGGTTCTATTATTTTCATTATTTAGTTCTATTATTTTCATTATTTGGTTCTATTATTTTCATTATTTGGTTCTATTATTTTCATTATTTGGTTCTATTATTTTCATTATTTGGTTCTATTATTTTCATTATTTGGTTCTATTATTTTCATTATTTGGTTCGATTATTTTCATTATTTGGTTCTATTATTTTCATTATTTGGTTCTATTATTTTCATTATCTGGTTCTATTATTTTCATTATTTGGTTCTATTATTTTCATTATTTGGTTCTATTATTTTCATTATTTGGTTCTATTATTTTCATTATTTAGTTCTATTATTTTCATTATTTGGTTCTATTATTTTCATTATTTGGTTCTATTATTTTCATTATTTGGTTCTATTATTTTCATTATTTGGTTCTATTATTTTCATTATTGAGTTCTATTATTTTCATTATTTGGTTCTATCATTTTCATTATTTGGTTCTATTATTTTCATTATTTGGTTCTATTATTTTCATTATTTAGTTCTATTATTTTCATTATTTGGTTCTATCATTTTCATTATTTGGTTCTATTATTTTCATTATTTGGTTCTATTATTTTCATTATTTGGTTCTATTATTTTCATTATTTGGTTCTATTATTTTCATTATTTGGTTCTATCATTTTCATTATTGTGTTCTATTATTTTCATTATTTGGTTCTATTATTTTCATTATTTGGTTCTATTATTTTCATTATTTGGTTCTATTATTTTCATTATTTGGTTCTATCATTTTCATTATTTAGTTCTATTATTTTCATTATTTAGTTCTATTATTTTCATTATTTGGTTCTATTATTTTCATTATTTGGTTCTATTATTTTCATTATTTGGTTCTATTATTTTCATTATTTGGTTCTATTATTTTCATTATTTAGTTCTATTATTTTCATTATTTGGTTCTATCATTTTCATTATTTAGTTCTATTATTTTCATTATTTAGTTCTATTATTTTCATTATTTGGTTCTATCATTTTCATTATTTAGTTCTATTATTTTCATTATTTAGTTCTATTATTTTCATTATTTGGTTCTATTATTTTCATTATTTAGTTCTATTATTTTCATTATTTGGTTCTATCATTTTCATTATTTAGTTCTATTATTTTCATTATTTAGTTCTATTATTTTCATTATTTGGTTCTATTATTTTCATTATTTGGTTCTATTATTTTCATTATTTGGTTCTATCATTTTCATTATTTAGTTCTATTATTTTCATTATTTAGTTCTATTATTTTCATTATTTGGTTCTATTATTTTCATTATTTGGTTCTATTATTTTCATTATTTAGTTCTATTATTTTCATTATTTGGTTCTATTATTTTCATTATTTGGTTCTATTATTTTCATTTTTTAGTTCTATTATTTTCATTATTTAGTTCTATTATTTTCATTATTTGGTTCTATTATTTTCATTATTTGGTTCTATTATTTTCATTATTTAGTTCTATTAATTTCATTTTTTGGTTCTATTATTTTCATTATTTGGTTCTATTATTTTCATTATTTAGTTCTATTATTTTCATTATTTAGTTCTATTATTTTCATTATTTGGTTCTATTATTTTCATTATTTAGTTCTATTATTTTCATTATTTGGTTCTATTATTTTCATTATTTAGTTCTATTATTTTCATTATTTAGTTCTATTATTTTCATTATTTGGTTCTATTATTTTCATTATTTAGTTCTATTATTTTCATTATTTGGTTCTATTATTTTCATTATTTGGTTCTATTATTTTCATTATTTAGTTCTATTATTTTCATTATTTGGTTCTATTATTTTCATTATTTGGTTCTATTATTTTCATTATTTGGTTCTATTATTTTCATTATTTGGTTCTATTATTTTCATTATTTGGTTCTATTATTTTCATTATTTGGTTCTATTATTTTCATTATTTAGTTCTATTATTTTCATTTTTTAGTTCTATTATTTTCATTATTTAGTTCTATTATTTTCATTATTTGGTTCTATTATTTTCATTATTTGGTTCTATTATTTTCATTATTTGGTTCTATTATTTTCATTATTTGGTTCTATTAATTTCATTTTTTAGTTCTATTATTTTCATTATTTGGTTCTATTATTTTCATTATTTGGTTCTATTATTTTCATTATTTGGTTCTATTATTTTCATTATTTGGTTCTATTATTTTCATTATTTGGTTCTATTATTTTCATTATTTAGTTCTATTATTTTCATTTTTTAGTTCTATTATTTTCATTATTTAGTTCTATTATTTTCATTATTTGGTTCTATTATTTTCATTATTTGGTTCTATTATTTTCATTATTTGGTTCTATTATTTTCATTATTTGGTTCTATTAATTTCATTTTTTAGTTCTATTATTTTCATTATTTGGTTCTATTATTTTCATTATTTGGTTCTATTATTTTCATTATTTAGTTCTATTATTTTCATTATTTTGTTCTATTATTTTCATTATTTGGTTCTATTATTTTCATTATTTGGTTCTATTATTTTCATTATTTGGTTCTATTATTTTCATTATTTGGTTCTATTATTTTCATTATTTGGTTCTATTATTTTCATTATTTGGTTCTATTATTTTCATTATTTAGTTCTATTATTTTCATTATTTGGTTCTATTATTTTCATTATTTGGTTCTATTATTTTCATTATTTGGTTCTATTATTTTCATTATTTGGTTCTATTATTTTCATTATTGTGATTATCCTTTTTCGAGTGTTTTCAGTTTTCTTTCACCAACTCAGCGTCATCAATATTGTAAATATTCCCTTGGAAATAAAATTCATTCAGAATATATAAGCATATTTCAAGTAGATAACCACAATAGTGAACGCAGTAATTTGATGATTGAAATTAGCTTAGAGAATAGACTAAAAAGAGAACCCTGATTTACACCAAGATCCTTCTTGCTCTTGCATCACACCTCTATATTTTTTAAATCATGTAAATTTAAAGATAAATAAAATCACTGATCGACGCCTTATTCTAGGTATGATTGTTATTTTCAATGAATTTTTATTGACACTCTTCTGAAGATTGAAGGTCTAAACTTTACTACAAACGGCAATAACGTAAAATAACATAGTAAATAAAACTTGTACAAGATCATGGCTGATATAACGAAAGCATTTTACCTCATATATATGACGTAACAAATTATATAAATTGTTTTCGTTCCGCCATCTATTACTGATTAGAAGTGTTAATAATTGTGTTATTCTCAGTTAGTATCGCCTGTAATACGGATTGAACCTACAACCTTTATAGGACTTATACTTCAAGTTGATTGAGTATAGCGATCTTGGTGAGAATAGAGGTCTAAATAAGGTTAGCCATAGAAACGCATTGATGTGTTTATTCAGTCAAAGTGGGGGAGTAGTATCACGTTTTATGAGCAGCTTCTATAATCTTTTTTTTTTTTTTTTTTACTATTATTTTCAGTTTGAGGAGATCGAGGGAATCATTCTTGGTTCCAAAACCTGATTTCCTTATGAATTAAATTTATATACGAGAGAATTTACTTGATTGTAGATTTTGATGCTTTTAGGACTGCTATCTATTCCTTTCTGCAGTTTAATCTTCCACTGATTGTATCTAAGTACTTGATTCATTTTTTTTTTCTATTTGACCACTTTACTATATTTTTCAACTTTAGATTACATTTTGAGTTTATGTCTTTCTGGTGATTCTAATATTTACTGATATATTCTTCGAGTTCGAATCTATGGCAGCTATAATCATTCTATTTTAAGATAATTACGTAAACAATCACATCTGTTTATGTTTTGTTCAATGATTTGTATTATTTGAAATATTTTTGTTGATAATTTAGAAATATTTCGTCTGATGTAACTTCCAACCTTCTTAATGTGAATCTCCTCTATCTTCAGAATCTTGACGTCGTACTCAGCCATCGATATAAAACTTCAAAACGAACCCGTTAATTATTCCATTCTCGTGACGTCATCCATGAACGGGTAAAAATGGAAAGTAGAAAGTTAATCTTGAGTTTACTTTCGCAACCTCGTAACTCCAACTTACCCCCTATAGTCTTTATATTTTATTAGCGATGTTTTAACAAAAATGAAGGCATTGCTAATTTTTGGGTTCTAATGTTTACATTTATTTATATATTTATCGTTTGCTAGTGTTTTTTTTTTTAACTTGAATTGGAATTTCTTTAGCTTTAACACTGAGTGGCTTAATGCCTTTTTAGGGAGAGATTTCCATGTAAATTCTCTTTGGAAAAAAGTTATTACGTAAGGTTCTGTTATTATCGATTGTTCTAATCTAATCTGTCGCTTAAGATATTTTAAGAATTAAAAAAAAAAACTTGAGTAGTTAAATAATCGAAATTTTGGAAATAATAAAAACACATTAAATTATTTGGCGTGGACGGGGTGCATCCTCACTTCTAAACGGGGTGGGTTTCATGCTCTTAAAATGTTGGCACTGTACCTATATACCTTTATTCAGATGAACATGACAAGTTTATACATTGTTAATACATTGTCGATAAAAGAAACTATCAATCTAAATATATTCCAACAAGATACACGCAAGTAAATATCGGAGAATATATATATATATATATATATATATATATATATATATATATATATATATATATATAGTACAAACTGAAGAGTTTTTTGCACGCATGCGCAGATATTTTTATACGCATGCTCACACAGAGGAATCAAATTGTTGAAGAAAACAAAAGATTATAAAAGAAAGAAACAAACGAAAAGAAAATAACTGAACCCAATAAGCGAATAATAGTTAAATGGACAGGTTATATACAAAGAACATAATAAAAACAAAACAACGAAAAAATGGCTAAATGATTGAACTAAAAACGAATGGACGATGCGAATAAATGACGAGATGACAAAAAAAAACACGGTCTGGCCGAAATCACTTTACGTAGGTCAAGCAAGAAGACGTATGGTCAGATCGCATGTGGGCCTACAAAAAAAAAAAAAAAAAAAATAGACAAGGAGCGGCTCCATTCTTCGCGTTGAAGAGGGGGGGTACCATTCTATCCTCCATTGCATTTGTCTGCTGCAGACGATAGCCATTCCTTTCTTTGGGGCGGGGACGAAGTAAGATATGGGGAAAGGAGGAGATCGGTGGAACAAAAAGAGTGAGATGAGGCAATTTTGCTCGGATGGCAAACGAACAATTATCAGAACGGACAAACGTAAAGGAAGACAAATAGGGATAGTCTAAGGATACGTCCATTTAGTATACGCGTTTAGTGCGGCGAATTTATTCTAAACTTAAGTGGTAAGTACAGACATGAGTGTTATCTATATAGCAACTAGCAGGCAGCCGGACGTGTTCCAATCGTAAAATACGCATAATGATTATCTTTTAATCAATGCTGATTTCTTTCTTATTATAGAGTTAATCGGCTATTGATTATTTTCCAAGCTATAATAAGGATTTTAAAAGTTATTGAACAAATGTATTGCGTACCATCCGCGAGAATCGAAACGAGAATGTTTAGCGTCAAATTAAACATTCATAGCTCAGAGTCGCTTTATCTTTATCTTTCGTATTAGTATTTCTGTAGCTCAGATGTAACGTTGCTAGAGCACCTTAGTCATTATTTATCTTCCAGCACCATTACCGTCTAAGCTACTGACAGATGGATAAGAAAGGTTTAAAACTAAGCGAGTTTGATCTATAAATGTTTCATTTTGCACATGAGCAAAAGTAAGTGCAAGAGTAATGTTTTATTACACTTAACCTGCCAAAGTCAACGAGTTTGTTTTTAGCGGTGACTCCTTATCTGCAATTTTTACAGGCTACATGTAAAATTATCATATATATATATATATATATATATATATATATATATATATATATATATATATATATATATATATATATATAATTCTAACTCTGTAGATTTAATATTCAAATAGGGGTTTAATAGATATTTTTCTCGCACACACCGACAAGGTTACGTATATATATATATATATATATATATATATATATATATATATATATATATATATATTACGTAGATTTGTTTTTGATTTTTTAAACGATAATAATACGGTCAACAACCTCGCCACCTTGGAGATCTTGTTTCTAAGAAAACCGATCTTATTTTTATTTGGACGATTACAAATACTATATTTATTATTTTTTAAAACAATAATCTACGGACATGCATGTTTCGGGTCCTACCCCTCTTCAACGTAGCTTGCCTGTCACTTGGAATTAAAAAATACATATACATATATATATATATATATATATATATATATATATATATATATATATACACGTATATATACGTATATATATATATGTATATATACGTATATATATATATATATATATATATATATATATATATATATATATATATATATATATATATATATATAAGGAATGTAAAAATACCAGCGGTGGTTGACGTTATGTTTTGAGAAAAATATAAAAACCGAATGAAATTATTGAAATAATCAATGTTTCGTCCTTATTTCAGAGGACATCTGCAGGATAATTGAAGTAAAAATGCAAGAAAAGAAAAAGTCATAGATCGTACGAAAAGGAGGGCAGTTTTTGAATCCTACCCGTGTCGGGAAGGACAAAACATATGTGTGCGTATGGGAAGGTTGGGTTGTTCGACGTCTATATATACAATTTTAAAAATGCGTTAAAATAAATATGTACATTTTTTTTTTCCTGTAAACTTATTCATTTTGTTGAAATATTTAAGGAAAAACGGTTAGCCAGGATCTGTTTTGATATTTTGTTCTTTGATAAATATCAAAACAGATCCTGGCTAACCGTTTTTCCTACAATATTTCAACAAAATGAATAAGTTTACAGGAAAAAAAAGGCTTTCATTTTAAATTCTATGCAATGATATAAAATTTAGCAACTAGTGATACTTAGACTTCAGCGTAATAGTTAATTCAAACCAATAATCTAATGAGAAACCATAATAAATAAATAAATAATTCATTAACGCTCCTCTTTCAAAGGAATATATAAATTTGTTAACCTTCATATCCATGACTGAATATATTAAGAAGTTCGTTTTCATAATCTTAAACAGAAATGTACGCTTTTTATATCAATGTCAGAGCGAGAAACAAAATCAAATATATAAGTATATAAATAATACTAATAATGATAATGCTACAACTAATTAATAATAATAATACGCTTACCACTACTACTACTAATACTATAAATATTACTACTACTAAAAATTATCAGAGTAATAACTAACTGCAGTAAACTAGTCCCCCTAAAATTCAAAAACGGACATAAATGCGTATGGGTAAGCAGAACACTGGGAACCATGCAAACATTTCGAATATGCAGAAAAATAGTACAGACCGAAAGTAGAGAAAATTATTATTTGTGAAACTGAAGTACCAGCGGATACACCGATCCAACCAAGTGGAGGGGATGTCATTACAAAAGGGGAAAAATTCAAATTTTATATTTTGCCATCTCAGCAGACTAAAGTGTTTAAACGAAAACGATGGAAAAAAAGGAATAAATACACCGAGCTTTTTTTTACAAGGTAGTCACAACTTACCAAGGCCCGGAAGCCACTCGGGGATAAGGTTATTGTGTGTACAGCACGCTAGCTTTTGAGATTTGTTAAAGTGTCTTACTAAAGGAGACTGGTTTATCAGGAATTTGTTTACATTGGACTTGAAGACATCCAGGTTGTAGTCAGATGGGAAACAGGCAACCGGAACAGAGTTCTACAGGCGTGCACTTCTAAGAAATAAGCTTTGTTCATGGAATGTACGTTTTGATTTTGGCACAGATAAGGAGTGGGGAAAATTTTTGACAGTGGTTTCAGCTAGGCTGGTGTTTATTGTGAAAGATTGGCGAGGCGGGACCAGAGATTGGATTTCAGACGAGCAACTGTCATGGTAGTAACGATAAAACAAAGACAGGCTCGCAACGTCTCTCCTGTGGGAGAGAGGTTGAAGGGAAGAGCAAACGGCATCACCCACTAGGTCACGAAGTCTATTTTGTACTCTGTCAAGGCAGGATAGGCTGTTTTAAGCAGCTCCGTCTCGTATATGGCAGCGGTACTCAATCCTCGGACGTACTTAGCTTTTATACAGATAGAGAATTGCATCAGGGGTGAGATATTTTCTGGATCGGTAGAAGGATCCTACCATTTTTCCAGTGACCTTGGCAACTAACTTGATGTACGTATTCCATTTCAGGTCAAGAGTAAAGGTCAAAGCCAGAAGCTTATCAAAACATGGAGCTTCTCCTAGACGAGAGCCACCCATTTCAATTGATCGCAGATGGGGATCAGAGCGTTGATGATGTAAAGATAGGAGCTTGGTTTTAGATGCATTAAAAGTAACCAGCCACCTCCTCCCCCACTGTACCACGCGCTCAAGATCAGAGAAGAGAGAATCTGAGAGTCATTTACGGCCTTTGATGGCTTGCCATAGATGGTCGTCTCATTAGCATAGATGTCGACGAATGATTTAAGTATGTGTTTTGGGAGATCATTGATGTATATCAGGAAGATAATTGGGCCTAGGATGGACCCCTGAGGGACTCCAGCATTAATATTGAGGGCCTCTGATTTCTGCCCGTCAACCACTACTCTTATGAGCCTATCAGAGAGAAATGATTTAATGGTCGAGAAAACATTTCCAGTAATACCATAGGTGATAATCTTGTGAAGTAGGCCTTTATGCCATACCTTATCGAAGGCCTTTGATATGTCAAGAGCAATTGCCCTAGAGAGGAAACCTTTGTCAGGAGATTCGCTTATCCTATGAGATATAAGAGTTAGCACATCTGCTGCGGATCTGGCAGAACGGAAACCATATTGCATGTCACTAAGAATGTTATTTCTGATGAGGTGGTGTAATACTTCTCTATTTAATATGGATTCCAGCAGCTTACTCATGACACACAGGAGACTCATTTGTCTTTTAATAGTCTTGTTTCTTTTTCCTTACTGTGACGTCATTTCGCACACGATTCTGTATTTGTATGTAGCTGTCATACGCGGTACACGATCGAATGCGGAAACGGACAGGCATACACTACTTGAGCTTACCAGTCACATCGGAACTGTAATGTAAGTAAAAAGAAAGGATGGCAATAATATTGCAAAAACCGAGAAAAATAAAACTTGAACTGCAAGAAATTTTTACAACTGTGCTCCTAATCCTTGGTACTACTGCTGGGAGTTCTAAAAATAAATGTATTTGTTGGAAATTCCACTTTGCTTTACGTACACAAAAAAGTAATTTCTGTGGTATTAATTAAACGTATCCTTGCTGTGAATGTTTTACAGGGCAAACACTTTTAGTGTTTATAGTCGAGCATTTGCCATGAATACTTATAGTATGCAAGCTTATAGCATGGTACATAGCATGAAACACTCGTCTAGTTGTAAACACTATCACTAATTTCCCCCACTTTTATCTGTGCCTAAACCTTAACGCAGATTCCATTAACAAAGTTTCTTTCTCAGAACTGCACGCCTGTGGAATTGTCTTCCGTTTGTCTGCTTTCCAGCTTACTACAACATGGTTGTCTTCAAGTCCAACGTAAACAAGTTCTTGATGAGTTGTTCAAGAAAAGAAGGTTACAAACCTGACTCTGCTTTGTCGTAATTTTCTTAGTAAGTGCTTGTCTGAGCTTTGATTTATTCCCCTCTCTTTGCAAATCTTTACAAAAATAATTCCTCTAATTACATCCCTTATCAACAATTCACCTACTCACTATCTGTGCCTAAATCTAAACTCAACTTCAATGAACAGAGCTTATTTCCTGGTACTTCCCACCTGTGGAACTCTGTTGGCCTACTTTTTAGCTGATTACACTCTTGTCGTCTTCAAATACTATGTAAACATGTTGAACCATACCCTTAAATACTCAAATTATACATACTTTCCTACCAATGAATTGTTGTCCTGGCGACTGCCGTACACACATAGCTATTATCCTTGAGTTGCCTTCGGGTCTTGATATGCAGGCTAAAATTCGACTTTGTCCTATTTGGAATATTAAGACTTCCGTTCTCATCTTGAATGATATTCTGAAAACGTTTCTACTGATTGAACCTCCGACCTTTTTAGATTATTCTCTCTAACTTGCGAATCTTTCCAACTCTAGAATCTATACAGGAACGTTGTTAGAATAATAGCCAAGCTGAGAACAGTAGTCCAAATAAGTCACATAATTTTATGAGTTTGTCATTATTTACAAAATTGTGACATAAAAAAATGTACTTTATTCAGCGACTTAGAGTATGATGATCGTGTAACTTATGGTTTCTTTTTGATTTTTACTGGTGTGTCGCTTCTTTAAAAAAAAAAACAGCCTCCTTTAGTCTTTGGCAGACTATGGCTACCCACAAAGGGGTACCTGCACGTGAAATCTTTGTGGCAGGAGATGCGAAATCTCCAACCAAACCTATCCAAAATCGACATTGTTAAATACCAATGACAAAGGAATTGTGTGTATAAGACGACTGAAAACAAATGCCGAGATAAGCGGAGAGCACATACAGCGCCTAGAATACCAAAATGGCCACCGATCTGGTACTAAACAGGCTCAACGTTGCTTAACCGGTGATCTAACGAGAACCGGAATGTCAACGCGATTATGCCGTATACATATACGGTGTCATTTTTTATAAGGGCGCCAAAACCACTCGAGGATTACAATTAATGAGATTTACGGTTGTTAATGAATTCGTAAGAAAAAGAGAAAATAATTAGTTTTTGCAATGAAAAAGGTTGAAATTAGAAGCTTTGTTGTATCATGTTCCACATATAGGAATTGTTTTGGAAACGGACTTTTTTCTTTTTGAGCACAAAGGAAGAAAGGAAAATTATTTACATCATTTGGAGCTAGACAAGTTTTCCTATAAATATTTTGCAAGGAAGTGAAAGATTAGAGCTCAGGTGAGTATATAATCATAGTGTAAATTATTACAATATTATTAAAATATATGAACGTTCATAAGTTGTTGTCCGTTTGTTTCGGCATGTGTCTTTTATAGTGATCTTGCTCGACTGAGAAAAGGCAACCTTTAACCATTTTTATTCATGTTCTAAAAATAAGGACTATGTAGCGACAACGGGTATGTCACCCTTTATAAAGGCCTCCAAAGCCACTCGAGGATAATATGTTTATTCCTCTTATTGTTGTTACAAATCACTGACTAGTGGAACGAGGCGACGAAAGCGGTTAATAATTACTTCTGAATCATGTCATATCTTGACCTCTCTAAAAGTGCACACATGTGTGCATTGAATCGAACTGACTGTTCTTTATATCACTCATTTTAGGTCATGTGATGGTAAATCCGTTTCTAACACACATGAGTTCGTACTAACATCCGAGTACACTAAGCAGACTACGACTGAATCCTATTTCCAGTCATTTTCAACTAACAAATTTATATTCGTTTAATATTTAACAATTGAAAGAGACTAAACCTGAAGCTTCTCCTACAAGTCGATGCTGTTTTTTGTTTGATCTTAGTATATGCCAAAGATTGAGGGCGGTGGATCCATATATTATCCATCGTCACATGTAAAAAGAAAACAGAGTGGCATTGTATTGAAGCAGTTGAAAACATCGCTCTAGTATTTGTTTGACTGTGAGAAAACACGGCAGGCAAATTGAACACATCTTTCTTATTGACAGAAATTTATGCAAAAAGGGTGAATACTCTGTCTAATTATCCCCATCGCCTCTGTTATCACATGCAGCTTCAATTAGCGACGTTTTCCATGATGCTTGATTTTAAGCAACTTAACCGTTCAGACTCGTTTGTGTGCGAATTACAGCGATTAAATGTAGCACACCTCTTCAATATTCAGCCTACCCTTTCTGTACTATTCTTACCGACCGACCAGTGCACGGATAATAATTAAGATATTTCTTTACGTCTTTGAATTCTTGATATAAGGAATGGTTATTCGTTTTATTAGAAGTCTTCGAACTACTGTCCTCATCTTGAGTGCCATTTTCACAACGTTTCGGTTGATGTAACCTCCAACTTTCTTCACGTGTATCTTGCCGAACTAGAAAATGCTTCTGTCGAACTTGGGAATTCAGACGGAATTTCAAATAGAACCCTTCATTTACTTAACGGGAATAGGATGTACTTGTTCCGTCAGCCATGGCTGGATGGAGGTCCTAACTAATTCGCAATTGTATATTTTTGTGTCGCCCACACTGCGAATTGAGCGTTTAACTTCAGCAAAATATCATTTTTACAAATGATATTTCCAAGTACTCTAACAACTGTGCCTCAGATTATATGAACAGAAATATTATCGAGTTAGACAAGACACACCTGAAGTAGATCGGAGGTTTTATCGACCGACACGTAGTGGAAATGATACCCAAAATGAGAACAATAGTTCGAAGAATCCAAATAATACGAAAAAATATGTCTTTGTGTTACCACTTTAGTCATACCACTTTTTCGTTTTATTTTACTGCAGTGGAATTTCTCAGACATCAAGGGGCACTACACCTGGACTTAACACTAAGAACTCTACATGAGATATCTAGATATTCGAATGTTCCATTTTAGTTCTTTATCTCTCAAACACTAACTAAATAAATTTAGAACATTTTCGTCTCGCCAATTAGCCATTTTCATATGTTGTAGTATATCTTTCGTTTTGGTCTCTTGATCTTACTGGATTCCAGGACTAGAATTCATCTAGTCTGGTGGAGTATCGAGCGTTGTGCTGTTACTTGAGGTAACATTACTTGGAGAAAGTGCAACATTCCTTGAAAAAGCTAATGTAAGTTGGTACTACTTTTATGTCCCCCATGAAGATTAAAAATCAAGATATAATCTTACTAAACCGTAGATCTAGAATACCTGTCCCAAGACACGTACAATTTATTTCAGAAACTTTTTCACCACTTTTATACCCCCTTACAAAGATTAAAGTGAACAAATAATACTACTAAACCTTGTATCTAGAATCCTTATTCCAATTTTAATCAAAAATCCACTGCATGATTTTGATTCTAGAAAATGTCTAAAGTAATGCAAATAGGAAACAAAAACCTTTGTTTGTGAAGAAATCTTATTTGGGCTGCGAATATTATGTTATTTTGAATATTTAGTCAGGGTTTTATTCTAGGGAAAAGTTTCCTTATGCCAGGTTGTTATGACAAACACTTTCACAGAGAGACCTTAAACACTGGAGGATATGTACTAGTAAGCATAAGCAATACTTTGTGTACAATTTTATTTACTTAATGTGTATAAATCTTTATACATCCATGCCTTTGTCACCGTCGTCGTTATTGTGAACCTAGATAGTTTATTCAAAACAGGAAAGTACGTTTACAGAGACAAGTTATTTCTGTATGTGTGTATTAGAGGGATAGTCATGAAGAGGTAGAGAATAAAACGTTTCGCTACATTCGGCCGCAGTTCTCTCGCTATAGGCATCTTAGAGACCGCACACGCACGCGTTTTTCTGTTTGCAAATATTGCCAAAAGTGCTTAGCCGAAATATGTATAATTTCATTCCCTTCTTCTGACGGTGTTAAAACTTCTTAAATAAATCAGAAAAAAAAGGAAAAAAAAAAGAAAAAGTGAGCGTGATGGAAAAATAAAAAAATAAACAAATGAACGAAAAAATGGAATAAATAGACCTCTTTCAATATTAAAACTTTAAAAATCGAAAAAAAAATATATTTCACATTTCGGCTCGAACCTGCAACCTTGTGATAACGACGCTGCTATCATACCAATTGGTCTATGGCCGCCTCAGCGAATTTGGGTCGTTTTTAATATTTAAACTAATCCAAGAAAGATTTTTGCGCATGCGTGTATGGCAAAATTGTCATGAAGGAACGATTCTTTACTACCCCTTACTGTAGAAAAGTGCTCAGTTGAGGGTGAAGGAATTAATATTTTTAATCAATTTTTCGATATTTGTCGTCCGAAGGGTCGATCTTCAAAATGATACTAACTTCGAGAAAATCCGTTGCTTCTGTCGAAACTTTTTACGAGACACACAAACATACATACATACATTTAAACAAATTTTGCCCTTTAAAAAAGAAGTAGAGAGTATAGTGCTTGAGAGGTATTAAGATCATCCAAATGCAGAATCAACAGTGATAGACACATAGTTTCACACTATTATTTATCACCACCGTTGCTAAATTCATGAAATTGTAGAAATAAATACTGTTTTAAAACTATTTCTTTACTAGCAGAGAGACCCGACGTTGCCCAGTATTGAATGATGATCAACGAATGTTTCACGCTCCAATATTTTTATTGTCATTGAAATCGTGGAAACCGCCCATCTTTTTTATCATGTCCCTTGATCGGCTACCCCAAATTGGGATCCATCGCGGTGCACCGAGAGAAAACTTCCCGTGCCTCCTTGCAATAACTTAGTACAAAATTCATTGTAGTCGACATTGAACTGTATAGAACCTAATATTGATTTTTTAAAAATTATCTATCTACCTATCTATCTATCTATCTATCTATCTATATATATATATATATATATATATATATATATATATATACTAGCAAATGTACCCGTCGTTGACTGGGTTCAAAAACAGTCTACAGAAAATGGACTGATTTATGAAAGTATGATAGGTTATCAAAATGAAGGGTTGTAAAGAGATTGCTTCGAATTTGGGGGTATCAAAACCAAAGCAAAATATTATGAAAGTAAAAATAAAATAGATACGCCCCATAATTTATTATACCATACCTGTTCACATTAAAACACTTATCACAATATTCTGTAGATCTATATTAAAAAAACCTTGTTAAACTTTCTGACATATTTCCATTCTATGGAGGTCAGGCGGGAAGGAACACCCCATAATTTTATTATACCATATTTCTTCAAACTGAAACATAATTATCAAAGTATACTTACGCAGATATATATGAAAAGTCTGTATTAAAGTTTTGCCTATTTCCATTCTATGAAGGCCATTCGCGAACGAAGACCCCCACAATTTTATTATACCATCCTTATTTATGTTAAAACATACTTATCAAAGTATTATTATGTACATCTATATCAAAAACATTTGTAAAGGTTTTTTTTTAATTTTTTTTATTTCTTATACTTTGTGGACCAGGCACGTACGCAAACCCCAAATATTTAACTACTCATCATTATGCCAGATCAAACATACCCATTCCTGTGTCTCGATACATCTTCTATCATTATATGTGATCAATTTTCTATAATAATCAACCATAGAGGAGCCTATTTGTGACCAGACACACAAACAGACGTCCACCTATATATATATATATATATATATATATATATATATATATATATATATATATATATATATATAAGTATATTGTAGTTTGCTTGAAGCATTGTTAAAGAAAATTATAAGGTAAAATTAAAAGCCAAGAACAATGCGAGATTTGTTTTTTATTATATAGAGTAAAATTAAATGAAAACAAAAGAAATAAATTTCTTTTTTTGTTGTTTGTTTTTTCTTTTTCACACAAATTTTAACTCTAAGCAACAGTAATTTTTTTCTTTCCTGTTGTATTCAATGGTGTTATAAATCTCAATATATTTCAGACCTATTAGTCCTTTTTCAAGAGAAGACAGCCGAAGAGTATATATATATATATATATATATATATATATATATATATATATATATATATATACATACATATATATATATTTAATTATTATAGTAAAAATAATTATTATATATATATATATATATTCACCTTGAATTTAAGTTTAAATGCAAAAGTCAAGTATCTTGTTTCAGTTTTGCTCTGAACAGAGACATTCATTTCGAACACGCCCCTGTCACATCAAAGACCCTACTGTTGATTTTATATGTCCTGCCTTTCTGCTTGTGCGGTGATAATATTTTGGATTTATGTTTAAAGTGAAAAAATTCAATATAATACTGCGATTGTGGTTTAAACGCAAACATTCATTTCGAACGCACACTATATCTTATCACAGAAACTATTATTGATTTTATATGTCGGGCATTTTAGCTTGAGTAGTAATAAAACTTCATAAATGTACTTGTGATGTTAAGCTGTATAAGGTGTTAACTTTTGCCAAAATCGACAGTTCCTTCTTTCATCAGATTATATCGATTCTCGAATCTTATCGATTACATTTAGATATAAAACCTATCTAAGAACACTGCCAGGCACATAATATACCTTCGTGTGTATTTTCATAAAGCGCGCCTCAAGCGTTTTCGAATCTGTATGGAATGAACTCTCAAATACGTACACACACACGGCAAAGTTGCTTTTATATAAAAATAGAGATAACTATGAATTCTCTTTCTATATTTGGTGTCACAAAAAGATATATGCGCCCTTTTAATCATTATAAAATGTTCTCTTTACTGATTTTTATTCACAAGATCAGGCGAACACTTCTCATGAAAATAATGCTAGAGAAAGACACACTTACAATGTCTTTTCTCTGGGAAAAAGTGTTTTTTTTTTTTATAGGAGATAAGGTTTCAAAGCCAGTTTTAAACGCTCTGAAGGTAGCATAACGTGCTCCGAACAAATCCCCACTTGATGCAACAACAATACTCCATTTTAGGGCGTATTTGTCTTTTATACATGTAGTGGATTGCGTTGGAAGTGAAATTCCTTCTGGAGTAGTAACTCCAGAAGGAATAATGAAATCATTTTTCAAGAAGCCTTGGCAACAGATTTAATGCAAGTTTTTCATTTCAGGTCAGGAGTGCAGGTCAGGCTGAGATGTTTGTCAAATAATTTCTATTATTGTTATACTCCTTATTATCATAAGGAGCTTTCACACATGGCATAAAAGATTTTCCCTTTACAACAACCTGTGGTGTTCCCTGGAAGGTGAGTGACAACATGCTCCCAGATTTCCAGTACTCTCCACCTCTTTCGATAACATTAGCAAATGAATTTGCATTATCCCAACAGCCGCTTACCATCGATTTATCGCTATTTATTCACACAGTTTATCATATTAATCAGCAACAATCACCAGGTGGTGTTCTATGGAGTCTGAGTGCCTACAAGTCTCCTCAGATTTTTATTAGTGGAAAAATTTTGTGTTATTTCAGCAGCTGCTTGCCATAGCTTACTCGCTGGCATTAATCTTCTCTTGATTTGAGTGAAAATAAACCTGCCTAAAGTCCCAGTTACGTATTTGCACTCTTTAAGTGCATTATCTGATTATTGCTCCCCTTCCTATAGCTTTCTATGCACAACGAACCTTCGCTACTATTTTGGGTGATATTAGCTGAAGTTGGGCCAAATTCTTTTTACTGCAACTGGAATGGAATTAAATTTTCTTTTTATTATTATTATTATTATTATTATTATTATTATTATTAATAATAATAATAATAATAATAATAATAATAATAATAATAATAATAATAATAGTTGTTGATGATGATGTTTTTTTATCAGTGTTATTATTATTATTGTTGTAGGACTTTCGTGGATCTAATTGTGCACATTTGTGATTCCATCTTGATAAAGATGCGGACATATTTCCCGAGAAAGAAAATTCGATGGTATCCTCAAATCTGCATCTCTGTATATTTGCGCATCTGTGGAATTGTCAAAGCATTCCATAACCTTGTAGACATTCATCTTGGGCAAAAAAAAAAAGAAAAAAATATTCGCGAAAGACAAAGAAAATTGAAAACAAGAAGAATAGATGGAAATTACGATAACCCGACATCATTATAGACTTCTATAACATACATGTGCACACATATAAACACCCACACACTCAACACCCCCCACACACATTATTTATAGACCCCCTCACACACACACACGCACACACACACACATATATATATATATACATACACACACACACACGTATATATATATATATATATATATATATATATATATATATATATATACGTCTTTTTATGATTCTAGTCGCCTTTCTAATTCTCTTGCATCTGCTTCGACGATTATATTTTGACCGAAGATTTTGAAATTTCTTTTTATAAGCCTAGTTGCTTCTTTTGAAAGTTTAGCACACACACACACACACACACACACACACACACACACATATATATATATATATATATATATACTAGCAGGAATACCCGACGTATTCAATGATTGAATGAATATGAATGAATGTTTTAAACTTCCAATACTTGTCATAAAAATCGGTGAAATCGTCCACTTTTCAATCAGATCGCTTGATTGCGTTCTTAATGTAGGGACTCACTGCGGTGCTACAAGAGGAAGCTCCACATGCCTCCACACAGCGACTTCGTCCACAATAGATCGTAGTTTACATTGCACTGCAGTCACCTTATTGCTGATTTTATTAAACTGTTTTTGTATATAAGTTTGAAGTTGATTGTTAATTGCAAAAGCCGAGTATGATAGTTTAAATAGAAACCTTCATTTCGAATTAACATTTTTATCAAAGAAATAACTTTGGATGTTCACGCGTCAGGTCTTTTTTGCTTGTACTTAAATTACTCTAAAATTTAACGCGTTGGTCAAAATCGGGCTTGCTTTGTGAAATTTCCAAAAATATAATCAGACCAGTCGTTTCGGAGGCCCAAGGAAACAAACTCACATACACATGGACGCAGGCACCGACTCACAAAGCCAATTATATATATATATATATATATATATATATATATATATATATATACTAGCAGATCAACCTTGCTTTGATCGGACCCTATGTACTGTCCATAACTTTATGTGCATACGTATATATATATCAAAAGGTTTGACTCATATCCATGTAACCTACATCTAAAATTTCAAGTGTTCGGACCCAAAATTGTCGAAATGTTTGGTAGATTTTGCAAAGGTCAACACTTTCAACTCTGACCTTTTGGCAGCCAAATTTTTGCCAGCAAACTGGTTAAAACGCTTGCTGCATGTCTAAATGCCCTTTATGTATAATTTTAAATGTCTTAGACACAAAATTGGCTGAATAGTTTGCTAGATATTGCAAAAATCAAATCTTTTGTAACTTTGGCCCCTTGGCAGCGAAATCAACGGTTAAAACCGATTAAAAAGTTTGCCCTATGCCGGAATACACATTATGTAAAATTTCAAATGTTTAAACCAGAAATTCGTAGAGTAATTTGGTAGAGAACAAAGAGGTAAATTTGTTTTTAATTTGACCGCAATTTTGACCCCTTAAAATTAATGGTTTTGAGCTCAAATAAAGTTAAAATCTAGATCCATGTCCAAGTAATCTACATTTAAGATTTCAAGTGTTTAGACTCAAAATTAGCGGGGTTCGGCAAATCGTTGAAATTTGACCTCTTGAGCCGGTAACTGATTAAAAAGATGTTCCCAAATCTCAATACTCCTTATTTCAAATCTCGAGTCTGTAGACTGAAAATTGAGAGAGAATGTTCGTCAGGAAATGTACACACACACCCATGCAGATAATTTTACATTCATAGATATACTAGCAGTTTAGCCCGACTTTGTTCGGGCCCTATGTACTGTTCATAACTTTTTGTGCATATATATATATATATATATATATATATATATATATATATATATATATATATATATTAAAAAGTTTGACTATCCAGGTTACCCAAGAGACATTCATTTTAAGAGCGTGATTAGTCTCTAGGATTTTCGAGGAATATGACATTGCTTTATTTTAATCGTTGCCCCCATTTTCTTCTTTTTTCCCATACGTAATGTAATGCAACGTGATTTTATGTTAACATATTTTCGATTCCCATTCGTTTTTTTTTCTCCAAAACAAATCGTTCGATACAGCTTCGAAAAAGCGAGAGCGAAACCGGTCAGCTGACTCCCAGATTTTTTAATTCTCTTCTCGTCATCCGGTTGACTTTATTTTGAACATTTCAAACCATGAATTTAAGTATTCTCTTCATGATTGCTATATATCAATTTTGAACCCCTCAAAGCACCATGATATGCATATATATATATATATATATATATATATATATATATATATATATGTGTGTGTGTGTGTGTGTGTGTGTGTTTTGTGTAAATCAATTATTGAAAGAATAAGGGGTGTTTTGCAGTAGAAATATATACATATACTTCACGTGTACATAGGTTTATTATTCATGCACCGTTATGTGTTTAACTGCGAGTCGGCTGTGAAGGCAGATATTGATATAAGCGATAATTTTCAAGTTGTTTAAAAAAAACAATGCGTTAACATAGTGTAAATAAAAGTCCAAAATCGAAAATAAAATAAAGGATAATTGAAGCATGGTAAGCGTTTGGTCTTCTATTCACGTCGACAATATCTCGTCCATAAATTCCTGGAAATCTACGATAAAGATCTCGGAAAGAAAGACGAACACATCTTTTCTTCGGACTAATCAGATGTTTACTCGGTCGCGAAAACCAATACGATGTAAATTTCATTTGTGTCGATGCGCGCTCTTCGCTTCACGACGAGATCATATAAGACTTCAAACTTTTATTACAACGGCAACGATAATATTTAATAACTCCGAGACAATTGGCAGACCATGGATATTCGATGACTAATAATTAAAAATTTATGCCATACGTGTATAATAATTTAATTAATTAATTATTTTTTTAATATGTATGGCATACTAGCTGAATCAATGCGGCGTTGTCCGGGAATCATTCCGATAACTTTTGTTTTGTAATTTTTTTTTTATTCATGTGCTTTATTATAAGGTTCATCTATATATATAAAAGCGAAAATGTATGTATGTATGTATGTATGTGTGTATATTTGGATGTCTGCTAAAAACTTTCGACAGACGTGATGAAAAATTCACAAACTCGGTATCACATCGAAGTTTTATCCTTTGCTCGAAAAATATCGAAAAATTGGCCACAAACGTTAACTTTTTCATCCCGAAATCGACAATTTTCGACAGGGGGGGTCAACAAAAACGGTGCTCTCGTGACAATGACCGATTCTACGCATGCGTCAAATGACGTCGTGGCCTGATTTACTTTAAACAGTTGAAAAACCGAACAAATTTTTAGGTTCGAATCGAGGTGTGAGATGTTTTTTTTTTTCGATTTTATAAATTTGAATATTTAATCAGTGTTATTTAAGCCATTTTTCACGTAACGTTCGTTTTTCTGCTTTTTTTTACTTCGCTTATTCTTAGCGACACCCCAAAACACCCGGATACTCACCGATTTTTTAAATTTTAATATCGAAAGAGGGTTATTTAAACCATTTTTTACGTGTTCGATTTCTGTTTTCATCGTTCGTTTGCCTTACGTTAGGTATTTTGTGTTTTTTTCTCGATGTTTTTATTACCCCCTCCGCTTCTTTTTTTACTTCGCTTATAACAAACAAACCTGGTCATTTACGTCGTCGTCGTCGTAACGATCGACGACTTTCGGGCGAGCACCTGTCAATTTGGTTCTTACTTAAATAAATTCAAACAACTTTCACTAACTCATTCTGGCTGGCCGATTTTATTTTCAAACTTCGGCTCATGGCTTCGGGTTCGATCCTACGCCCCCCCCGGGTTCTTTTTTTATTTAACACAACACACACCTACAAACATCCGGGCAACGCCGTGTAACCCCGCTAGTTTGATATGTAAAAGGCAAAATGGACACGAGCGTTTGTGTATGTCTCCCAAAGGCTTTTTGTATCGGGGTTCTCGCGTCAGTTTAATTCTGCAAGAAGTTTTAGCATACGCTACAGATTGTAATATCTTGCATTCGCAAACGAACATCCTTCCTTTCCATTTTATTATTTTTTTTAATTGGTTGGTTGGTTGGTCGTTTTTGTTTTACGGCATATCATCCCTTTTCAGGTTATTTAATGCCGAATCCAGTGATATAGAAGAACATTTTTTTATAGAATATATATATATTTTTAAGTCGGTTTCTATTTAACCCATAGTTGGGGCCCTAACAGGTACCACCACTCCGGGTCAGAGCGGACTTGGGAGCAATAGTGATTAAGGGGTGGCTCCACACTCCCCAAAGCCCACAAGCTGGGGCCTCACCATCGGATATAGTTTAAGGTCATATCCAGGACCAATTTTTTTTTTGATCGAGTTAAACAAAATCCCCAGGTTGCGTCATCTCGGGTGTTTGGCTTTTTCCTTTAAATCGAAACTTTTCGAAAAAGCGGCAAAGAATTCTTGACCTTCCGGCCGGGATTGATGATTCACTTGGTCCTTGCTCAAGGTAGGGGAAACCCTTCATACTGAGACAATTACTATTCAGTTTGATACTGCAAGAGTTCCCCCCTTTCTGGGGGGGGGCTGGTTTACCTCCACATTAAAAACGGCCTTGTGTATAATTTGCTTTCGTGGGGAAGCGAATAAATACCCCGACAGAAAGCGAGAAGCTTAACATGCCCGCGGCCAGATTTAAAAGCAACGTTCATTTCTACGCATGCGTGGTCGCTCCTGTTATTCTTAAGTTAATTAGCAACACGTTGCATTTACTATCCTCTTTGACCTAATAGTTAGCGAGGAAGACTAATTCCCCTATGCTTTCGAGTTCGATTCAACCTCACTCCGTATTTTTTTTTTTTTTATTTACTTCATACTTGTGGCAATATTCTCTACCCGGGCAAAAGTTAATTACAAACATATTGAATTCACTATCCTCTTTTTTTTTTCACGTTCTTTTCCTCCTTCGCGGTACGGGTTCGGACCTGTCTGCCTGCCTGCCTACGGGCACCTAGGCTTGTTATTTAAGAAATGACAAACTAATTAACTGTAAAAAAAATAAAAAGATTAAATTCAAATTTACCTTCTTTCTACTCGCTGTCTAAAAATCTTAATCTAACGGTCCTCTTTCTCTGTTTCTCTCTTGTACTCTCCGACTACTTGGTAAAGAATATTTCTTTTTTTTTGTAATTATTCGTTTTTTTTTTTAATGGGCAATTAGAACATTTTATTAGTTTCTCTCTTTTTTTTTTTTTTTTTTTTGCTATTAGATCATTTCTTAGGTTTCTGTAAGAAACTATAATAAAACTAAGGAACTCTACTTCTTTTTAAAAGAATTATATTTATTCACCTTGAATGATTTTTCTTTTTATGTGTTTACGTAAAGAATGTCACCATATTTTTTTACATAGGCATCACCACTTATCAAGGTCATCGGAGACTCAAGGATAAGGACTAAAGATTGCACGGTAGTCAATTGGACAATATTGTAATCGTTAGTAATGGAAATTCGGTAAATTTCTTGACATAAGTGGAATGGCTTATCAAGAACTTGCTTACGTTTGACTTCAAGACAACCATATTGTAGTCAGCTGGAAAGCAGTCAAACAGAAGACAGTTCCACAGGTGTGAAGTTCTAAGAAAGAAACTTTGTTCATGGAATCTACGTTTAGGTTTAGACACAGAAAAAAAGTAGGGGACATTATTGATTGAGTTTTCAGCTAGATGAATGTTTCTCGTGAAAGTTTAGCGAGGAGAGATCATAGATTGAAGCTCAAATGAACACTTGCCATAAAAATAATGATAAAGCAGAGACAGGCTCGCAAAATCTCTTCTGTGAGAAAGAGGTTGCAGGGAAGAGAAAAAGGCATTCCCTACTAGGTTACGAAGTCTATTTTGAACTCTATCAAGGCAGGATTAGTCCTTTTTAGCAGCTCCTGTCCAGATGTGGCAACAGTACTCTATCCTTGGACATACCTGGCTCTTATATAGATAGAAAATTCAATAAGCAGTGAGATATCTACTGGATCGATAGAAGGATCCCACCATTTTTCTAGCCACCTTGGCAACTGATGAATATAAGTGTGTATATTTTTAAATATGTTTTAGTTAAATGCATCGGTTTAATAATAATAACAAATCACAATTAGATAGAGCGTATTTTTATTTATTTTTTTTATTTTTCTGTTCTAATAATTTTTATGTCGATTTTTTTTAAAATTATTTAATTCGGAATCTGTTCATTTTGGTAAAAGTTTATGTCTCAAGTTCTTTAGATTTTCAAACAACCAATACACCACGAGCCACTGCGTTTGTATTATTAGAAGTAAATATTAGTATTAAGTGTCAGTTTAAATAAGCATATTAATTGTAGTGATTAGGTTGATAGGGGTTTTACATGGTGGTGCCTGACCTGACAAACACAGTGATTGGATTGAGCATCTTCGATTGCCCGTCCGACCCAGGTAAAGGCCAAAGTTGAGAGTTGGTCGGGCTATAAACTGCTCAGCCATTGAGATACCATCCACCAGGGCAAAATGGAGGCCTGATTGAAAGAAGAAAAATAGAGAAAGAAATAAATAAAGAGAGAGTGAGAAAAATTGTTTTTATTTATTTTATTTTATTTATTTATTTATTTATTTATTTATTTGATTATTAGCTTTGCACAGCACGATTTGTATTAGCATTAATAAATACATATTGATATACTTGATCTAATTAGCTAATAATATATATAGTACTGAGTAATATAATGTATTTTAACTATATTTTAGTACAAACTAATCTGTTTGTTGACTGTGTTTTGAATAATTAGTGTAACTTATCTATATGAATAAAACAGTTCATGTATGCGTGCGTCTGTCTGTTTGTCTGTAAATGTTAAATTTTTAAACTACTGACCAGGTGATCCTGAAATTAATAGGAAATAGTAATCATTAGAGCTAGGACAACAGCATATTCTTTTCATTGTTTTGACTTTCGCGTGTGTATCTGTTGATATCTTATATGCTTTTATACAGAATGATGAGGTTATCGGTTAATTCACTGTCTAACTGTGTCGCATATATACTTAAGAGTCAAAAATATGAAGAGAATATTCTATTGACATAGCCTTAGTAAGCATACACCAGAGATAATTGTTAACTAGTAAAATAATTGTTTACTAGTAAAATAATTGTTAACTAGTAACATGATTGTTTGGATGGTTGAATAACGTGTATAACCATATATCGGTATGTTAAAATGCAAACTGCCGAATTCAACTTGCCGACATATTTTATTTTATTCTGCGCATTCTCAAATTCAATTCACATCTTCAAGCCGTTTAATATAAAATTCTACTTACCTATCTCTTGATAGTTACGTTGATGGAGCACTACATGTTTTGGTTTCGATTCTAGTTAAAGGCAACCAAGACAGTTATTTAAAACTTTGAAAATCAAAACGATATATTACATATATTACGTACAATATAATATTCAACAAACAAATTGGTTCTGTAATAATAAATATGAAATTTGCACGAACTAAAATATACTGAAGTGTAGCTCATCTATATACTAAAGTGTAGTTCATATATATATATATATACTATTAATTTATGAAATATATTAAAGCGTATTTAATTTATATATACTATAAATTTATGAAATATATTAAAGTGTATTCCATGTATATATACGATAAATTTATAAAATATATTAAAGTGTATTTCATGTACATATACGATAAATTTATTAAATATATTCAAGCGTATTTCATGTATATATACTATAAATTTATGAAATATATTTAATAAGCGTGTTTCATGTATATACACTATAAATTTTTGAAATATATTAAAGTGTATTTAATGTATATATACTATAAATGTATGAAATATATTAAAGTGTATTTCGTGTATATATACTATAAATTTATGAATATATTTAAGCGTGTTTAATTCATACATACTATAACTTCATGATATATATTTAAGCATATTTAATTTATATATGCTATAAATTTATGAAATATATTTAAGCGTATTTAATTTATATATACTATAAATTTATGAAATATATGTAAGCGTGTTTAATTCATATATGCAAGCGTATTTAATTAACATATACTATAAATTTATGAAATATATTAAAGCAATTTTTTATATACTATACATTTATGAAACATATTAAAGTGTATTTTATGTATATATATATATACTATAAATTTATGAAATATATTAAAACGTATTTTATTTATATATACTATAAATTTATGAGATATATTAAAGTGTATTTAATGTATATATACTATAAATTTATGAAATATATTAAAGCGTATTTAATTTATATATACTATAAATTTATAAAATATATTAAAGTGTATTTCATGTATATATACTATGAATTAATGAAATATATACTATTAAATTATGAAATATAGTTAAGCGTATTTAATTTATATATACTATAAATTTTTGAAATATATTAAAGCGTATTTAATTAATATATACTATAAATTTATGAAATATATAAAAGCGATTTTTTTTGTATATACTATACATTTATGAAATATATTAAAGTGTATTTCATGTATATATATATATATATACTATAAATTTATGAAATATATTAATGCGTATTTCATTTATATATACTATAAATTCATGAAATATATTAAAGTGTATTTAATGTATATATACTATAAATTTATAAAATATATCAAAGCGTATTTAATTTATATATGCTATGAATTTATGAAATATATTAAAGTGTATTTCATGCATATATACTATGAATTAATGAAATATATTTAAGCGTGTTTAATTAATATATACTATAAATTTATGAAATATATTTAAGCGTATTAAATTTATATATACTATAAATTTATGAAATATATTAAAGCGTATTTAATTAATATATAATATAAATTTATGAACTATATAAAAGCGTATTTTTTGTATATACTATAAATTTATGAAATATATTTAAGTGTATTTCATGTATATATACTATAAATTTATGAAATATATTAAAGCGTATTTAATTTATATATACAATAAATTATGAAATATATTTAAGCGTATTTAATTAATATATACTAATTATTTATGAAGTATATTTAAGCGTATTTAATTAATATATACTATAATGTTATGAAATATATTAAAGTGTAGTTCATATATATATATATATACTATAAATTATGTAATATATTTAAGCGTATTTAATTAATATATACTATAAATTTATGAAATATATTAAAGCGTAATTAATTTATATATACTATAAATTTATGAAATATATTAAAGCATATTTTATTTATATATACTATAAATTTATGAAATATATCAAAGCGTATTTAATTTATATATACTATAAATTTATGAAATATATTAAAGCGTATTTAATTTATATATACTATAAATTTATAAAATGTATTAAAGCGTATTTAATTCATATATACTATAAATTTATGAAATATATTTAAGTGTATTTCATGTATATATACTATAAATTTATGAAATATATTAAAGCGTATTTAATTCATATATACTATAAATTTATGAAATATATTTAAGCGTATTTAATTAATATATACTATAAATTTATGAAGTATATTTAAGCGTATTTAATTAATATATACTATAAATTTATGAAATATATTAAAGCGTAATTAATTTATATATACTATAAATTTATGAAATATATTAAAGCATATTTTACTTATATATATATAAATATATATATATATACTATACATTTATGAAATATATTAAAGCGTATTTAATTTATATATACTATAATAAATATATACTATAATAAATATATACTATAATACATTTAATTTATTTATTTAATAAATATATAATATATATTTAAGCGTATTCAATTATATATACTATATAGAGAGTTTTGGGAGGGGTCAACCGGCCTTGCTAGGTTGTATAGGCTGAGCATCCCCTCCCACAATGCTTTAATAAAATTTGTTATAGTGTATATGTACTAATTCTTAAATGTTTATACTGAACTCAAATAAGTTTAGACGACGTGATCGTTACTTACTTGACTGCTTGCTTTAACTCGATTACTTTACGCTATCGCTTTAAAATTGAAAGCGATGGTTTCATTGAAAGTTTTCAAAATTGAATTTTGATTTCCGAATTTGATGCATCTGCAATTTTCTAAGTTTATCGAAAGTTACAAGAAAATCAAAGAAAAGAAATATGAAGAAATATTAAGAGAGCAAAGTTTTATTTTAAAGAACATATACAAATCTTACAGTGTGTTAGGATTTTGAAAAAACAAACAAAAAAATAAAATAAAATACTCAGAAAACATTTCTGTCATAAATACTTGCAAATCTTTGATACGGATCTAAAAAGGAAAACGAATGCGTCTTTCGTTCGTCGTAATCGGATGTTTTCCACGGTCGCAAAAGTCAGTAAAGTCCAAATTACATTTGAGTCGCTGCGTTTTTTTCACGTCACAGATCACTTGAAACTCCAGATAAGCATTTATGATAAAAGATATGACAATATTTAATAAATCCTAAACCACTGGGTCTTGATGACTGCATACACTCAACGATATCATACGTAAAATGATTTCTGATATTTTTGTTTGACAGCAAGACACATTGATTATAAAATGGAATAAATAAATAAATAAAAATAAAATTAAAAAATGCATGAATAAAAACAGGCTTGCCTTCTTCGGGCCAAGATCAAAGTGTAGTATCTGTTCCGGCAGAGACTGCAAGCAAAGAACATATATGGGGACAACCCCACATATAAGACCTTGGTCAATGTAGGAGCAAGCCTTCATACCAATTGTCACTATCCAGCTCCCGTACTCCCTGGGGAGTTGGTCACTATTTCCCCTTCCCTCCTCACATTAATAATCGGCCTTGTGCCTATGTTACATGATAAGGGCTGCCCCCTTTTCATGTAAGTATAAAAATAGAGAGATTTAGTTAAAATGAAAATGAAATAGAATAGACGAAATTCGAACCTCGTAAATTAGGTTTAGAAATAGATTACGAGAGAGAATTAGAAAATGGAATGTAAAACAAACCATTGTTTAGCTTAGAGATAAAATAGTTTCAAGAAAAGAATGTGCGTTGTCAATTCTGTTATGAAAAATTCAATTGAAGAATGCAACTATACAAGATAATTTAATAAACATGTTTTTAACATATTGGAAAATAGGTTACTGGGAATATAAGTTAAAATTCCTTTTGTAAACAAAGGAAAAAGTTTTGGACACGCATGTCCAGAACACGTGTAAGAAGACACATGTTTTAACATGTGTATGACGTCATGGAAAATGGGAAGTTCTAGATATAATGAGAAACGTGAGAGAAACTGTGGAGAAACTGAACGGGAGTCTGAGGACGACAGACGACAGTCCAGACATGGGCATTCGAACGTCTAGAAGCGAGACGGTCACTTTTAAAACTTAGAATGTGAAGCTTTGAATTCTTGACTGAGAAAACCACGGCCGATATGGAGAAGAAATAAACCCATCATGTGTTTTTATAAACGTCGTCTTTGTGTTGTAATTCTACCAAAAGGTAAAGTGAAAATTGTTATTATATGTCTTGTATATCATGTGGTTTAAAATGTTTTTACATACACATCTTACATACACAATATGAACACTAAGACTGTCTCCTCACTCTAAGAGCTTCTACACTGCTTAGTATAAACATACTATAAATATGAATCTCTTTATAAAACGAACAATCTACAACAATCTCTCTTACGAAATCCCTTTTAATAAAATTCTCTCTCTCTCTAAGACTCTCGTTTAATGAAACCCCTATATAACACCTAATTTGCTCGGTGGGGGAGCAAATAAATACCTTGCCTGTTTTCTGCTGTTCTTGGCCTTCGAGCCGGGATCAAAGTGTAGTATCTGTTCCGGTAGATACTGCAAGCAAAGACCATATGTGGGGGCAACTCCACATATAAGACCGAGGTCAATGTAGAGGCAACCCTTCATACCAATTGTCATATCCAGCTCCCCTACTCACCGGGGAGTTGGTCCCCATTTTCCCTTCACTCCTCACATTAAAAGTCGGCCTTGTGCCTAATTTGCTCGGTGGGGGAGCAAATAAACACCCTGTTGTACTTGGCCTTCGGGCCGGGATCAAAGTGTAGTATCTGTTCCGACAGATACTGCAAGCAAAGACCATATATGGGGGCGACCCCACATATAAGACCTTGGTCAATGTAGGGGCAACCCTTCATACCAATTGTCACTATCCAGCTCCCCTACTCCCCGGGGAGTTGGTCCCCATTTCCCCTTCACTCCTCACATTAAAAATCGGCCTTGTGCCTAATTTGCTCGGTGGGGAAGCAAATAAATACCATCTGTTCCGGCAGATACTGTAAGCAAAGACCATATGTGGGGGCAATCCCATGTATAAGACCTTGGTCAATGTAGGGGCAACCCTTCATACCAATTGTCACTATCAAGCTTCCCTATTCCCCCGGGGAGTTGGTCCCCATTTCCCCTTCCCTCCTCACATTAACAATCAGCCTTGTCCCTAATTTGCTCGGTGGGGGAGAAAATCAATATGTTGGCCTTCGGCCCGGGATCAAATTGTAGTATCTGCTCCGGCAGATACTGCCAGCTATGACTAGCTATGACTAGCAAAGACCAGATGTGGGGGCAACCCCACATGCCTGACCATTAAACAGCTCCCATTTCCCACCTCTCGGGAGCTGGTCCCCTTTTTCCCTTCCCCCTCCCTTCACTCCCTACATTAAAAATCGGCCTTGTGCCTAATTTGCTCGGTGGGGGAGCAAATAAATACCATCAAAGTGTAGTATCTGTTCTTCAGATGCTGAACTTAAGATAATTTGTACCAGTCAATGGAGGGGAAACCTCCTAAACTGGGGAAATTATTATTGTTGGTCACAACCAGAATGCCCCCTTTTTACCCTACTTTTAGGGGAGCTGATTTTCACCCACATTAAAAAACGGCCTCGTGCCTAATTTGCTTTGGTGGGAAAGCAAAAAAATATTAAAAACTCAAACGCTACGGATATTTTCCACGCACACACAAAACCGTTATACTTATTATAATTAGTTGATTATCGCCCCTTACTTTTCGTTACTATTATTTTTTTAGTAATTTTCTTTACATCTGGTTGATGCGGACTCCAATAGAGATTCACACGTCTTAGCATTTGTTTTACCTCTTATGATGCTATTTTCTTTTAAATAGTCTTTTTAGAGTAAATAATATCCCACAAAGACGAGCTACCTAACTACTATTTTTGAACTGTTTATGGTCTAACATTGTCATTACTTAGTAAATCACAAAATACGAGGATCACCCCGAAAGTAAGACCCATTTTTGAGTAAACAATATAAACTGTTAAAAAGCGACGAAAACGGAAGTAATACCATAAACAGAAGCGACATTTTATGCTCGAGAATTTATTTTTCTACATAGTCACAGGCATTCTCAGTGCACTTTTGCCAGCTTATTTTGATGCCTCGATCTTAAAGTCCGGACCGCGATTTGTCATTCACATCTATGGCGGCACTCTGAAATGGACGAACCGATTTCCTACTTGTGCTGACATCAACAGCATCGACTTTTCAAACATTCAGCATGTTACATGTTTCTTTTTCTGCGTAAAGGAATTCAATGCCGAATCTTGTTTCTGACGAGAGGGTTGTTTTTTGTTTTGTTTTTTTAGAATTTCACGCCGTTTAATATCTTCAATAGAGAAAAGAAACTTTCTGGTCACGAATGCATAAGTTCATTTATCATAACAATGTAATTTGCAACCCCCTGATCCATTTGAGCGGAATATAAAATATTCTAGGCGTTTATTTTGAAACGTTCTTCGTCATTATTAGTTTACGTACGTTTCATGCTACATTTCCACACAATTTTCGAAATCAATGAAATATCAAATTGGCTAATATAATTGATAATTTATTTTATTTGCACCTGCTATGTAGCGGAGAAAACTGCCAAGTAATAATCAATTCCAAGTGACAATAGGCTGGAAGGTAAAACGTTTCAATTCTTATATACTAAACATATATGGCTGTCTAAAACGGAAACTATAATATTGCTTTTATTAATCTGCAATTATATTATACTAGCAAGACGCCCGGCGTTTCCCGATTGTAAAATACGCATAAATAGTATATTTTACATCATCCAGATTTATTATTCATTATTATAGAGTCATGTTTATTGATTATTATCCAATATGTAGTTATAATTTAAAACGTTATAATAAAAAAAATGACTTGGATACGATATGCTGAAATCGAAACCATAACGTTTAGATCCAAAACCTTGGTGGCTACTTTTCTTCTTTGTCTGAGCTACCAATGGATAAACACGAAAAATAAAAAAAAATAGCGACCTTGAGCCATGAAGATTTGAATTTGCGCGTGCTTAAATTTAACAGAAAAAGTAATGTTGTATTAGAGCAGTCTGCCAAGGTCACTTGTTTTCTTTCCATTTTGCCCCTTTGAAAGCAATTTCTGCAACCTAGAAAACGAGTTGCAGGTGTACTACAGATCTATATACACTACAAATTAAATTTCAAATCAGTAAATTAAATATTCAGAGAGGAGTCTGGTAGATACTTTTGCAAACACATCGAAAAGTTTATATATATATATATATATATATATATGCATATATATATATGTATGTGCATATATATATATATATATATATATATATATATATATATATATAAATATTTCTGTGCTAGGATGTTGTATCTTAAATTCTGCGTAATTATGCCGAATATAGAAACTATACATAATAGGATTGAGTGTAATAATTAAATGACAATAATGATCCAATAAGAAACAAAAAAATGAATAAGCAATTAATTAACGGGCATTTTCCAAATATGGATGCAAATTAGCTTAACTTGATGTTGTCCTGAGTCAATGTATACGAAACAGTTCTATATAAAGGCAATTTTTATATTCACTTACTTCCAGATTGCTTTTTTTTTTGGGGGGGGGCTAGTTTTTTCATCGCATTAAAAACAACCTTGTGTCACGTTTTGCTTCCGTGGGGAAGCAAATACATATCTATAGAAAATGTATCTGACTCTCAAGCTTAGATCACAGTGTACAATCTGTTCTGATGCTACACTTTTGTCCTTAGCCAATGGAGGGAGACACCGTTATATATGAAGGCAATTTTTATTTTTACCTACTTGCAGAATGCCTCTTTTGAGGAGCTGGGTATCCCAAACATTAAAAATGACCTTGTGTCAGATTTTGCTTAGGTGGAGAAGCAAATAAATACACTTTATGAAAAAAACTTTTAATATCACTATCAGAACAAGAAAATAAAAAAAAATAACTTCATATGTATATAGTTTACGATACTTATTTTGGGCTGAGTGTAATATATGTTCTACTAATATTATACAAATTTTGGAGGCTTAACATCTTTTTCGGGATAGAGAGTGTTTTTTTGAGGCATTTTTTTCTTGGTTATAAACAGACTGCATCCCCTCCTTTTTAGCAGTGAAAAGCTTATATTGTACCTCTTTTGCTTTTGGTAAACCATCCTTCTAAGCATTACTCCTTTCTTTATAGTGTGTGTGTTGTGTCGTTGTGACCTTCCTCCTGGGCATCACTTCTTAAATTATATTTAAATTTCTGAAACTAGTGCAGCGTCTCGTGTGTAAAAAAAATAGTCACACACACACACACACACACACACACACACACACACACACACACACACACACACACACACACATATATATGCTGCAATGTAATGAAATGAAAAATTACAAAAAAGCTCATAAAACACTCCATGCTATTCAACAATACTTGTCTGAATATATATATATATATATATATATATATATATATATATATATATATATTAAGTAATGTGATTTATAATTTAAAAATTTTAAAAATTTTAAAATTTAAAAATCAAAATTTAATTAAATTAAAAATCAGTTTCATAAGAAGGAACAACAACAAAGTCAATTATCTGTACGATCGTTTCGGAAATCCGTGCTTTTTATTTGTGGTATACATGAAGTCACGTAGAACAATTATACATAGTTTTTTTGGTAAGCACGGTCTCCTCATCAGCAAATTTAGGAGGATTTCTATTGAATTGAAAAGACACCAAAAATAAACCTAGCATTAAAAGTAAGGCAGATGAATCTTTTGGGTTTTCTTTTTTTGAAATCAGGAACTGTATTTAAAGTAGTCATTTAGATGTTTGCTATAGCTTTTTATTTTATTGAATAAAATATATACACTTATCAAGCGTTTCCTTTACAGATTAAATATGTTTTTAAGTCTTTTTCAAAGTGCTTTAACATGTTTTATTAATTGTTTGCTCTTATATATATATATATATGTATACATATATATATATATATATATATATATATATATATATATATATATACTTCAGAATTATGTAATGCAATAAATCTACTGGTATATAAATCCAGTCATTATCGGTCTAACAAAATATTATTGGATGCAATATTTTATAAAGACAATCCAAGCTAAATGAAAATTACACAACATACTAGATAGAGCAAATAAATCATAATTTAGTTATTTCAATTTTATGATGTGAAACGTTTTATTTCAAATCTAGAATTTTTATTATATGCAAGACAAATAATACATTTCAAAAAGAGTATTTACTTAACCTATACGTTCTTGATGTTTGCCAATCTTCTCAGTGGAAAATATATTTGCAAATATTATAAATGGTTTATACCCAATTTGTTATATGTAATAAACATAGGAAATCATATTTAAAAGTTTGTAAAGTTTTAAAATCATACAGTAAGGGGCATTATATTTTGGTTCAAAATGAATGGATATTGAACTTCATTTCCTAATTGAATGGTAAATCCTGAAGTGAGAGTATTTAGTAGCAGGGAGTTGAAAGGATCCAATGCCATCGTAAATTCGATGAGATATCCGATAAATATTTTGATATATCAGTCATGTTTTTTTTAATAAACATATAATTTTATAGTTTTTTTAGTAAATAAGTTTCATAATCCACTCCAAGTAGAATTTCAATCTGTGAATAAAAACACAATTTCCGGATGCAGATAAAGCAAGATGAAAGAAAGGAAAAGAAGTGCTTTACAAAATCCAAGCAAAATAGACATTAAAAAAATATTTTGTGATTAAAATTGTTTTTATGAATCATAATTATAAATCAGCACAAGTGAAAAACGTATCCCATTAAATTCTTATTCTAAAATTGGAAAATTGGACAGTAGGAGAATCGAATTCGAATGAATGAAGGAAAAGAAGAAACGAAAAAGGAAGAGGGATAGATAGAAACAAAGGAGGGGGGAAAAGAAAAAGAGAGATACAGCAACGGAACCTATTAAAGCCCAGACAAATTTATATATAGCTTATAATCTACCTTCGAGAATCAAGACTTAATAATATTTATATGTACGTGTGTTTCAGATTACTCATGACATTACATCAGTTAAAAAATGATATATTGGTATAAACTATGTTAAGTGTTGATTTTTGTACTTAATTGCAATATTAAACATCTTAAATAATTATGTACGAATTTTATAATCTCCCGATGTATAAGATGAAAGCGCTTCTGAAGATGATCTGATATTGAAATGATTTTTATTTACAACATTTCATATATCTTGGAAGGTTTATGAAATATTATGTTAAATTTCATTGGACTTTTAGAAAATATCATATATTAAATTTTAATTGAACTTGTCGGTGTTCATTTTGGTTTGACTGTTTGGCTTTATATATATATATATATATATATATATATATATATATACAATCTGTTCTGATGCTACACTTTTGTCCTTAGCCAATGGAGGGAGACACCGTTATATATGAAGGCAATTTTTACTTTTACCTACTTGCAGAATGCCTCTTTTGAGGAGCTGGGTATCTCAAACATTAAAAATGACCTTGTGTCAGATTTTGCTTAGGTGGAGAAGCAAATATATATATATATATATATATATATATATATGTATATATACTTGTGTGTGTGTGTGTGGTGTGTGTACATGTACATATATATAAATACGTATATATATGTATGTATGCATATTCGTATATGTATGAAGGTATGCATGTATGTATGCATGCATGTATGTATGCATGTAAGTATGAATATATATATATATATATATATATATATATATATTCGATATTGATGCTATCCTTGTTTTTTTTTTTCTGCGTGATTTTATATTACAATCTGAATTGATATTGTAGACGATGGAACGGAAATACGTTGATGAATAATAAAAAATCTTTTTTTAAAAAGTAAAATCTAAAAATGATTGGTCCAAATGCATGGCGGATATTTTGAATTCATTGTCTATATCGAAGAGAGGAAGATTTTTTTTATTTCAGTCTTTCCGTTACGATGACTTTTTAATTTGAACAGGAATTTAAAGATAAAGTTGCGCATGTGTTTATTTTCCATTTCAAGAAATGAATAAATACATTTTTTGTAAATTGATAGGAAATATACAAGATAAAAATAGAAGTGAAATGTTTTAGCGCTACGTGAGACATATACGTATATATATATATATATATATATATATATATATATATATATAACTACTTCATTTACTCACATAAACCAAATATACGAAAGTATAGATTTATGCGTAAACTTTAAGTATTTACTTCAAAAGTGCTCAATACGTAGGTAGAGCTAGTTAGTAATTTATAAAATATATATGGCGATTAAGCTACACTGAATATTCTGCGTTTCATCCACTATCGGATTCGTCAGGCTTAGGCGCATAAGCCTGACGAATCCGATAGTGGATGAAACGCAGAATATTCAGTGTAGCTTAATCGCCATATATATTTTATAAATTACTATATATATATATATATATATATATATATATATATATATATATATATGTATATATATATGCATATATATATGTATATATATATATAATTATATATATTGTACACACACACGTCTTACTCTCTCTGTATATATATATATATATATATATATATATGTGTGTGTGTGTGTGTGTGTGTGTGTGTGTGTGTGTGTGCGTGTGTGTATAATAGAAAATTTACTTGGCGTTGCCCGGTATAAAACGTAACGTTAAATTCCTTTAAAAGTATGAAAAAAAGAAGAAACTGAGACATGGTCGTGCCAGCATTACGTTTTTCCTAAACAGTTCTAATAGTTGTTAGTAAAATATACTCCAACTGAGGTCGAAACCGAAACGTAAAACAGTGAGTCGAGTACGATAACCATTAGATCAGCTTGACACAATAATTAAAACATTTTCAAAACTACTTTTTCTTAAGATAATGTGAACTACTCGCACATACGCAGTCGTGAAACAGTTAGCAAATAGATAAAAATCCGAATACTCCCAAATATCAATTTTTCAAGTTGACCTCTTAGTACCACCTGTTTCCGTATGAAAACAAGTTACATTGTTGTCCACACGTTTGAATACCAGATGTACCAAATTTCAAGTCTTTAGATCAATAATTCGTTGAGAACATAGTTTGTGAACTGTTCGCTGACGTACTTTCTCATTTTTATAGATATATATATATATAAATATATGTACACGCCCCATATATATAATTATTTATACATATACATATATATATATATATATATATATATATATATATATATATATATATATATGATTCCCAAAAGGATGAAACATTAGTGCCTGTAGGTATTTAATAATTAGTATCGTAAATACTTATGTCAGCCCCTTCAAGAAACTCGTTCCTTATTGTGTAGTACTTTCAGTTCAGATAAAAAGTCGGTCCAGTTAGCTCGTATGGGCAGATCATAATATAATGATACTCTGACAGATGTTAAAAAACATTTAAAAATAAATGTTTAAAATTCAACAGTATTTGTCGCTGTTAACGGTGGCCGAATGGATTAGATCTTGGCTAATGAAGCTAGAGATGGCTACTGTCGCCGGTTTCGATTCTATCGACTGGTATTATTCGTGACACCCTATACTGATGGTTCCCGAAAGGATTAAACTCTAGTAGATGTTCGTATTAATTAATTATTATTATAATATATATATATATATATATGGATCTATATAGAAATATATATATATATAGGCGGCACGTGAAATTGTTGGAAAATCTGCAAATATAAGCTTAATTTAATGTAACTGCTTAAACAGACTATACCTCATTGGATTGGCCTTTATTCTATAATTTTACATGTTCATATTTGACTTTAAATTGAAATATTCTTGTGTTCACGTAAATTAAAAAAAATAACTTCAAATTGAGGAGCCAAAAAGAAAGTCCGCACAATGGAAAAATATTATTTAAATGTAACTTTGGGAGATTAATGCAACACAGATACAACAAGAACACAATGAACTAGTTAATATTTAGTAGCATAGCCCTTCTGCAATTTGACAGCTTGCAGTCTTTTGGGAATTCCTTAAATTAGACTGTAGCAATACTACGGGGACAGTGCATTCCACTTTTCTTTAATTTCTGTACAAAGTTCTTCGAAATCTGTAAATTTTATCATTACGTAGCTGCTGCATGATATATTGGCATACGTTTTCGATAGGATTGAGGTCTAGAGATTGTGCAGGCCAATCCAGACACTGAATATCATGCTCTTCCAGGAACCTCTTGACATTGCCAGCTGTGTGTGATAGGGAGCATTATCCTGCATGAAGATGGAATTATCATTCAAATTCCAACCAAACTAGGGTAGAACATGCTCACTCAACATATTAATGCACTTGGTCGAATTAATACGACCTTGCAGGCGAACTATAGGCCATGGACCATTGCATATAATACTGCCCCACACAAAAAATGAACTTCCACCACCTTGCAGCGTTGAAACTGAGCACCTAGGATTAAATCCTTCGTCTTTCCTCCGACAGACGTACTGCCTACAATCACTGCCTAGCCTATTGAACTTGTTTTCGTCTCTAAAAAGCACTTTTGGCCAATATGAAAAGTCATGATTTTCATTGCATCTGACGAAGTCCAGACGGCGCTTTCTGTTCTTTACAGAAATCATTGGCTTGCGTCTTACAAAATATCCTCGAAAATTACATTCCTTTAATCTGTTCTTGAGAGTAGAAAGAGAGCACTTTTTAACAAGACTGCACTGTTGTTGGATTTGGGGAGCCGTTTCAAATCTGTTTCTTAGGCTGCGGATCTTGATAGAATTGTCTCCCCTGTTAGAAGTAACTCTAGTAGTAGGGGCATCCTGAACACTGCCGGTGTTTTGGTGCTTTTGAAAGTAATTTGGACTGATTTCCCATCACTTTTCAATCAGGAAATTGCGGCATATGGACTAAATGTTACGTTGTATTATCTGGGAAAAAATAAAATTACTATTAGAGATGCTTTGTTGCCTGTTTGTGGATATTTTAAACTGATTTAGGGGCGATAATTTAAGCTCGTTTTAAGCGAATGTGTTGCTGCGGAATTTCTTTTTGACTCCTTAATTTGACGTTATTTTTTAAACTGACGCAATCACTAGAATATTTCAATTAAAAGTCAAATATGAACAGGTAAAATCGTAGAGGAATAAAAGACAAATAAAACGAGGTATAGGGTTTTTATACAGGTACATGAAATTTAGCTTAAATTTGCACTTTTGGAAAAATTAGAAGTGCGGATTTTCTTTTTGCCGCCAATATATATATATATATATATTTATATATATTATACACACTTACGTGATCTAATATATAAAACGTTATATTTCTGTCTGTCTCCATATTTCAAAATCTATTTTCTCTGAAACTAAATGTCAACGAGCAGCACTAGGGACCTCAAATGATTGGATTTTTTTAGTGTTCTTTCTTTTATGGGTCGTTAGACGGTTTAAATAGTTTTAAAGAGGTAAAAAGTTGGTGGAAATTGAAAACAAAATCGTTATACATTTTTCACATTCTATCTCAACTTATTTTTAATTTTTAATTTTTACTCAGCTCACATGCGTGTCACCAGCTTAGAATTTTAACGTTTTGCTCTCGGTTTCGATTCTAGCGGATGGCACTCGAAGATTATTATTATTTTTTTTTTTCACTTTTAAAATCACGACTCTATAATAACATATACGAAATCTGGACAAGCAAATTAATATATCATATTTAAGCGGGTTTTACGACCTGGCAAACCGGGCACACCTCCGCTAGTTAGTATATATATATATATATATATATATATATATATATATATATATATATATATGCACACAGTAAAATATCGTTGACACAAATC
Organism: Euprymna scolopes; assembly: GCF_053919585.1. Taxonomy (NCBI): domain Eukaryota; kingdom Metazoa; phylum Mollusca; class Cephalopoda; order Sepiida; family Sepiolidae; genus Euprymna; species Euprymna scolopes. Next base: position 49,852,321 of record NC_136516.1, on the reverse strand, counting down.
TTTCCGTCAGTTCACAAAAGTTAAGAGATGTTCAGTCTAGTTTGTAATAAAATTGGTAATCATGTAGAAGTATCAGGTTCTTCATGTGTAACTTATCTCTGCATTGTTTCACCCCTCATTGATTTGTCCTAGACACTGAAATCAAGCAATGTCGAGACTGATTGCAACTGTGAAAACCATCAAGACCGTATCCACTGTTTGCCCAAAACTGGACGTTTATACATATCTATATAATTATAAAACTCAAATGACCTTGTAACGAGTGATGTAACCCACTTTCCGTTTAAGACGCCCGCGTGCGCATGCGCGCATAAACATTAACCCATAACAACTTAAACAAAGTAACACAACTAGCTTCTTTTGCAGATTTTGACCTGCACACTGAAATATTAACGTTACTATTTCGGAATTATTATTTAACATGGGAAGAGTGGGGGTGTTTTGCAACTATTCTTTATTACAACTATACTGACGTTATTTTCTAACAACTATACAACTTTAACCCGTTGACAAACATAAAACAATTGTAGTAAAGCCAAGACTACTACTACTACGACTACTACTACAACAACTACTACTACTACTACTACTACTACTATCCGTCCCTTTTCCTTCCTTCTTTTTTATTTTTTGTTTACATTTCTAGATACAAAATAGTTGTGCGAGAACGGTGAATTTGTTGACACGCTTACTGTTCAGTCTATTTCAATATTAGTTTTATTTTATTTATTTAGGTTTTATTTTTTTGCTTCAGGTTTTATTAATTTTTTTTTTTCAGATTTATGTTTCTATAACTTGGTTGAAGGATTCCAATATGGGGTTTTCATTCTTATATTTCTCATCGGTAGGTTCATGTGCGTTTTTGCTGCTGCTAAATGACTTTCGTCGGCGTTCGATTCGTAAGAAAATCATGCTCAATTTTCGATTTTTGAGCGATTATTCGGAAAAATAGGTAACTTTACACGAAAAGGGAAGATTCTTTTTTTCAGGTTTGAGTGATCCGTCCGTAATTTTTCATTTTGATATACTTTCATAGAAATGTTTCTACTATGTCAAAAAAAAAAAACTATTTTCTTTACGTCACAAGTGCCACGCTCACACATGAATTCCATAGCTAATATAACATACTGACCCAACGGGTCACAGGTAGTCTAGTGTTATAATATATATATATATATATATATATATATATATATATATATATATATATATATAATTAGTTCATTATGTAAATATTCTTACGTGCATAAAATTAAGTTATATCATGTTCGGACGTTTCACTTCTTGTTAGTATGACTAAACTTATGGAAACTAGAACTCGTCACCGCTCTATATGTAGCCTGATGTTTTAACAACGAACAACGGGATCTCAACAATTCTATGTTCGGTTTTTTCTCACTTTAAATGTAACATTGTCTATTTATATTTTTTATAAGCGATTCTGTGTTATTTTTCCCCAATTTCTTGACTGCTTTAAAAGAAGGAGGTAATCTGCCATCTGTGTAATTAATTTATTATTTAAATATCTATTTAAATATTTTTACGTGAATAAAATTAAATTCTCTATAGACATGATATGTTTCGAAGATTCACTTCTTGTCAATATATATACATATATATATATATATATATATATATATATATATATATATATATATACTAGCAAAAGTACCCGTCGTTGACTAGGTTTAAAAAACAGCCTACAGAAAATGGATTCTGATGCATAAAAGTATGATAGGTTATGAAAAGGAAGGGTTGTAAATTTGGGTTGAATTTGGGGGTATCAAAACCAAAGTAAAATATGATTAAAGTAAAAATAAAATAGATAAACCCCATAATTTATCATACCATACCTGTTCACACTGAAACACGTATCACAATATTCTGTGGATCTATATTAAAAAACCTTGTTAAACTTTGTGACATATTTCCATTCTATGGAGGTCAGGTGCGAACGAACACTCCATAATTTTATTATACCATATTTCTTCAAAAAGAAACATAATTATCAAAGTATACTTACACAGATAGATTTGAAAAGTCTTTATTAAAGTTTGTGCCTATTTCCATTCTATGGAGGCCAGGCGCGAACGAAGACCCCACAATTTTATTATACCATCCCTATTTTAGTTAAAACATACTTATCAAAGTATTTTTATATACATCTATATCAAAAACACTTGTAAACGTTTTTTTTTATTATTTTTTATTTCCATACTTTGTGGACCAGGCTCGAACGCAGACCCCACAATTTTAATGAACCACCGTCCTGCCAAATCAAGCATACCCATTCCTGTGTCTCGATACATCTATCATTATATGTAATCAGTTGTTTTAAAATAGTCAAGCATATAGGAGCCTATTCGTTACCAGACGCACACACACACACAGACATTCAGCTTTATATTATAATATATATATATATATATGTATATATATATATATATATGCAGTTGGCAGTATTTGATGAGGACCAACAACTGTTCAACACCGTACATTCATCCTCTTAAGAATTCTCTAAATTGCCCGTTTTTTCAGTCAAATTGATTGATAAGCTGCACTGAGAGGAAACGTCACATGTGTTCCCGAAGTGACTTAGTCCAGATTCCATTGTTGTCTCCAATGCATTGTAGAGAGCCTACCTTTGGTTTTATAAAATTCTTTTATATAATGGCTCGAATTAAAGGTTAAAATTCAAAAGTCATGCATCATAATATCATAATTGTTAATGGTTATATAATCGATTGAATCAAAGTTTACAACGCAGAAGTAAAGTATCATGTTTCAGTTGTGTTCTAAACAGAAAAATGCATTTGAAAGTCAACTTATCAATGAACGCACTGTTGATTTTATGCATTAACTTCTTTTGTTTGTGCGGTGGTAAAACTTCTCAAATGCGCTTGTGATGTTAGGGTGTTAACTTTGGTCAAAATCGGTAGTAACTTTGTTGCAAATCGGATTGTCCCTTTTCTAATTGAAGGTTTTCGATTATCCGTTAAATATCTGTGATACTTATCAGAGGCATTCCGATAGAAATCCTATCTACGAACAATTCCAGACTCAGAATATATATTTGAATGACATTTTAAATGAATCGGCCAAGCCGTTTCAGAATCCATTGGAAAAGAACTCTCTCCATCTTTCCCTAACTCTCCTTCTCTTTCTTACTTTTTACTCTCTCTCTCTCTCTCTCTCTCTCTCTCTCTCAAACACACACATTTTTACGAAAAGATAAAAAAGAAAAGATTAAAGTTAAAGTTTAAAATCTGCTCATAATGTCGAATGGAACCCAATATAAAATCTGCGGGGGTAGATGCTTTCTTTCTGCGATTGGGTAGATTTTGTATAATTCGCAATTGTAGTTTGAGTGTCATCCGCAATTAGTTTTGAATTCTCAACATAAATAAAAGTGTAACTTTACAACTGAATTTACAAATATCTTATCCGATGCGCCAAAGTTTCTATAAGTTACTATTAGTAGGGCGAAGGACACTCAAAATGCAATAACATATTACCAAGAATATCTAACCCGAATTTGCTATCTCCGCTGATTAAATTAAGAGCTCCGTACGAAATTCTGTGCAGATTCCCGATTTCAATTGATAGAGTCTGGAGTTCAAAAAGATAGACCTAATTGAAAGTTGGTTAAATGGAGCGAAACGTCATGAAAGCTTAGAATTATTGTTCTAAGTACGAATAATACGAATAATACGATAATCAATCCTTATTAGAAACATTAAGAAACATGATTAAAATTAAGATTTAATGCTACTAAGCTTTATGTTCGGGAATCTTTTTTCAAATTATTATCGCTATGACGACATATTTTCTTTCAGAAAAGTATCGAAATTAAGGCACAATCTGATAGAACTTTAAGATAATTTAAATTAAAGAATCTCGCTTGATTTATGTCTAATAAGTGCAGACTACATTTAATGCAAGTTTGAAACAAATAAATTTTCATTGTGAAAATCATGCCGATATAATGGCCATTAAGATATAACCCATATTAATTACATGTGCGGAGGCAGCACTAATGCCAAATGAAAAGTAAGGCGCACCCTTCCCTCCGTGGAAGACACTTGAGCATGGTCTAGAACTAAATTATCCCCCTGATCAGGGTAACCTGAAGTCATGGAAAGCGGGTAACAGATGTAATACGGAAGCAAACAAAAATATTCTATTTTCGTAATTCATTGAGTTGAGTAGAAGATACCCCTGGGTAGAATGGCCAGGACAATTGCCCAGTATAAGCACTGCTTGGCCAGAAAGAAACTTAAACTCACTGTCTATACAACTGCAAAGAAAACCATGACATCAAACTCTTTATTTAGGGCACATCGTGAGCAGGGGTTTGAACCCAAATACCTCGATCAGTAGGGATGACCATGACAGAGAGGTAGTATCTGATCGTCATCAAACTACGACATCGAGAAACAAGCGTTGACGATCTGAAGACTAGGGCAACATAAAACTGATAGACAACAATGAATTTATGAATGCCTCAATGGAGAGTAACTGTAACTTCTTGATGATAATGATGATGATGATGATGATGATGATGATGATGATGATGACGACGACGTGATGACGATGATGATGACGATGATGATGATGACGATGACCACGATGACGACTACGACGACGACGATGATGATGATGATGATGATGATGATGATGATGATGATGATGATGATGGCCGACTCTCATATCTAGGATGTGATTACTATCAATCACCAAATTAGTTTTAGTATGAGTCAAGTAAATACTAGTTGGAAATCATTGCCAGAATAAATCAAATGCATTGTTCTGATAAGTGACCTTATGCATTCATAACCTGCACAATTCACCTCTATATTGCAGATATTACGTGTGAGACGCCAAGAAAGCAACTCGGCCACGGATGTGCGTCAGAAACAAATACGCGTCATTGAATTTCTGGCAAATTCCTATTGAGTATAAGCTGACTATGTAGAAAAATATATTCTGAAGCACAAACGTTCACTTGTTTTAATCGTACCACACCCATTTTTGTAGCTCTTCTACGTTTTGAGATAAAAATAGAAAGTTTTATTTTTTTGAATGACTTTAAATGTCAAAGTTCATTAAGAATGGTTGTGACTATGTAAAAAAAAAAATAAATATAGAGGCACAAAAGGTCGCCATCTTAATGGTACATCTCTTGGCTATATAGCACTTCAATATTGTCCGAATAAGAAATAGCATGCTTTACTTTGGGAACTATCTTCTTATATAAATACAGACACATACACGCATATATATATATATATGTGTGTGTGTGTGTGTGTGTGTATACATATATATATATATATATATATATATATATATATATATAGTAGAGATTTAGAAGGCTATCACAATGCGAGGAATGAAATATAGTCGTTGTTGGTGAAAGGAGACGAAAGCAAGTGGCAATTTACAAATCAATAAGTACATACATATATGTCTATATATACATATATTTATTCAGTTGTATTAGGGGCAAACGTCTTACTTGTTATGTCTACGACAATATGCATTATTAATTTCGTAAAAAAAATCCCTTTTCAAATGGTAAACGTGACAGATCGATTTAAAGCATGCATGATGATGGAGCGGAAGTTGGATAGCCTCGGAGCAAATGTGAGGAGGGGATTTATGTATGGTCTGATTAGGTAATTAACATGTTTATATTTGTATTTATATTTATTTATATATTTATTTTGTTTTTAGTTTATAACTCGTTGCTTTAGCTTCAGATTTTTCAAAATATATATACGTATTAAAAAGAGATAAAAGTAAACTTACATAGGGATTGTATTACATTATCATGTAAACAATGGTTACTGGAAACGAATTAGAGGATAAACCTTTTTAGGACATTGCATTTCGAGGCGAAATGATTCCCGTCAGAGAAGGTGAAATGGGTATTATGCAAATGTAACGCTAAAATAACAACACCGATTAAAGTAACATTCATATTAGATTTGGAAATAAATAAATAGATTTGGGGATAAAAAGATGAATTGCTACAAACAATAATAAAATCTAAGAAAATATATTATATATATATATATATATATAATAACAAATTTTTAGAATTTACAAAAGACTGTTACAATTTCAAAAGAACGTACAGTGAATTTCTGATAAAAATTTACAATTATAAAATATAAATAACACAGGAAAAAATATGTTCGTTAGGAATAAGAGAAGAAAAGAAAAACGAAAAGCAAGAAAGTCTAAATATAAATCAACTTAAATTCTTGAAAGGTCAGGGATTAGATAATCGGTTCTCATGAAATGAAAGTAAATATCCAGTAAACTCGAATGCAAAATTATGTTCAATTTACATAATGATTTCGAAAAAGCACCAAAGAAGATATCCGAATCTGTGCTCTTGAATAAGGAAATTCTCACGGCAGAATTCTGTATCAGTGCCATTGTTTGAAAATGTATTTTCATGAAAATAAAAAAGGATTTCGAAGTATAGCAGTCGTTGTTTTAAAAGGATAAACTAGCGACTAGCAGTAATCATCCCTTTCTACAATAATGGTTGCATAAGCAAAAGCACTAATGTCTATTGGTGTAAAAATTATTAATATCTATTGAAAAGCATATATATACATGCATATATATATATATGTATACTCATATCAATTTGTTTTTCTTTTGTGTGTATTGATATTCATATTAAACCCCCTCTTTTCTAATTATTTAAAAAGAAAATACTATTTTCTATCATATGGGTTGTGGAATTGCATTCACTAGCAAAAGATCTAGCTAATTTGCACATTCTTTTAAACATTCATTTTAATTAATTCCCTATTAGTTTTTTTTCGGTTTTCTTGTGGGATGATCATCTTTAGTTAATTATTACCTGTAATTATATTCATGCAGATATTCAAAATGATTCATACTTGCATAATATTTGCGTTAAATTCTGCAGTAAACACAAAATTGTTTCCAAATATATTTATGTATACGTATATATTTTTGTATATATTTGTTTATGTACACGTATATATTTTTGTATATATTTTCTATCACTCTATCTATGTCAATATATCTCCAACTGTCTGTGGGTCTGTGTGTCTGTCTGTCTGTTTGTATGTGTGTCTGTGTACATTTCCCTACGCTATAATTCTGTCAATTTTTAGTATACAGACTTGAAATTTGATATACAGAGTACTGAGATTTGGGAAAGAGTTGAAATAAATGTGATCGGTTTTCGGACAGAAATTTGGCTGTTAAGTTCAACAATTTGTACCTTTGAGAAGACTACCAAACTCCTCCGAAAATTTTGGGTCTAAACACTTTAAATCTTAGATATAGGTTCCTTGGACATGGATCTAACTAAATAACTTGATTTGAGCCGAAAAAAATAAATGTTAAGAGGTCATAATAGGGGTCCATTTTTGTTTTTAAATTGACCTTTTTTCTCAGCTTACACCTCCAAACACCCGGGCAACGGCGGGAACCCATGCTAATATATGTATAAAAGTGAACGTGTCTGTGTGTCTGTCTGTGTGTCTGTCTGTGTACATTTTCCTACGCAATAATTTTGTAAAGTTTTAGTCTACAGACTCGAAATTTGATATACAGGGTACTAAGATTTGGGAAAATCTATGTAATCGGGTTTCGGACAGAAATTTGGCTGTTAAGGGGTCACAGTTCAACGATTTGGCATTTGAGAACTCTACCAACTTCCTCCGAGAAATTTTGTGTCTAAACACTTGAAATTTTAGATATAGGTTATTGGACACGAGTCTAACTTAATAACTTGATTTGAGCCCAAAACAATAAATGTTCATGGGTCATAATAGGAGCCAAAGTTAAAAAAAATGACCGTTTTTTGTTTGTTTGTTTGTTTTTTTGCTCAGCATACACCTCCAAACACCCGTGCAACGCTGGGTACCTATGCTAGTATATATATTTGATAGGTATCTTGTCGAATATTAAAGTCCGAAATTCATCCATGGATTATTGTTTAGCTTGTTATTGTAATACAGCAAAGTTATTCACAACATAACTTCGTGCAGCCACATGACTCATTTAAATTGAAAAATATAATAGAAACTTTATAACATTTTAAAAGATGCACATTGAAGAAAACTAAAGCCTAAAATGAGTTAATTGTATGTCGAGTAAAGTCGGATAGGTTTGGTTATTATGGAACGTCATAGTTAGAAATGCTTGCCGGGGCATTGGTATTATTTACCGACACAAATGTTCAAGCAATAAGTGAAGAAATACGTTGTGCAGAGCCAATCACACTCGTTTAGCGACTACAGTTTTAATTGAAAAGGAAGAGTAAGAATGCATCATTGGAAACAATTTTTGTAGTTTTTATAAAGCTTTATTTCTTAAATATGCACCACGGACACTCTCACACACATATACATATATGTATATGCATACGCACATACACCACACATGCCCATATATATATATATATATATATATATATATATATATATATATACATATTTATACTAAAAATTACAAAGTTAAAGAAAACCTGTACATTGTTAAGAGAAACAAACAATACGATAAAAAATAAAGCAAGAGGTTACATAGAAATGTTATTATATTATCATGTCAATAAGAGTTACACCAATAAAATAAGGGATAAATCTTTTTATGGCATGGTTTTTTTTAGCTAAATGCTTCTCGTCAGAAGACTTTAAAAGGCTGGCATTATACGTTAAATGGTAAAAAACAGCTACGACTTTCAAAACATTATATGGGGGAAAAATTACAGATTAGAATTACAAAACCCCATAATTTTATTATACCATATTTCTTCAAACTGAAATATAATTATCAAAGTATACTTACGCAGATAGATATGAAAAGTCTTTATAAAAGTTTGTGCCTATTTTCATTCTATGGAGGCCAGGCGCGAATGCACATCCCACAATTTTATTACACCATCCCTATTTTAGTTACAACATGTATATCTATATCAAAAACACTTGTAAACGTTTTTTTTAATTTTTAAATTGTTTATTTCTATAATTTGTGTACCAGGCGCGAACCCAGACCCCACAATTTTAATGAACCACCGTTATACCAGATCAAACATACCCATTCCTGTGCCTCGATACATCTATGATTATATGTAATCAGTTTTTTTTTTAAATAGTCAACTATATAGGAGCCTATTCGTGACCAGACACATACATACACAGATATTCAACTTTTTATTATATATATATATATATATATATATATATATTCCTTCTCTCGCTCCTATATCTATCTATCTATCTATTTATACATCTATCTAAATATATATAAATGTATATATGTATGTGTATATATATATATATATATATATATATATATATATATATATAAAGTGTGTGTGTGTAGACATGGGAAAAATCGCTTCACATGTCTGCCTTTCATACTTTTTCTTGAGTTTTTCAATGAGATACGTGGATGTTCTGGCCGCGATAAGCCTGCCAAAATTCGGCCAGACAGACTACCAGACATGATATATATGGGGCACCCACAAAATAGGCCCGACCAACAAAGCCTTAGTTGCCTTCACGAAACAGACCTTGACGAGAAGAGGCCAGAAAAAGGCAATCTTTGTTAGCTTCCAGCATCGTCTCGTGGACACGCATCGTGTCAAACTATCCTTGATTCGCCGAATAATCTCTACGTTTGTCCTTCACCGAAAAAAAGAAAAATCGCACTCTATAGTCACTTATTCCCTTTTTTATGTCTTACTGCTTTTACTCTTTTTGTTTTATGGCTGACGTAAATGTCACTAAATAAAAAAAAAAACATATGCGTTGATTTTTGTCTTTATTTTTTAATCTTTTTGGTATGAATCAGAATTGTTCGATTTTTATACTCATCAGTTTTATGCTGTTGTTTGCATGGGTGTTCACCAGTTTCATCTATAATAACACATTTATGGAAATGATATTGTGAAGGTTGCCAACATCCGTAGTGTACCGTTGGCAACTTTCATTTCATCACTTTCGGAAATACCTGAAACATTATGTATAATTTGCGTGACTGAAAGATATATTAACGAAATTGATTCTTATTTTCATTAAGTAAATAATTTAGAGTTGGAAACAATACAGACAAGAGTACCGTTGTGCACATCCAATTGTTATCGCGAAGTATAGACAAACAAAATTATAAAGAAATCGGTCAGTTACAATTTTCAGATAGTGTTATAAAAATCCAACGCATCAATTTTTTTTTTAATAAGCACAGAAGTGTCAATTTTAGCCATTTTAACACAAAATGCAGCCGTTAGATAGGCAACCGGAGTTTTCCCGTGAAATCCATTCTGATATATTACTCATATCATGTTTAATGTTTTTGCAAAATGTCCAAAAATTCCAATGCCTAGTTATAGAGAAAAGTGCAGACAGACGAACAGACGAACGGACGAACGGACGAACGGACAAATATGAATTTACAGGTTCACCCTCTTTTTGCCGGGGGACCAATAAATATATGGAAATAAATATGAATATTAAGTTATTACTATGAGTGGATAAAGACTATACGTATTATTAGAATTGTTCGGATTAGTCCTCATCTTGAGTATAATTTTCACAAGATTTCAGTCAGTGTAATTTCAGGTGATTCTTGTCGAACTAGGAATCTATTTGTCGAACTCAACAATTCGCACGGAGTGTCGAATGAATCCTTGGTTTAATCCACAGGGGTAACATGCTTTCCTTTCTTCATTCATGACTGGGTTGACGTCCAAATAAATTTGCACTTGCTCTTTTAAGTATCGCTTGCACAGACGATTGGATATTCAACCTCGACGTGAGTTTAACTTTACACCTGAATTTTACGAAGTACATTATCCACTACGCCCCGGTTCCTTGCGGAAATATAATATTTACTGCTTTAAAAATAATTACATTGCTACAATTTAAAATATATAAATAAATGAGATTAGTATACGTTGTATTTATTCCAAAGCTATTTATATGACAATGCAAACTAGTTTTACGAATAAAGAGTATATTTTCTTAATAGTTTTGACCCTGGCAAATATTTTAATTTAAAAAAGAGACATTCTCATGAACAATCGTCATCCATCACTGAATAGAAGTCCTTAGCAATTGTGTTTCGGCTGCACACACTGAGGATCGAATCTTCAGAATCGTGTCAGTTTTACAGCTGAAATATTACAAGTAGTGTAACGACTGCTCCAGGGGTCCTTGCAGACAATTCTAGTATGCATTTTTGGAGCTTTTAACCTATTTTATTTCAAGTTAAATATCACTATTTATTAATATACTAGGGGGTGGGGGCACCCGGAATTGCCGGTTCGTAAGATATGCTTAAATATATTTCAGTGGATGCAGCAAATGCTCTATTAAATATATTAAGCCTAATATATATTAGTGATTTCAAAATTTTAAATAAAAATGATATGAGTATTGGAATCAAAACCAAAACAGTTAACGCTCTAGCCATGTTTCCTACCGATATAGCTATTATTAAGAGATAAAAAAATAAACAACTTGAAGAAATGTATTGTATTTGTGCATCCTCAAAAAATGTGACGACAACTTGAAATGAACAGTTTGCCCTTCATCTTAACGATATACGAGATGTCTGTACGATCATATTGTAATTAGCTGGTAAGCACCCTCGCAAGATGGAGTTTTGCTAGCAATCAGTGTTAGAAAATAAACTTTGTTCATGGAATTTACGTTTAGATTTCGGTACAAGTAGAGATTAGTAAAAATTGTCGACAGTAGTTCTAGCTTCTCGAGTGTTTGTTTTGAACCTCTTGCAGAAAAAAGGGACTAGAGATTGAAGCCCGGTTAAGCACTTACCATGAAAATAACAATAGAGCAGATATATATTCACTACGTTAATCTGCTAAAAAAAAGGTTGCACTGAACGAAAAGGACATCAGCTGTTAGGTTTGGAATCCAGTTTTGAACCAAGTTAAGACAGAAAATTGTATTCTGAGTATGATTTTTCCAGATGTGGCAATAGTCCTAATAAGCACATTTTCACAGTAGAGAACCTCAGATATCGACAAAAATATTTACTAATAGTTTCTTTCTGCGAACTGCTTGCCTTTGGAATTCCATTCCCCTTCACTTTTACGATATAATCCACATGCAGAAATTAGGATATACAAGGGTCGTTCGAACGATAATGCTTCCTAATTTTATCTAGTTCGAATGGATCAGAGGTGATTGAAAATTTCATTTTTATGATGATTACATAACCTGAATGATTAATCTCTCCGTTGCAGATATTGCCGATGAGAGACGCAAAGAATTAAACCTTGTCAGAGACGATCATCAGTATCAGAGATACGTTATTAAAATCCTCCATGCAAAAGACGTAAACCTGTTAAAATTTACCGGTGCTGTTGAAGGTGTAGGAAACCAATGCAATTGGTGTCAGCACTGTTACGAGATGTGATTGATTTCAGGATGGCAATAGAGATGTGAGTGACGCCTATGCACAGCCACCACCTCAGAAAACACTGTGTGCCTTGACTAACTCATCTGTGCTGATCGACGCATGACGGTAAATGAAATGCGCGTAGGGTTGAGTGTGGGTGCCAGTGCAGTGGATACGATGTTGTCATCCTGACGATACAGTAAGGCGTGTGCTTGGTTGTTTCCACGAATGCCCACATAGGATGAAAAAGACCACCGAAGGCATGGTCCTTCGGAGTTGTTGAAATGATGACGGATTCTTGTATCGTAACATCACTAGTGACGAGGCCATGCTGCCGTTACTAGGAGTCGCAATCCAAACGAAAATCGATGAACTAGTACAACTTACGCCTCCCTGAAAGTAAAAAGTTTAAGGCGCAAACATCCGCAGGCAAAGAGAACCGTCTTCTGGATCAGGAAGAATGTAATCCTGTTGGATATCTTGGAACAAGGACTTATTTTTAACTCTGGCCGTTATGTGGAAACGCTGACAAAGTTTTAGACCCAGATTGTTCATGTAAGACCAGAGAAAAAGAAACATTCCATTTACAACATGACAACGCCAGGAAATACACAAATTTAAAGACCAAGAAATTTGCAACAAAGTTCAGCTGAACAGTGCTTTCTCATGCATAGAATATTCCTGATCTGCCACCGTTAGTATTGCATTTGTTCGGACCTCAGAAGCAGGTATAACGCTGGCGATATTTATCAGAAAAAAAAATAAACATCGGAATCGCAACCGTAAAAAATGGACCACATCGGCAGACGCGGACTTATATGACCGACGAATCACGGCTCGCGTTCATCGCTGGCAAAAATGCATAGAGCGTAGTGTTTAATATGTAGAAAAAAATATGGAGCATAAAACATCGCTCCTTTTAATGGTATAACTCCCGTTTTTCTAGCTCTTCAATTTTTTGTGGTAAAAACATAGAGGAATTGCGTTTTTAGATCGATGCTCGTAATTCGAACAAAATTCCTTATACATAACGCCGCATGTCAAATACACCTTTAAATCTAGCTCCTTATCACAGTAGCGCTTTACGTGTTAGTAGTAATATACCTTGTTTTGGGTGAACAAAAGAGTAAATAAATAAATAAGTATGGGTTTTAATAGGAATCCTTGTTTACCAAATATTTCTTGAAGCTGGATTATTTCATTTTCCCTTTCCTTCGCCCGTATTCTTTTTACATCTATTACGGGTGTCAGTCTATTTCCTCTTTTCCCCACGTTTTTCATTCTGAGACGATGTCCCATATTTTTACCCAGAAATTTTTTTTCTTTTTGTTGGTATCTTTTAGAAATCTCGACGCGACGCGTCATTTTCATTTCTGGCCCCCACCGAAACCCGGCCATTTAGGCACTGTTTTCATTCTTTTAGACAACTTTAGATTTTTGTTGTCCCCCCCCCCATTTTTGTTGTCTTTACTCTGAGAAACAGTACCGTTTTCAGATTCCTGCTAACAACGCTTGCTTAGTCACATACCTCTTTTTTTCCAGCCCATAATGCCGTTCTTCCTCGCACTTCCCTCCTCTTCACATTTTTCTCCAATCTTAGATCTCGGGAAACGCTTTTCTACCCTTCATAAACGTGAAGGAATTCGGAGATCTGACAGATTGCGGATACACCATATCCAAAAAACAACGCTGTATGGTCTTGCCTAGATTTTATTGTTAAAAGATTTCCATTAAAATTAAATAAACTGTATCTAAATTTTTTGGATTAGTATAAATTAATCGGATGATTTGGAATCTTTGGACTACTATTCTCACTTTAAATTAGGCACTGCCAAAACTGGGGGGGGGGGCAGGTCAGTACTTTTTGACGGACCGTCTTTTTAAAAATCTACCAAAAATCAGGTAATTATCCGATCAATACGAAATTTTCAGCGATTATTAGGAGAAGAATGAACTTTATAACAGTGTACTTATTTTTCATAAACGATATTTATATATATATATTTTTTTTTGCTTACAAACCCCCCCTTGTTTTGAAGTGGGAACAAATATGCTTAAAATAATCATCTGAAACTGAATAAAACATATTGTGTTGTTGTAAGGGACAGAATTATAGATTAAAAAAAAACAATTGTTTGCATACCTTATTTTGACGTCTGAATATCAGAACTTCGATTGTGTTTAATTATCCCGCTTTTGAGTTTTGAAGTGTGAAATTCGGTGAATATGTTAAGTAAAATAATTAATTTAAGTTAAGCAAAACAAAAAAAAATTTGTTTAATATTTATACGAAAAAAGCCATTTTAAAATTTTTGATAAATAAATTAACAATTTTTTTTAGCGAGCCGAATAATGCATGACCATTATTAAACAGCGCATGCTTTGAATAATCGATACAAAAAAAAAATTCGATAGATATTGTGCCCTTTGTGTTAAAAATAGCATCATTTTTTTCGATCTCGTTTGAAAACGTTTGCCGCCTTTCGACTACGGTGGACCAAACGCGCTGAAATAATTTTTTTTTATTCTGCTTTAAATTGCCCCCCCCATTTTGGGGAGCCTGGCCCCCACACATATACACATTAAAAACCAAACTCATACAAATGGTCACCCATCTGGTACTGGTGCTTAATAATACATTGAAATTTTCGTCACTGAAAAATAAGTTTTTTTGGCCTGTTTGGTCTTCCATAGTTTTCTTATCATCAAAAGAAAACGTAACCAGAGTCGATCTGAACTCTACGTTGACGCGCAACATTTGGTTACCTATATGAATACGTGGAATTATTTGAAATTCAGGTACTTATATTATAATATTTTTGCATATTCTCTTAGAAAATCATCCTAAATCTTAGTTAGACAATAAATAAATAAATTAATTATTTCAAAACCCCTTTTTTTTAATATTTAAGTACGTTTTTTGTGCAAGACAAAAAATGTCAATTGTTAACTTTTTGGGAAAATTTAACATTTAAAATTGAATTAAAAATAGTAGAAAAAGTTTTACATTATTCTGTTTTCTATATGATAAAATTCAGGGTTTTATCTTTCTGGAAAAAAAAAAGTTACTCAGAAATAATGAATTTTCATAAATGTAATTTAGTTTTAAAAAACAACAATAACTTGATTTTGCGGCCATTTTTGGCGGTGCCTACTTTAAATGTTATTTTCATAACATTTAAGTCGGTGTAACTTTCGACTTTCTTTACGGATATATTGTCGAATTTGCAAGGACCCGTCGATAAAGTATTTCGTAAAATTTAGTTGTAAAGTTACACTTTTTGGAAGCTGAAGATTACATCCTCAATACAGGTCACATTTAAAATACAATTGCGAATTATTAAGGATTTCTACCCAATCATGTATGATTGAACTAAAGCATGCTACCCCCGCACATTAAATAAAGAGTTCTGTTCAAAATCCCCTGCAGATTACTTAGTAAGACACAAAGATTTCCGAGTTCGACAGGAAAATTCCCGATTTCGACAGAAATGTTCTCGAGTTTGAATAGATACACCTGAAAAACTTTGTGACAAAAAAAACACTCAATATGAGAACAGTAGTCTGAAGAATCTAAATAATTAAACTATCCAAACTGTGTCAAGAATTATTGTAGGTTAATGTTATATCTTACACCTATTTGAACAAGGATTGCGCTGTTAATTTGTATGCCGTATTAGAAAACAAACAAAACCTGCAATCCATATCAGTTGAAAAGGGATCTA
>NC_136516.1:49813676-49831176 GCF_053919585.1 Euprymna scolopes | reverse complement strand
CTTGAATGGCTTTGTGACTGACTGGTTGTAAAGTGGGTGATCATTTTAAATTACATTAATACAGAAAAGTGATCCCCCACTTTTTATCACAAAGTTACAAACATAAGTACAGCATCTAGTAGGAACAGATACTACACTTTGATCTTAGCCAAAAGGCCAAGAAAAGGGCATTTATTTGCTCCCCCACCGAGCAAATTAGGCACAAGGCCGATTTTTAATGTGAGGATGAAGTGCCAATGGGGACCAACTCCCCGGGGAGTAGGGGAGCTGGATAGTGACAATTGGTATGAAGGGTTTCCCCTACATTGACTAAGGTCTTATATGTGGAGTTGCTCCCACATATAGTCTTTCCTTGCAGTATCTGCCGGAATAGATACTACACTTTGATCTTGGCCAAAAGGCCAAGAAAAGTGTATTTATTTGTTCCTCCACCGAGCAAATTAGGCAGAACGTCGATTTTTATTATGAGGAGTGAAGGGAAAATGGGGACAAACTCCACGGGGAGTAGGGGAGCTTGATAGTGACAATTGGTATGAAGGGTTGCCCCTATATTGCCCAATGTCTTATATGTGGGACTGCCCCCACATATGGTCTTTGCTTGCAGTACCTGCCGGAATAGATACTACACTTTAATCTTGGCTAAAAGGCCAAGACAAGGGTATTTATTTGCCCCCCCAGCGAGCAAATTAGACACAAGGCCGATTTTTAATGTGAGGAGTGAAGGGGAAATGGGGACCAACTCCTCGGGGAGTAGGGGTGCAGGATAGTGACACTTCGTATGAATGGTTGCACTTTAATTTGCCAAGGTCTTATATGTGGGGTCGCCCCCACATATGGTCTTTGCTTGCAGTATCTGCCGGAATAAATACTACACTTTTATCTTGGCCAAAAGACCAAGAAAAGCTTAAAAAGCTAAGAACAGCAACTATTAAGAACAGACCTTTGATCTAAACCAAAATGCCAGGACAAAAGTGTTACGGACAGCCCGACACACCGACCGACCGACCGACGCAGTGACATAGATCGCTTGCAAGCGACTAAAAATTAGAGATGTTTTGTTATTAATATTTGTTTATCTAATCGATAAATGAATATATATATATATATATATATATTTATATAAAGGAAGAGAGAGAGAGAGAGAGAGAGAGAGAGGGAGAGCTATGTTTTCAAAAATGTACTGTAAAGTCTTAAAAACGCACAGAACGTTAAAATTTTTGGTACTTGTGCAGTGTACGAATTGGGTTGAAAGAATACGTTGTTATTTAGAAAACCATTTTTAACAAAGGAAGGGGAGCTGTTTAACTGTTCTGCACTTCCCCTTACAAGTTAAACAAAAGAAAGCTTCCATATGCAATTAATTGAAGTTTGAAATCCTACCTGAAATGTAACACGATGCGTACACTGAAAAAAAACACCGAATATCTATTTGAAATTAATAATTTTCACTCTAATCAGTCAAAGAATAATAATAAAAAAGAAAAAATAAGTATGTCTTCGTATATTAGCATTAATGTCTGATATGCTTATATTTTATAAAAATGAAAAAAAAAACGCATGCATTCATAAGCGTTAGAATGTTTTATTTGAAAGTAATTCTTGTTTGTCTAATCGATAAAATAATAACAAACGGGATATATATATAGGTTTTCTTCGTATGTACAAATTTAAAACCGCGAGTAAAATGAACGTATTATTACATTTTTATTTATTTATTATTACAACGACATGAAAAAAAAAGAGTTGCTATCATCAGCTAGAATTGAAATCAAAACATCTAGTGTTCCAGAATGATGTTGTTTTCTAAACAGCTTGAAGGAATGAAGCGAATCTGGCGCATGTGCATAAAAAAAAAAATTTCGGCTATAGGAATGAACATTTTGCATGGTAATTTACCGATGTCTGTACGCGATATACATGCATACAAACAAAGATATTACTTGCTATAAAACATCCTTGCTACATACATATTTGTTTTTGATAATTTCAGTGCTATATGACCAATTATTTATGAGATTACACACACATAATACATGTGCTGTTTCATTTATATAGAAGATCATAGTTTTTAACACCCATTTATTTAGATATTGAAATAACGTTTCAATTCGCTATTTTTTCCTGATTTATACGTCGAACATCTCAGAATGATAATGGTTCGTTTTTAATTCCAGAGAATACATTCCCGCATTTTTGTTTATTTTTTTCTCAAACAATATTGTCCGATCAGTTCTTCAGCCAAAAAAAATGAATTTGCATAAAATGAAATGTGAGACCGGACGTTAATTTGTTGCTGTTTGAATTCAAATTTATTCATTGTCTTATGTTTACATTAGTTTCAACTCGAAATATAATTGAAATTGACAAATGCCGTTCGACCGTGAAATGAAAACATAAATTGGAATATTCGGACGATAATGATTGGAAAATCGGAACATATTGAGTAGGATAACCGCGGGGATTTCAAAACTTCCTTTTTGAAACGTATTAAAATTCATTCCGTTTTAAAAATCTCAATTTAAATTCATCGTGTCTTTCTGGTGGTTATTTTTTTTTTTTACACAATAAATGTTTTTCAATAAACAATGACAAAAATACGACAGTCTAAAGAACATATTAGTATTGGGTGTGGAGACGAGTCAAGAATCAATCGGGACTTCCTCCATAAACGCGTTCTATTACGTACCACACAAGTGGCCATCATGAATTGAGTTGGCTTTATGGGCACCTCTCAATCCTCACTTTTTCTAGGAAAATCGTTGATCTTCTATGATGACTGTCAAATCGGCCAGCCTTTTGTTTAGAGTTCGGTCGATTAAGCGAAATAAAACTCAAGGGTTTGAAGAATCAGAACATTTATGGTATCGGAATCCGAAAAATGTATGCATTTTTTCTGATGTTGAATACGATGTTTAATTATATTTTTGTTAGGTTTTGTTTAAAACTTAATTTTCCATTGCTGATAGTAAATATAATGTCAAATTTTTATAGGTATTCAATTACCAGTAAAACTAATACGCACACACAGACACAGAGACAGGAGGACACAGACACAGAACACACAAACACATGCATATATGTATATATAAGGGAACGTGTCTGTGTGCCTGTGTACATTTTCCTTCGTAATAACTTTGTCAATTTTCAATCTACAGACTCGAAATTTGATATACAGGGTACTGAGATTTGGGAAAATCTATGTGACCGGATTTCGGCCAGAAATTCTGCGATTAAGAGGTCAAAATTCAAGGATTAGAACTTTGAGAACTCTACCAAACTCCTCCAACAATTTTGGGTATAGGTTCCTTGGTATATAGGTTCCTTGAACATGGATCTAACTTAATAAATCGATTTGGGCCCCAAAACAATAAATGTTAAGGGGTCATAATAGGGGTCCAATTTAAAAAATTGACCGTTTTTGTTTTTTGATTTTTGATTTTTTTGCTCAGCACACACTTCCAAACACCCGAGCAACGCCGGGCTGAAATGGTAGTATATATATATAAAAGTGAACGTGTCTGTGTGTCTGTGCGTCTTTCTCTGTGTGTGTACATTTCCCTACGTAATAACTCTGTCAATTTTTAGTCTACAGATTCGAAATTTGATATACAGGGTACTGAGATTTGGGAAAGTCTATGTGATCAGTTTTCGGTCGGAAATTTGGTTGTTAACTGGTAAAAGTGCAACGATTTGACCTTTGAGAACTCTACCAAACTCATCCGACAATTTGGGTTCTAAACACTTGAAATTTTAGATATAGATTTCTTGGCCATGGATCTAACTTAATAACTTGATTTGAGCCCCAAACAATAAATGTTAAGGGGTAATAATAGGGGTCAAAGCTAAAAAAATTGACCCTTTTTTTTGTTTATTTTTTTTCTCAGCATACACCTCCAAACACCCGGGCACACATGCTAGTATATACATAATATCAAGAAGTAAGAATTATGGTTACATGTGAAAAGCATCTGTAAACTTAAAGCTAATATAAATATTTATATTTATATTGTAAATAAAAAAGTTCAATACCAGTAAAATAAGAAATAGAGATTTCCATAAAAAAACAAAATTAAAGACTGTAAATTATGATTTACAAGATTCCATTGTGTGCTATGCCCCTCAAAAAGAATTATTTAGATTTTCTTAATCCGCGAAATTTAAAGGAAATGCGTTCTTTTCATTAGAAGAAAGATATTAGAAAATCATTATTATAGTGAAGCTATGAATTTGCTGGTACTAGCATAAATTGAAACTGCATTATATGAAAATTAACACTGGTCAACACAATATTTTTGGCAGGCAAAGTA
The DNA here is from genome assembly GCF_053919585.1 of Euprymna scolopes. Classification (NCBI taxonomy): domain Eukaryota; kingdom Metazoa; phylum Mollusca; class Cephalopoda; order Sepiida; family Sepiolidae; genus Euprymna; species Euprymna scolopes. Next base: position 49,826,869 of record NC_136516.1, on the reverse strand, counting down.
AGACTGGTTTCTGGGGTTTTCAAGGGCGCTGAATCCGAATCTGATATTAGTTTTTTCTAATTGGCTCTAGTTTTTGAGATATCATAGGGGGGGGGTCGTTTGTCTGAAATCACCCATTCGTACAAAAAACGGCTAAATAGTGCATAAATGTCAGATATTGATTTTTATGATAATCTTAAACCACAAAGACAGTGAAAATCTCAATCTAACAAGTTAAGTTAGATATAACATCATTTCATTTATCCTATAACTGAACACTTTTCATAGATTTCGAGGATATACAAAAAATTTGCTAAAAATTTGCTGAATTTTAATTCTTCAAGTGAAAAAAACATTTACATAATCAGTTATATATCATAAATTAATGCAAAGCATTATACACTAGATTCTTAGTTACAATGAACACACAAAACAATATTTTATTCACAAAACTAAAATTGACGTTTATACGATTTTCGCTTGTGAGCAACTTCTGGACAGTCTCTCAAAAGGTTCCAGCAGTAGTCTGCCATCATGTGCTCATCCCATTTGCCTAGATACCTCTCTTCCATTGTTTTGATGTCTTGATGGAATCTCTCTCCCTGCTCCTCACTGTAATCACCAAGATTACCAGGAAATCTGTCGAGGTGGCTAAACAAGAAATGAACTTTAATGCTCATATTTGCCCCTAGTTTTCCGTATGCAGTAAGCATCTTACGGACCAATTGCTTGTAATTGTCAGCTTTGTGATTTCCCAAAAAGTTTGTCACTACATCTGTGAAGGACACCCAAGCATTTAACTCAACCGTGTTCATATGATTAGTGAAGCAGAATCTCTCATGAGCGTTCGAATCTGAGGTCCATCTAAGATGCCACCTTTAGCTTTTTCGATGGAAAGACCTGGAAATTGCCTGCATATGTACTTGAAGCAACCCCCATCCTTGTTCAACGCCTTAACAAACTGCTTCATGAGCCCTAGTTTTATGTGCAATGGAGGGAAGATGATTCTATCCCTGGGTACCAAAGGCTCATTGATGACGTTGGCTGTGCCAACTTCGAGACTTTCTCGTTCTGGCCAGTTCTCCCTTCTCTAGTGCTGGATTCTTGCTCTGCTATCCCACAAACAAAGAAAGCAGGGATACTTTGTATACCCACTTTTCTGACCAAGCAGAAAATTCACCATTTTCAAGTCCACACAAATCAGCCATTTATGAGTGTTGTAATTCAGCTTTTCAAGAACAAATTTGATAGCATCATACTCTTCTTTCATCTTGGTAGAATGGCCAATTGGTACAGGAGCAAACTTATTGCCATTGTGCAAAAGTACAATTTTTAGACTTGCTTTCGAGCTATCTATGAAGAGACGCCAATCTGCTGGGTCATATGATGAGATCCCCATGCAGTTAAGAAGTGCAAAAACGTCATTACAAAAGACCAGGTCGTCTTCTTTAGAAAAGAAACGAAGCAAGCTGCCTTCCCTTGCCCTATAGTATGTTACTTTTGTGCCAGAATCAAGAATGTTTTTCTCTTGGAGTCGTGATGCAAGAAGTTCAGACTGCTCCTTCGACAAACAAAGGTCTCGCACTAGGTCATTAAGTTCAGATTGATTGAAAAGCTGAGGGCCATTTTAGGGTTCTCTGGAATCTCTTCGGTTTCATCGATTTCAGGCAAACTGGTGAAAACAGGCACAGGTCGATCCTCAGAGTGCGCAACAGGACGGATAGCAGAATCCAGGCTCGGATACTGCCAATTTGCTTTCTTGTGCTTGTTAAACTCCGTCATGTCATTGAGACAGAAGTAGCAGTCATCAAAATGATTGTTGGGCTCTCTCCACGCCATTGTTACAGCAAACTTCAACTTCAGCTTACCGTTGGTCCAACCGCGGAGACTTTCTACACAGGTTTTGCACACCATATGTGGGGCCCAAGACTTGTCTTGGTCACAAAGTATCATATCGAAGTATGCTTTGTACGCCCTCCTGACAAAGTCTGTAATATTCCTCTTTTGTTGTGCCATCATATACTGTCCACAGATGTAACAAAAGACATCCGGTTCATATCTGCAACATCTTCTAGAAGAACTCATTTTCTCTCTGGAACTCATTTTCAACTGTGGGATTAAAAAGAAAATTCTTAATTACTGTTTAATTTATACTGCAACTATATTTATGGAACATGTTATTAAGTAATTACAGTATATATTTATATAAAAGTTCTCCCTAATAATATCAGAAAATTATTATTTACTGCTTCTATATTGAAGTATTTCAGGGAGAATTTTAGCAGTTTAGGCTTATTTGGGGCTATCAGTATCTTCTAAACTAGAGCCAATCTGGCAAAACCAATGTTATATTCGTAATCAGCGACGTTCAAACCCCCAGAAAACACTCCTAGATGGTATGCCAAAGAAAAAAAAAATAAAAATTTGTTGACCAGTGTAATCATATGTGATTTTTCTTTTCATTTCTTTCAATTAAGGAACGGTTTGCACATATGATTATGCTTTGGAAATTTAGACCAGAATCGGTAATTGCATCGACATTGAAAAAAATATTGGAATTGTCGCATCACCTCATCTAATAAAGTATCTTGATGTAACAGAGGTACGCTTTTGCTTACATGGTCAAGCAAGCGTCATGATAAAGCAGACAATAAAACTATTCTTACCAGGAATAAATTATGACGGCTTTCATATTATCTGATATGAAGGGAAACATTAATATAATGATGCCATATCTTGCTTCTCACCGTCGTCATATCAGCAGAGCAGACATCGGAAGTGAAATAGAACCGGCAGTCTTGACTTTATCAACGCCTGTTACATTGTGTAGTGGATAAAGCGTGTTTATGAACTTTCATATTTAACGAAGTGTTGAATTGTGTATTGCTTTAAAAAACATTGTTTTATTCAATAAATAATAAATCTTATCAATCATTTAGAAAATTAAAAATAAGATTAAATTATAATTTGATATTTTTTATGTTGAAACGATACAAAAAAAGTGAAGGATTAGACGTTACGGGATATCCTCACAATATATATGATACTAGCATTTCGGACCGGCGTTGACCGGGTGTTTGGAGGTGTATGCTGAGCAAAAAAAAAAAAAAAGGAAAAAAAGAAAAAAACAGTCATTTTTTTTATTTGACCCGTATTATGACCCCTTAACATTTATTGACTTGGGCTCAAACCAAGTTATTTAGATCCATTCCCAAGGAGCCTATATCTAAAATTTCAAGAGTTTAGACCCCAAATTGTCGAAGGAGTTTGGTAGAGATCTCAAAGGTCAAATCGTTGAATTTTGACCTCTTAACAGCCAAATTTCGGGCCGAAAACCGATCACATCGATTTTCTCAAATCTCAGTCCCCCGTATATCAAATTTCGAGTCTGCAGACTAAAAATTGACAGAGTTATTGCGTAGGAAAATGTACACAGGCACACAGGCACACAGACGCGTTCGCTTTTATAGATATACTAGCATTTCAGCCCGGCGTTGCCAGGGTGTTTTGATGTGTATGTTGAGCAAAAAAAGAAAGTGGTAGTAGGAAGGCAGGCTCGAACCCCTAACGCAAAGGACGAAAAGAACGGGGTAAAACTTAATGTTTATGCTGTTCCGACCACCGCCAAACCGGAAGCGACATTTTTTAAAAGTAAGGCTAAACAATCTAAAGGAGAGGATAACTTTAAAAAATATCGGCGAAAAAAGTGACCCCCCCTGTAGAAAAGTGCCTAGTTGAAGGGGAAGATATTAATGCTTTTAGCCAATTTTTCGATATTTGTCGTATGAAAGGGCCAACGTTTAAATCGGGAGTGATCTTGGTAAAATCCGTCGCCTCTATTGAAAGTTTAAGGCAGGCATGCAAACATACATACATACATACATTTATATATTGGTAACTACACATTTTCAACCCAAACTGATGAAAAAGCTTGCCCTATCTCTGAATACCCTTTGTGTAAAATTTCAAATATTTACACCAGAAATTGTCTTAGTAATTTGGAAGAGACCGCAGAGGTCAATTTTTTTAAACTTTGACCCCTATTATGACCCCTAAAAATTTATTGTGCTGGGCTCAAATCAAGTTATTAAGTTAGATCCATATGCAAGGAACCTATATTTAAAATTTCAAGTGTATAGAACCGAAAATTGTCGGAGGAGTTTAGTAGAGTTCTCAAAGGTCAAATCGTTGAATTTTGACCCCTTAATCGCCAAATTTCTGGCCAAAAACCGATCACATCGATTTTCCCCAATCTCAGTACCCTATATATCAAATTACGAGTCTGTAGACTAAAAATTGACAAAGTTATTGCGTAGGGAAATATACGCAGACACAGACACAGACACGCATACACGTTCACTTATATATATATATATATATAGATAGATTGCATCGAATGATGTTTAGTCAGGTGCACTAGAGCATTTTTTACAAAGGAATTACAACTTATCAAGGTCACCCAAGGATAAAAGTTATAGAGTGTCAAAAAGATAGTATCATAGTAATCGTTAGAAGTGTAAATTTGTTAAAATTGGATTACTTAAGGGGAACGGATCATCAAGAACTTGTTTACATTGGGCATGAATACGGCCATATCGTAGTCAGCTGGAAAGCAGTAAAACGGAAAAGAGTTCCAGGGATGTGCAGTTCTTAGAAAGAAGCTTTGTTCATGGAATCTACGTTTAGGTTTAGGTGGAGGAAATTATTGATAGTATTTACAGCCAGACGAGTGTTTTTGTGAATGTTTGGCGAGGGGGGACTATAGATTGAAGCTCCGACGAGCACTTGCCATGAAAATAACAATACAACAGAGACATGCTCACAGCGTCTCTTCTGTGAGAAAGAGGTTACAGGGAAGAGAAAAGAGCGTCCCCCACTCGGTTACAAAATCTATTTTGAACTCTGTCAATACAGGATAAGTCGTCCTAGCAGCTCCTAGCCAGATTTGACGACAATACTCCATCCTTGGACGTACCTGGCTCTTATATAGGTAGAGAATTGCATTAGTGGGTAAATATCTACTAGATTGATAGAAGGATCCCACCATTTTTCCAGCGACCTATATGGGAAAACTTTTTCGGTTTGTGTGGTAATATCGTCCAATCACTGACAAAATTTTTCCGTGTGCCAACCAAAATTTGTGAGAACATACTACCTGATATCCCCAAAGGTTTGTGTGAAGAGCCTAGTAGAAATGATTAAAATCCACCCCAAACAGTAAGGACACAACATTATCAAAATTACATTTTATCATAATGACAACTACGCTCAAACAAAATAATGTTTTGATTCTTTCAAAACATTACATGTACAGTACACTTTTAGCAATACAGTTCGACAAAATGATTTACTTTTCTTTTTCTTTTGCTCGATAGATGAAGCGGATTTTATCGAGTTTAAATTAAGTGTAGTAATTATATCAATTCTTTGAAGAATTGTATTGGCCTGCAATTCACAATCAGGTATCGTTAAAAATATCAAAAATAGATTTTGTTATATGTGCTAGATATTGAGCCAGAAATATCCTTCTGTAAATAATTTATTAAGTTTAGACTAAAATAACACACCGAGGTTTTTTTCAAAAATCAACTAACTGTTGAAAATTACTTAAGTTTAAGGCATGTATTAAAAACGAATAGGATATCACATGGTTCAAAGAGATAAATTAATAATCAGTAGCATTCCGTTTAGGAAGTTCTTCTGATAAGATATAATTAATTACAGATTTCGATCCCCCGCTCTATGTGTCTGTCTGTCTCTTACCCCTTCTCCCTCTCCCCCTCTCCCTCTCCCTCTCCTCTCTCTCTCTCTCTTTCTATGCCTTATAAACACACTGGTTAGTGAATAGAACAAAGAATAAGGTGAATAAATGACTTCTATATAATTTATGTCAAGTTAGTCACTTTTCAAGTTGCAAATAAAAATGTTCTGATTACAGATTATTATAAAATATCAAAGAAAAGCACAACCCAGGCGTATGTCAGAAAACCATCAAGCAAGTTATGAATAATCATTCTGAATTTTAATGTTTTTTTTTTCTTCTAATGATTGCAGCAACTTGGTTGTTTTGTGTATGACACAAATGCTGGGCGTAAAACACCTTATTCGGATTATGCGGACCGCTATTCTAATATTAATCTTAAGATTATTTCGGTTGATCTGGCGATTGGGAAGAGCAGAACGCGGAGATTGGCTTTAGTTTTAACAGCCTTGTAAATCTCTAAATATCGTTTTTCTTACGCTGCCGTTTATTTCTCACATTCAATAAACAGTGTTTTAGACAACGAGGGAGAATTGTCCTTTTCTGAGTTAGAATCCATCCATCTAACACGTATTATTTATTATTTTTGTAACTTGTAGTAATACATTTACTTTTGTTTTTGTTTATTGCATCAGGTGGCTTCAGGTTTTATCTGGAGAAGGTCAGCATTTCATTTATACAAACTGCCCTCGAACATGGACATATTTATATCGAACTCAAGAGCCCTGTACCCCTGTGACCTAGTTTACAATTTGTTCTAATTGACAATATTCTGAAGGTTGAAAGGTCAATCCGTATTACAGGCGACAATACTCATAAAGCATAACATAATAATTAGCATTTAATTATGACTAAGGGAATGTGGGCAATCTACCTACTGGATCTTGCTATATGATCGCTTGAGTTCCAAATTTCATATAGGTTACAGAGTTTTATATAAAATTTCCGAATTCCGAAAAGATACTGTGGACGAATTTCCATGTTTCTATCGGCTGACTTACTAAAATGACAACGATGGCGAGAGTTATAATTTAAATAATTAAAATAATACAAATTACTAATCCAATCTAACAAAAGGTTAACAATGTTTAAGTTATACGAGATATCGGAAAGCAACGCGGTCAATATGTGGGCGATTCTAGCATAATTATGAGGAGCTCTTTCTCTGTAAATTCGCGAATTCACGCTAATTTTAAAAGATGTATTTATATTAAGAATTTCGGAGTTTACATCAACTGAATCGTCGTGAAAATACCAACTGGAATAAGAGTAATGATCCAAAAGAATACAAATAAGCCAATTTATATATCCTAATCTAACAAAAATCCGAAATACGAGTATTTTTTAATCGTGTACAGTGCATCGTCGAAAACGAAAAAGCTACAAAGCAAATTAAACAAAATTATTTCATTATATCAAAAGAGTTAAAGCTATTTCACATTCTGATAGTAGTTTTGTCATTATTCATAAGACGTACAAGCTTTATTGAGCGCTATAATCATGTATAAGGAGATGAATCGATGACTACGAGCAATGTAGACTATTATGAATATTAATGTCTTTATCCAACAAATAATTTAAGACCGTTCGGTTGTTCATGAGTTCCATGAAGCTTTTATTATATCACCAAACCCCCCGCTTTGGTTTAAACTGTGGAACGTTCGACTACGCAGTCTTTGGCAAGTTCAGCTTACGAACTACTTCTGCAGTGAGGTTCTGTAGTTTAAATAGTAACATTACAATATTCTCCAATTCAAGACAGAGTTAAAACAATGAACCGTTCTACGCAGTCAGGAAACTATGTTTAAAGCCTGCTGCATGACTAGTAAGTTATAGTTACAGTGCGCTATATAGTTTGGAAGCTATGATTAAGCGTGCTACTTGGCTAAAAAGCTGTGGTTAAAGCGTGAGCTATGGCTATAAAGTTATGGGTACATTATGCTACATGGCTAGAAAGCAATAATTGAGTGTGGTACATGAACTAAAGCTTATTGTTAACGCGTACGATATTGATACTAAACTATGATTAAAATGTACTACATAGCCAGAAAGCTATGATTAAGGCGTCTTAAATGGCTACGAATCTATGCTTACAGTGTGGTACATAGTTAGGAATCTATGGTTAAGGCTTAATACATGATTAAAGAGCTCTATATGGCTATACAATTATGGTTAAAACGTGTTACATGACAAGGAAGGTATGTTTAATACATGTTGCATTACCAAGAATCTATGGCTAAAGCAAGCTAAATGCCATTACCCTATGGTTTAAGCGTGCTTTTTGGGTAGGAAGTTATGTTTAACGTTTGCTACATATTCATGGAATTATGGTTAACACGTATTACATGGTGAGAAAAATATGCTTTAAGGGTGTTATGTGGCTAGGAAGTTGGTTACATTGACTATTTAATATTTTCACTCTAAACTTTGAAATTTCTTAGCCAAGTTTACTTTATTAAGTAAGAACTAACTGTAAATAGTGAAGTCATTTTAGTGATAATGTTTAGTATTCCTTCGTGTATTTTTAATGTTAGTAAGAAACAAATAAAATTTTAGTTCTTGTAAACGTAAACATTTTATGACATTCTTTAATTAAAAGTATAAGATATTCATGTAACTAATTTTACTTTAAATTAATTATTAAGAAAGTCTCATATTATCAGTCGTTTGTCTGGGTTAAGTACCTTTTAAAATAATCTAAAGCGAATTTCATTTCATACATCGAATAAAATTGCACAAAGATACTAAGTATAAATCCGCTAATCAAAAAAACATTTTATTGTTCAACAAAAATTGTTCAACTAAAAAGGCATGACTGAAAATTAAACCAGATAACTGATATTCTGAAATAACAGAAAGTAAAGTATGTATTGTGTGCCTGAATACAAATAATCTGAATTTGGATCACAAGAAAAATATCTAGGTGAAGAACAGTTTAGACTAGCAGTTCAGCCGAGCTTTGCTCGGGTCGTATGTAGTGTTCATAATTTTTTGGCACACACACACACACACACACACACACACACACACACACACACATATATATATATATATATATATATATATATATATATATATATATATGCTAGCATTTCAGCCCGGCGTTGCTTTGCTCGGGTCGTATGTAGTGTTCATAATTTTTTGGCACATACACATATATATATATATATATATATATATATATATATATATATATATATATATATATATATATATATACATATATGCTAGCATTTCAGCCCGGCGTTGCCCGGGTGTTTGTAGGTGTATGTTGAGTAAAAAAAAAAAAAGAAAGCGGTCAATTGTTTTTAACTTGGACTCCTATTATGCCCCCCTTAACATTTATTTTTTTGGGCTCAAATCAAGTTATTAAGTTAGATCCATGTCCTAGGAACCTATATCTTAAATTTCAAGTTTTTAGAGCCAAAATTGTCGTAGGAGTTTGGTAGAGTTCTCAAATGTCAAATCGTTGAACTTTGACCCCTTAATCGCCAAATTTCTTGCCGAAAACGTATTAAAAAGATTCTTCCAAATCTCAGTACTCATTATGCACCCTCACGAGTTTGCAGACTGAAAATTGACAGAGTAATTTTGTAAGGAAATGTACACACATAGACAGAAAGGCACACAAACAATTTCACTTTTAGAGATATACTAGCAGTTCCGCCCAGCTTTTCTCGGGTCCTATGTACTGTTCATAAGTTTATGTGCATATGCGTATATTACAAAGTGTAAATATGTACGTTTATGCATTTCTATATAATAGGCCTCCTTAAATTCCATAGAGAAATATTTATAGAGACCGCAGACGTCAAATTATTTTAAAATTTGACCCCAATTTTGACCCCTTAACTTTTATTATTTTTGGCTCAAATTTATTTAAAATGTTTGACACATGTCCAAGTAACCTATATCTAAAATTTTAAGTTTTTAAACTCAAAATTGGCGGAGGAGTTTGGTAGGGTCTGCAAAGGTTAACTCTGTAAACTTTGACCTCCTGCAAGCCAAATGTTCGCCCAAAAACGGATTATAAAACTTGCTGCATGTCTGAATACCCTTTATGTAAAGTTTCACATGTTTAGACCCAAAAGTGGCTTAATAAATTGCTAGAGATCGCAAAGGTAGAATATTTTTACTTTGACTCCTTGGAAGCCAAATTTTCAGCAAGAAGACCATTAAAAAGCTTGCCCTATGCCTGAATACACCACTTTATGTAATTTTTCAACTGTTTAGACCAAAAATTGTCTATGTAATTTCTTAGAGACCGCAGAGGTTAATTTTTTATAATTTTGACACCAATTATGCCCCTTAATATTTATAGTTTTTGGGCTCAAATAAAATTATAACGATAGATCCATGCCCAAGGAACCCATATCTTAAATTTCAAGTGTTTAGACCCTAAATTAGCGGAGGAGTTTGATAGAGTTTTCCAAGGTAAACTCGTTGAACTTTTACCTCTTTACAGCCAAATTCCTGGCCGAAAACCGATTAAAAAGATTTTACCAACATCTCAATACACTTTATGTCAAATCTCGAATCTGTAGACAAGAAATTAACAGAGTTATTTGGTAAGGAAGTATACGCAGACAGACGGACACACACTAACATTTTCATTTTCATAGATGAGGATTACTGTGTTGTCTCATTGCATCATTAAGGTTAAAGTGTTGTTTGGGATAAATAATTGAAATCATTTAACATGTGTCGATAGCAAAAATAAACAAATCAATAGAATCTACGAAAACACTATTCTTTATCATTAGTATGATTCAGGTATAAAACTCTGGGGTTCTAGTTTCGAATCTTACTACATGAATCCTCGCTCATAACTCGTTAACAACGAAAAATGTGTAAGTGATTGTTTAAATGTTAATATATCTATATATTGTTTGTACTTTGGCTATGTAGTAAATATAAAGCAAAGTGATGGTGAATTTTTAACAAATAAAACAAATAAAAATAATGTAATTTTCAGTAAGAACATGTATCGTATAAAAATTAAATACATGAAATAATCGTTGCAGTCTTCCCCGTAAAAATATCCGCAGTTCGTTGTTTACATGGAATTTTAACGTTCACTTGTTGATACAATTGACGCTTAGTTTTATAAATATCTTATCTGGGTGAAGAATGAAAAAACGGCTTTCATTTTACTTTTTATTACATGTTATTTTGTTGTATTAAAACCCTCTATATAGAATTTTAATTTATATACGTATATATACAGATACATACATACATACCTACACCCCCCATATATATATATATATATATATATATATATATATGTATATATACCGTACTTTGGGGTAATTGCGCCAAGTCCGGGGTAATTGCGCTAACTAGCTAAAAGTGCTCCTTTTGCAACTACGCATATAAAGAGCACTTTTTTTTAGTTCGCGCAATTACCCCTGGATTTGGTGCAATTCCCACAAAATACGGTATATATATATATATATATATATATATATATATATATATATATATATATGTGTGTGTGTGTGTGTGTGTATATATATATGTATGTATATATATGTATGTATATATGTGTATATATGTATATATATGTGTATATATATATATATATATATATATATATATATATATATATATATATAGATAAGTATCACCACTCTATATGTGACAGTTGGCTAAATTGAATATGATTTGTATAAATGGCTAAAGATTATTATCTTTTCCTTCCATTATTCCATAATGTGCCTTTTCGTTTAGATGAAGCAATCTATATATTCTTATATGGCGCCAAAACCTTTTATTTAATTCAGATAATGCAAACTGATACAACATTTGGAAGAAACTATCCATCAACTTTTTCTGACAAGCGATGAAAACTTTTCTAGAACCTATGTTCCCAATAGTCTCGATATATATATATATATATATATATATATATATATATATATATATATATATATATATTAGTGATGGGACGATTTCAATATTTTTCTTGATTTCGATACAAATAAAGATTCAGTACTGAATTCCCGATTCCGATGAAATTACTGGTCCCAATTCTTTATAAATCACTAAATGTTTAAGTATAAAATTGTTATTTTGTCTCGATTACCGTAAAAACACATATCAAATGTGCATGTATTTTTCCAACGTAAAAACACACTTGTGAAAAGGGTTATCGATAGATTTTTAGTTTAAATCAAAATACTTATTATTTTATTATTACTACTAGCAGTTTTTTTCTTAAATAAAACAAATAAAAATTATAACTAAATGAATCGTTTTTGACTTCGGAAATTAAGAACACATTTTTTTTCGATTCAGATACTGATTCCGATACTCACAAAATTTTGGTTTTCCGATTCGCGATTCCAATTACAATTAACTACCTCAACACTTATCTCTGCAATTATATAAAGCAACTTTGTGTGTATGAGTTCATTTCTTACAAACTCCGAAACGGCTTTAAAATTTACAGAACTTTAGGGTATCAGTCTGGGAGTGATCTTAGTGAACGTTTTTCTCAGAATACGTCCGATAATTACCGGTAATTATTTTAGTTTATCACTTGTCGGTAAAACTAGTTTTTCTATGTCTTCGCTTAGCAACAATGATAGAACAACGGGCCGTGAAAATTCTACTGTGGGTAAGTTGATAGTGTGCTTTCTTTGTTTGTTTGTTTTTGCATGACGTGATCTGTATGTTGAAACTCTGCACGTAAATTTCTATTTTTTTTTCATTAACTGCAAAGAATTTTATAAGACTTTAAAGTTTATGAGTTTTTGGGGAAGGTGGGCTCCATTACGTGGTCTGTAGGTTCAAATCCCGCACGTAAATTTCTTACTGTTTTTTTCGTTAACTGGAAAGAAGCTTATCTCCATCTTCTCTTCTCTCTCTATATATATAAATACAATGAACTCATTTTTCCCGTGTGAGTTTGACCTTAATAGGATTAAAAATCAAGGCATTACATGCAAATGTAATGTGCACAAACTGCAGTGCAGGATCTGAGGTGTGCTATTGCCCTATTAAGCTTGCACTTCCTCGATAACCGTACATAACCTAACGATAACCGTACATTCCTATATTTTTCCCGATGAGAGTTCAATGCCAAACTCGGTTAGATTCAATAAAAGTTGCAACATCTTTTCTCTTTATTAGATACCTCCTTTTCCCGTTCCCCATTTACACCGCATCGGATGCGTTCACAAGAAACAGTACGAGAAAACACCGGTTTGCAATCGTACATATGCCGTTCTTTGTGTTCTTTTATCTTATTTCCCTGATTTCTGCTTTCTGAATTAAATAAAAATAAAAAATATAAAACGAAAACTTATTATTATTATGGTTTTCTTTTTGCTTTTTTTTAGTTAATGTAAGATGCAACCTGCGGGATAACCAGTTCTTACTTCCGGTTTTTACGACTTTAACCTTGAAATATAACTATACCTTTATTTATTATTGCTTGCAACTAGAC
>NC_136516.1:49783676-49808676 GCF_053919585.1 Euprymna scolopes | reverse complement strand
CTTTTCCCCTTCCCCCTCCCTTCACTCCTCACATTAAAAATCGGCCTTGTGCCTAATTTGCTCGGTGGGGGAGCAAATAAATACCATCTGTTCCGGCAGATACTGCAAGCTATGACTAGCAAAGACCAGCTATGACTAGCAAAGACCAGATGTGGGGGCAACCCCACATGCCTGACCTTTAACCAGCTCCCATTTCCCACCTCTCGGGAGCTGGTCCCCTTTTCCCCTTCCCCCTCCCTTCACTCCTAACATTAAAAATCGGCCTTGTGCTTAATTTGCTCGGTGGGGGAGCAAATAAATACCATCTGTTCCGGCAGATACTGCAAGCTATGACTAGCAAAGACCAGCTATAACTAGCAAAGACCAGATGTGGGGGCAACCCCATATGCCTGACCTTTAACCAGCTCCCATTTCCCACCTCTCGGGAGCTGGTCCCCTTTTCCCCTTTTCCCCTCCCTTCACTCCTCACATTAAAAATCGGCCTTGTGCCTAATTTGCTCGGTGGGGGAGCAAATAAATACCATCTGTTCCGGCAGATACTGCAAGCTATGATTGGCAAAGACCAGCTATGACTAGCAAAGACCAGATGTGGGGGCAGCCCCACATGCTTGACCTTTAACCAGCTCCCATTTCCCACCTCTCGGGAGCTGGCCCCCTTTTCCCCTTCCCCCTCCCTTCACTCCTCACATTAAAAATCGGCCTTGTGCCTAATTTTCTCGGTAGGGGAGCAAATAAATACCATCTGTTCCGGCAGATACTGCAAGCTATGACTAGCAAAGACCAGCTATGACTAGCAAAGACCAGATGTGGGGGCAACCCCACATGCCTGACCTTTAACCAGCTCCCATTTCCCACCTCTCGGGAGTTGGCCCCCTTTTCCCCTTCCCCCTCCCTCCACTCCTCACATTAAAAATCGGCCTTGTGCCTTATTTGCTCGGTGGGGGAGCAAATAAATACCATCTGTTCCGGCAGATACTGCAAGCTATGACTAGCAAAGACCAGCTATGACTAGCAAAGACCAGATGTGGGGGCAACCCCACATGCCTGACCTTTAACCAGCTCCCATTTCCCACCTCTCGGTGGCTGGTCCCCTTTTCCCCTTCCCCCTCCCTTAACTCCTCACAATAAAAATCGGCCTTGTGCCTAATTTGCTCGGTGGAGGAGCAAATAAATACCATCTGTTCCGGCAGATACTGCAAGCTATGACTAGCAAAGACCAGCTATGACTAGCAAAGACCAGATGTGGGGGCAACCCCACATGCCTGACCTTTAACCAGATCACATTTCCCACCTCTCGGGAGCTGGCCCCCTTTGTCCCTTCCCCCTCCCTTCACTCCTCACATTAAAAATCGGCCTTGTGCCTAATTTGCTCGGTGGGGGAGCAAATAAATACCATCTGTTCCGGCAGATACTGCAAGCTATGACTAGCAAAGGCCAGCTATGACTAGCAAAGACCAGATGTGGGGGCAACCCCACATGCCTTACCTTTAACCAGCTCCCATTTCCCACCTCTCGGGAGCTGGTCCCCTTTTCCCCTTCCCCCTCCCTTCACTCCTCACATTAAAACTCGGCCTTGTGCCTAATTTGCTCGGTGGGGGAGCAAATAAATACCATCTGTTCCGGCAGATACTGCAAGCTATGACTAGCAAAGACCAGCTATGACTAGCAAAGACCAGATGTGGGGGCAGCTCCACATGCTTGACCTTTAACCAGCTCCCATTTCCCACCTCTCGGGAGCTGGCCCCCTTTTCCCCTTCCCCCTCCCTTCACTCCTCACATTAAAAATCGGCCTTGTGCCTAATTTGCTCGGTGGGGGAGCAAATAAATACCATCTGTTCCGGCAGATACTGCACTTAAGATAATTTGTACCAGTCAATGGAGGGGAAACCCTCTATACTGGGACAATTATTATTTTTGGTAACCAGAGTGCCCCCTTTTTGCCTACTTTTGAGGGAGCTGGTTTTTACCTCACATTAAAAACGGCATAGTGCCTAATTTGCTCAGTGGGGGAGCAAATAAATACCATCTGTTCCGGCAGATACTGCAAGCTATGACTAGCAAAGACCAGCTATGACTAGCAAAGACCAGATGTGGGGGCAACCCCACATGCCTGACCTTTAACCAGCTCCCATTTCCCACCTCTCGGGAGCTGATCCCCTTTTCCCCTTCCCCCTCCCTTCACTCCTAACATTAAAAATCGGCCTTGTGCCTTATTTGCTCGGTGGGGGAGCAAATAAATACCATCTGTTCCGGCAGATACTGCAAGCTATGACTAGCAAAGACCAGCTATGACTAGCAAAGACCAGATGTGGGGGCAACCCCACATGCCTGACCTTTAACCAGCTCCCATTTCCCACCTCTCGGGAGCTTGTCCCCATTTCCCCTTCCCCCTCCCTTAACTGCTCACAATAAAAATCGGCCTTGTAACTAATTTTCTCGGTGGGGGAGCAAATAAATACCATCTGTTCCGGCAGATGCTGCAAGCTATGACTAGCAAAGACCAGCTATGACTAGCAAAGATCAGATGTGGGGGCAACCTCACATGCCTGACCTTTAACCAGCTCCCATTTCCCACCTCTCGGGAGCTGGTCCCCTTTTCCCCTTCCCCCTCCCTTAACTCCTCACAATAAAAATCGACCTTGTGCCTAATTTGCTACGTGGGGGAGCAAATAAATACCATCTGTTCCGGCAGATACTGCCAGCTATGACTAGCAAAGACCAGCTATGACTAGCAAAGACAAGATGTGGGGGCAACCCCACATGCCTGACCTTTAACCAGCTCCCATTTCTCACATCTCGGGAGCTGGCCCCCTTTTCCCCTTTCCCCCTCCCTTAACTCCTAACATTAAAAATCGGCCTTGTGCCTAATTTGCTCGGTGGGGGAGCAAATAAATACCATCTGTTCCGGCAGATACTGCAAGCTATGACTAGCAAAGACCAGCTATGACTAGCAAAGACCAGATGTGGGGGCAACCCCACATGCCTGACCTTTAACCAGCTCCCATTTCCCACCTCTCGGGAGCTGGTCCCCTTTTCCCCTTCCCCCTCCCTTCACTCCTCACATTAAAAATCGGCCTTGAGCCTAATTTTCTCGGTGGGGGAGCAAATAAATACCATCTGTTCCGGCAGATACTGCAAGCTATGACAAGCAAAGACTAGCTATGACTAGCAAAGACCAGATGTGGAGGAAACCCCACATGCTTGACCTTTAACCAGCTCCAATTTCCGGTCTCTCGGGAGCTGGTCCCCTTTTCCCCTTCCCCCTCCCTTCACTCCTCACATATAAACTCGGCCTTGTGCCTAATTTGCTCGGTTGGGGAGCAAATAAATACCATCTGTTCCGGCAGATACTGAAAGCTATGACTAGCAAAGACCAGCTATGACAAGCAATGACCAGATGTGGAGGCAACCCCACATGCCTGACCTTTAACCAGCTCCCATTTCCCACCTCTCGGGAGCTGTTCCCCTTTTCCCCTTCCCCCTCCCTTCACTCCTAACATTAAAAATCTGCCTTGTGCCTTATTTGCTCGGTAGGGGAGCAAATAAATACCATCTGTTCCGGCAGATACTGCAAGCTATGACTAGCAAAGACCAGCTATGACTAGCAAAGACCAGATGTGGGGGCAACCCCACATGCCTGAACTTTAACCAGCTCCCATTTCCCACCTCTGGGGAGCTGGTCCCCTTTTCCCCTTCCCCCTCCCTTAACTCCTCACAATAAAAATCGGCCTTGTGCCTAATTTTCTCGGTGGGGGAGCAAATAAATACCATCTGTTCCGGCAGATACTGCAAGCTATGACTAGCAAAGACCAGCTATGACTAGCAAAGACCAGATGTGGGGGCAACCCCACATGCCTGACCTTTAACCAGCTCCCATTTCCCACCTCTCGGGAGCTGGTCCCCTTTTCCCCTTTCCCCTTCCCTTCACTCCTCACATTAAAAATCGGCCTTGTGCCTAATTTGCTCGGTGGGGCAGCAAATAAATACCATCTGTTCCGGCAGATACTGCAAGCTATGACTAGCAAAGACCAGCTATGACTAGCAAAGACCAGATGTGGGGGCAGCCCCACATGCTTGACCTTTAACCAGCTCCAATTTCCCACCTCTCGGGAGCTGGCCCCCTTTTCCCCTTCCCCCTCCCTTCACTCCTCACATTAAAAATCGGCCTTGTGCCTAATTTGCTCGGTGGGGGAGCAAATAAATACCATCTGTTCCGGCAGATACTGCACTTAAGATTATTTGTACCAGTCAATGGAGGGGAAACCCTCTATACTGGGACAATTATTATTTTTGGTAACCAGAGTGCTCCTTTTTGCCTATTTTAGGGGAGCTGGTTTTTACCTCACATTAAAAACGGCCTTGCGCTTTATTTGCTCAGTGGGGGAGCAAATAAACACCATCAAAATGTAGTATCTGTTCCGGCAGATGCTGCACTTAAGATAATTTGTACCAGTCAATGGAGGGGAACCCCTCTATACTGGGACAATTATTATTTTTGGTAACCAGAGTGCTCCTTTTTGCCTATTTTAGGGGAGCTGGTTTTTACCTCACATTAAAAACGGCATAGTGACTAATTTGCTCAGTGGGGGAGCAAATAAATACCATCTGTTCACGCAGATTCTGCCAGCTATTACTAGCAAAGACCAGCTATGACTAGCAAAGACCAGATGTGGGGGCAACCCCACATGCCTGACCTTTAACCAGCTCCCATTTCCCACCTCTCGGGAGCTGGTCCCATTTTCCCCTTCCCCCTCCCTTAACTCCTCACATTAAAAATCGGCCTTGTGCCTAATTTGCTCGGTGGGGGAACAAATAAATACCATCTGTTCCGGCAGATACTGCAAGCTATGACTAGCAAAGACCAGCTATGACTAGCAAAGACCAGATGTGGGGGCAACCCCACATGCCTGACCTTTAACCAGCTCCCATTTCCCACCTCTCGGGAGCTGGTCCCCTTTTCCCCTTCCCCTCCCTTAACTCCTCACATTAAAAATCGGCCTTGAGCCTACTTTTCTCGGTGGGGGAGCAAATTAATACCATCTGTTCCGGCAGATACTGCAAGCTATGACTAGCAAAGACTAGCTATGACTAGCAAAGACCAGATGTGGGGGCAACCCCACATGCTTGACCTTTAACCAGCTCCAATTTCCCGTCTCTCGGGAGCTGGTCCCCTTTTCCCCTTCCCCCTCCCTTCTCTCCTCACATATAAACTCGGCCTTGTGCCTTATTTGCTCGGTGGGGGAGCAAATAAATACCATCTATTCCGGCAGATACTGCAAGCTATGACTAGCAAAGACCAGCTATGACTAGCAAAGACCAGATGTTGGGGCAACCCAACATGCCTGACCTTTAACCAGCTCCTATTTCCCACCTCTCGGGAGCTGGTCCCCTTTTCCCCTTCCCCCTCCCTTAACTCCTCACAATAAAAATCGGCCTTGTGCCTAATTTTCTCGGTGGGGGAGAAAATAAATACCATCTGTTCCGGCAGATACTGCAAACTATGACTAGCAAAGACCAGCTATGACTAGCAAAGACCAGATGTGGGGGCAACCCCACATGCCTGACCTTTAACCAGCTCCCATTTCCCACCTCTCGGGAGCTGGTCCCCTTTTCCCCTTCCCCTTCCCTTTCACTCCTCACATTAAAAATCGGCCTTGTGCCTAATTTGCTCGATGGGGGAGCAAATAAATACCATCTGTTCCGGCAGATACTGCAAGCTATGACTAGCAAAGACCAGCTATGACTAGCAAATACCAGATGTGGGGTTAGCCCCACATGCTTGACCTTTAACCAGCTCCAATTTCCCACCTCTCGGGAGCTGGTCCCCTTTTCCCCTTCCTCTTCCCTTCACTCCTCACATTAAAAATCGGCCTTGTGCCTAATTTGCTCGATGGGGGAGCAAATAAATACCATCTGTTCCGGCAGATACTGCAAGCTATGACTAGCAAAGACCAGCTATGACTAGCAAAGACAAGATGTGGGGGCAGCCCCACATGCTTGACCTTTAACCAGCTCCAATTTCCATCCTCTCGGGAGCTGGCCCCCTTTTCCCCTTCCCCCTCCCTTAACTCCTCACAATAAAAATCGGCCTTGTGCCTAATTTTCTCGGTGGGGGAGCAAATAAATACCATCTGTCCCGGCAGATACTGCAAGCTATGACTAGCAAAGACCAGCTATGACTAGCAAAGACCAGATGTGGGGGCAACCCCACATGCCTGACCTTTAACCAGCTCCCATTTCCCACCTCTCGGGAGCTGGTCCCCTTTTCCCCTTCCCCTTCCCTTCACTCCTCACATTAAAAATCGGCCTTGTGCCTAATTTGCTCGGTGGGGGAGCAAATAAATACCATCTGTTCCGGCAGATACTGCAAGCTATGACTAGCAAAGACCAGCTATGACTAGCAAAGACCAGATGTGGGGGCAGCCCCACATGCTTGACCTTTAACCAGCTCCAATTTCCTACCTCTCGGGAGCTGGCCCCCTTTTCCCCTTCCCCCTCCCTTCACTCCTCACATTAAAAATCGGCCTTGTGCCTAATTTGCTCGGTGGGGGAGCAAATAAATACCATCTGTTCCGGCAGATACTGCAATCTATGACTAGCAAAGACCAGCTATGACTAGCAAAGACCAGATGTGGGGGCAACCCCACATGCCTGACCTTTAACCAGCTCCCATTTCCCACCTCTCCGGAGCTGGTCCCCTTTCCCCCTTCCCCCTCCCTTCACTCCTCACATTAAAAATCGGCCTTGTGCCTAATTTTCTCGGTGGGGGAGCAAATAAATACCATCTGTTCCGGCAGATACTGCAAGCTATGACTAGCAAAGACCAGCTATGACTAGCAAAGACCAGATGTGGGGGCAACCCCACATGCCTGACCTTTAACCAGCTCCCATTTCCCACCGCTCGGGAGCTGGTCTGCTTTTCCCCTTCCCCCTCCCTTTACTCCTTACAATAAAAATCGGCCTTGTGCCTAATTTGCTCGGTGGGGGAGCAAATAAATACCATCTGTTCCGGCAGATACTGCAAGCTATGACTAGCAAAGACCAGCTATGAGTAGCAAAGACAAGATGTGGGGGCAACCCCACATGCCTGACCTTTAACCAGCTCCCATTTCCCACCTCTCGGGAGCTGGTCCCCTTTTCCCCTTCCCCCTCCCTTAACTCCTCACAATAAAAATCGACCTTGTGCCTAATTTGCTCGGTGGGGGAGCAAATAAATACCATCTGTTCCGGCAGATACTGCCAGCTATGACTAGCAAAGACCAGCTATGACTAGCAAGACCAGATGTGGAGGCAACCCCACATGCCTGACCTTTAACCAGCTCCCATTTCCCACCTCTCGGGAGCTGGCCCCCTTTTCCCCTTCCCCCTCCCTTAACTCCTAACATTAAAAATCGGCCTTGTGCCTAATTTGCTCGGTGGGGGAGCAAATAAATACCATCTGTTCCGGCAGATACTGCAAGCTATGACTAGCAAAGACCAGCTATAACTAGCAAAGACCAGATGTGGGGGCAACCCCACATGCCTGACCTTTAACCAGCTCCCATTTCCCACCTCTCGGGAGCTGGTCCCCTTTTCCCCTTCCCCCTCCCTTCACTCCTCACATTAAAAATCGGCCTTGAGCCTAATTTTCTCGGTGGGGGAGCAAATAAATACCATCTGTTCCGGCAGATACTGCAAGCTATGACTAGCAAAGACTAGCTATGACTAGCAAAGACCAGATGTGGGGGCAACCTCACATGCTTGACCTTTAACCAGCTCCAATTTCCCGTCTCTCGGGAGCTGGTCCCCTTTTCCCCTTCCCCCTCCCTTCACTCCTCACATTAAAAATCGGCCTTGTGCCTAATTTGCTCGGTGGGGGAGCAAATAAATACCATCTGTTCCGGCAGATACTGCAAGCTATGACTAGCAAAGACCAGCTATGACTAGCAAAGACCAGATGTGGGGGCAGCCCCACATGCTTGACCTTTAACCAGCTCCAATTTCCCACCTCTCGGGAGCTGGCCCCCTTTTCCCCTTCCCCCTCCCTTCACTCCTCACATTAAAAATCGGCCTTGTGCCTAATTTTCTCGGTGGGGGAGCAAATAAATACCATCTGTTCCGGCAGATACTGCAAGCTATGACTAGCAAAGACCAGCTATGACTAGCAAAGACCAGATGTGGGGGCAACCCCACATGCCTGACCTTTAACAAGCTCCCATTTCCCAACTCTCGGGAGCTGGTCCCCTTTTCCCCTTCCCCCTCCCTTAACTCCTACCAATAAAAATCGGCCTTGTGCCTAATTTACTCGGTTGGGGAGCAAATAAATACCATCTGTTCCGGCAGATACTGCAAGCTATGACTAGCAAAGACCAGCTATGACTAGCAAAGACCAGATGTGGGGGCAACCCCACATGCCTGACCTTTAACCAGCTCCCATTTCCCACCTCTCGGGAGCTGGTCCCCTTTTCCCCTTCCCCTTCCCTTCACTCCTCACATTAAAAATCGGCCTTGTGCCTAATTTGCTCGGTGGGGGAGCAAATAAATACCATCTGTTCCGGCAGATACTGCAAGCTATGACTAGCAAAGACCAGCTATGACTAGCAAAGACCAGATGTTGGGCAGACCCACATGCTTGACCTTTAACCAGCTCCCATTTCCCACCTCTCGGGAGCTGGCCCCCTTTTCCCCTTCCCCCTCCCTTCACTCCTCACATTAAAAATCGGCCTTGTGCCTAATTTGCTCGGTGGGGGAGCAAATAAATACCATCTGTTCCGGCAGATACTGCAAGCTATGACTAGCAAAGACCAGCTATGACTAGCAAAGACCAGATGTGGGGGCAACCCCACATTCCTGACCTTTAACCAGCTCCCATTTCCCACCTCTCCGGAGCTGGTCCCCTTTCCCCCTTCCCCCTCCCTTCACTCCTCACATTAAAAATCGGCCTTGTGCCTAATTTTCTCGGTGGGGGAGCAAATAAATACCATCTGTTCCGGCAGATACTGCAAGCTATGACTAGCAAAGACCAGCTATGACTAGCAAAAACCAGATGTGGGGGCAACCCCACATGCCTGACCTTTAATCAGCTCCCATTTCCCACCTCTCGGGAGCTGGTCCCCTTTTCCCCTTCCCCCTCCCTTGACTCCTCACAATAAAAATCGACCTTGTGCCTAATTTGCTCGGTGGGGGAGCAAATAAATACCATCTGTTCCGGCAGATACTGCCAGCTATGACTAGCAAAGACCAGCTATGACTAGCAAAGACCAGATGTGGGGGCAACCCCACATGCCTGACCTTTAACCAGCTCCAATTTCCCGTCTCTCGGGAGCTGGCCCCCTTTTCCCCTTCCCCCTCCCTTAACTCCTAACATTAAAAATCGGCCTTGTGCCTAATTTGCTCGCTGGGGGAGCAAATAAATACCATCTGTTCCGGCAGATACTGCAAGCTATGACTAGCAAAGACCAGCTATGACTAGCAAAGACCAGATGTGGGGGCAACCCCACATGCCTGACCTTTAACCAGCTCCCATATCCCACCTCTCGGGAGCTGGTCCCCTTTTCCCCTTCCCCCTCCCTTCACTCCTCACATTAAAAATCGGCCTTGTGCCTAATTTGCTCGGTAGGGGAGCAAATAAATACTATCTGTTCCGGCAGATACTGCAAGCTATGACTAGCAAAGACTAGCTATGACTAGCAAAGACCAGATGTGGGGGCAACCCCACATGCTTGACCTTTAACCAGCTCCAATTTCCCGTCTCTCGGGAGCTGGTCCCCTTTTCCCCTTCCCCCTCCCTTCACTCCTCACATATAAACTCGGCCTTGTGCCTAATTTGCTCGGTGGGGGAGCAAATAAATACCATCTGTTCCGGCAGATACTGCAAGCTATGACTAGCAAAGACCAGCTATGACTAGCAAAGACCAGATGTGGAGGCAACCCCACAGTCCTGACCTTTTACCAGCTCCCATTTCCCACCTCTCGGGAGCTGGTCCCCTTTTCCCCTTTCCCCTCCCTTCACTCCTAACATTAAAAATCGGCCTTGTGCCTTATTTGCTCGGTTGGGGAGCAAATAAATACCATCTGTTCCGGCAGATACTGCAAGCTATTACTAGCAAAGACCAGCTATGACTAGCAAAGACCAGATGTGGGGGCAACCCCACATGCCTGTACTTTAACCAGCTCCCATTTCCCACCTCTCGGGAGCTGGTCCCCTTTTCCCCTTCCCCCTCCCTTAACTGCTCACAATAAAAATCGGCCTTGTGCCTAATTTTCTCGGTGGGGGAGCAAATAAATACCATCTGTTCCGGCAGATACTGCAAGCTATGACTAGCAAAGACCAGCTATGACTAGCAAAGACCAGATGTGGGGGCAACCCCACATGCCTGACCTTTAACCAGCTCCCATTTCCCACCTCTCGGGAGCTGGTCCCCTTTTCCCTTTCCCCTTCCCTTCACTCCTCACAATTAAAATCGGCCTTGTGCCTTATTTGCTCGGTGGGGGAGCAAATAAATACCATCTGTTCCGGCAGATACTGCAAGCTATGACTAGCAAAGACCAGCTATGACTAGCAAAGACCAGATGTGGGGGCAGACCCACATGCTTGACCTTTAACCAGCTCCAATTTCCCACCCCTCGGGAGCTGGCCCCCTTTTCCCCTTCCCCCTCCCTTCACTCCTCACATTAAAAATCGGCCTTGTGCCTAATTTGCTCGGTGGGGGAGCAAATAAATACCATCTGTTCCGGCAGATACTGCAAGCTATGACTAGCAAAGACCAGCTATGACTAGCAAAGACCAGATGTGGGGGCAACCCCACATGCCTGACCTTTAACCAGCTCCCATTTCCCACCTCTCCGGAGCTGGTCCCCTTTCCACCTTCCCCCTCCCTTCACTCCTCACATTAAAAATTTGCCTTGTGCCTAATTTTCTCGGTGGGGGAGCAAATAAATACCATCTGTTCCGGCAGATACTGCAAGCTATGACTAGCAAAGACCAGCTATGACTAGCAAAGACCAGATGTGGGGGCAACCCCATATGCCTGACCGTTAACCAGCTCCCATTTCCCACCGCTCGGGAGCTGGTCTGCTTTTCCCCTTCCCCCTCCCTTAACTCCTTACAATAAAAATCGGCCTTGTGCCTAATTTGCTCGGTGAGGTAGCAAATAAATACCATCTGTTCCGGCAGATACTGCAAGCTATGACTAGCAAAGATCAGCTATGACTAGCAAAGACCAGATGTGGGGGCAGCCCCACATGCCTGACCTTTAACCAGCTCCCATTTCCCACCTCTCGGGAGCTGGCCCCCTTTTCCCCCTCCCCCTCCCTTCACTCCTCACAATAAAAATCGGCCTTGTGCCTAATTTGCTCGGTGGGGGAGCAAATAAATACCATCTGTTCCGGCAGATACTGCAAGCTATGACTAGCAAAGACCAGCTATGACTAGCAAAGACCAGATGTGGGGGCAACCCCACATGCCTGACCTTTAACCAGCTCCAATTTCCCACCTCTCGGGAGCTGGTCCCCTTTTCCCCTTCCCCCTCCCTTCACTCCTCACATTAAAAATCGGCCTTGTGCCTAATTTGCTCGGTGGGGGAGCAAATAAATACCATCTGTTCCGGCAGATACTGCAAGCTATGACTAGAAAGACCAGCTATGACTAGCAAAGACCAGATGTGGGGGCAACCCCACATGCCTGACCTTTAACCAGCTCCCATTTCCGACCTCTCGGGAGCTGGTCCCCTTTTCCCCTGCCCCCTCCCTTAACTCCTCACAATAAAAATCGGCCTTGTGCCTAATTTGCTCGGTGGGGGAGCAAATAAATACCATCTGTTCCGGCAGATACTGCAAGCTATGACTAGCAAAGACCAGCTATGACTAGCAAAGACCAGATGTGGGGGCAACCCCACATGCCTGACCTTTAACCAGCTCCCATTTCCCACCTCTCGGGAGCTGGCCCCCTTTTCCCCTTCCCCCTCCCTTCACTCCTCACATTAAAAATCGGCCTTGTGCCTAATTTGCTCGGTGGGGGAGCAAATAAATACCATCTGTTCCGGCAGATACTGCAAGCTATGACTAGCAAAGACCAGCTATGACTAGCAAAGACCAGATGTGGGGGCAACCCCACATGCCTGACCTTTAACCAGCTCCCATTTCCCACCTCTCGGGAGCTGCTCCCCTTTTCCCCTTCCCCCTCCCTTCACTCCTACCAATAAAAATCGGCCTTGTGCCTAATTTGCTCGGTGGGGGAGCAAATAAATACCATCTGTTCCGGCAGATACTGCAAGCTATGACTAACAAAGACCAGCTATGACTAGCAAAGACCAGATGTGGGGGCAACCCCACATGCCTGACCTTTAACCAGCTCCCATTTCCGACCTCTCGGGAGCTGGTCCCCTTTTCCCCTTCCCCCTCCCTTCACTCCTCACATTAAAAATCGGCCTTGTGCCTAATTTGCTCGGTGGGGGAGCAAATAAATACCATCTGTTCCGGCAGATACTGCTAGCTATGACAAGCAAAGACCAGCTATGACTAGCAAAGACCAGATGTGGGGGCAACCCCACATGCCTGACCTTTAACCAGCTCCCATTTCCCACCTCTCGGGAGCTGGTCCCCTTTTCCCCTTCCCCCTCCCTTAACTCCTCACAATAAAAATCGGCCTTGTGCCTAATTTGCTCGGTGGGGGAGCAAATAAATACCATCTGTTCCGTCAGATACTGCAAGCTATGACTAGCAAAGACCAGCTATGACTAGCAAAGACCAGATGTGGGGGCAACCCCACATGCCTGACCTTTAACCAGCTCCCATTTCCCACCGCTCGGGAGCTGGTCCCCTTTTCCCCTTCCCCCTCCCTTAACTCCTCACAATAAAATCGGCCTTGTGCCTAATTAGCTCGGTGGGGGAGCAAATAAATACCATCTGTTCCGCCAGATACTGCAAGCTATGACTAGCAAAGACCAGCTATGACTAGCAAAGACCAGACGTGGGGGCAACCCCACATGCCTGACCTTTAACCAGCTCCCATTTCCCACCTCTCGGGAGCTGGCCCTCTTTTCCCCTTCCCCCTCCCTTCACTCCTCACATAAAAAATCGGCCTTGTGCCTAATTTGCTCGGTTGGGGAGCAAATAAATACCATCTGTTCCGGCAGATACTGCAAGCTATGACTAGCAAAGACCAGCTATGACTAGCAAAGACCAGATGTGGGGGCAACCCCACATGCCTGACCTTTAACCAGCTCCCATTTCCCACCTCTCGGGAGCTGGCCCCCTTTTCCCCTTCCCCCTCCCTTCACTCCTCACATTAAAAATCGGTCTTGTGCCTAATTTGCTCGGTGGGGGAGCAAATAAATACCATCTGTTCCGCCAGATACTGCAAGCTATGACTAGCAAAGACCAGCTATGACTAGCAAAGACCAGATGTGGGGGCAACCCCACATGCCTGACCTTTAACCAGCTCCCATATCCCACCTCTCGGGAGCTGGTCCCCTTTTCCCCTTCCCCCTCCCTTCACTCCTCACATTAAAAATCGGCCTTGAGCCTAATTTTCTCGGTTGGGGAGCAAATAAATACCATCTGTTCCGGCAGATACTGCAAGCTATGACTAGCAAAGACTAGCTATGACTAGCAAAGACCAGATGTGGGGGCAACCCCACATGCCTGACCTTTAACCAGCTCCCATTTCCCACCTCTCGGGAGCTGGTCCCCTTTTCCCATTCCCCCTTCCTTCACTCCTAACATTAAAAATCGGCCTTGTGCCTTATTTGCTCGGTTGGGGAGCAAATAAATACCATCTGTTCCGGCAGATACTGCAAGCTATTACTAGCAAAGACCAGCTATGACTAGCAAAGACCAGATGTGGGGGCAACCCCACATGCCTGTACTTTAACCAGCTCCCATTTCCCACCTCTCGGGAGCTGGTCCCCTTTTCCCCTTCCCCCTCCCTTAACTGCTCTCAATAAAAATCGGCCTTGTGCCTAATTTGCTCGGTTGGGGAGCAAATAAATACCATCTGTTCCGGCAGATACTGCAAGCTATGACTAGCAAAGACCAGCTATGACTAGCAAAGACCAGATGTGGGGGCAACCCCACATGCCTGACCTTTAACCAGCTCCCATTTCCCACCTCTCGGGAGCTGGTCCCCTTTTCCCCTTCCCCTTCCCTTCACTCCTCACATTAAAAATCGGCCTTGTGCCTAATTTGCTCGGTGGGGGAGCAAATAAATACCATCTGTTCCGGCAGATACTGCAAGCTATGACTAGCAAAGACCAGCTATGACTAGCAAAGACCAGATGTGGGGGCAGACCCACATGCTTGACCTTTAACCAGCTCCCATTTCCCACCCCTCGGGAGCTGGCCCCCTTTTCCCCTTCCCCCTCCCTTCACTCCTCACATTAAAAATCGGCCTTGTGCCTAATTTGCTCGGTGGGGGAGCAAATAAATACCATCTGTTCCGGCAGATACTGCAAGCTATGACTAGCAAAGACCAGCTATGACTAGCAAAGACCAGATTTGGGGGCAACCCCACATGCCTGACCTTTAACCAGCTCCCATTTCCCACCTCTCGGGAGCTGGTCCCCTTTCCCCCTTCCCCCTCCCTTCACTCCTCACATTAAAAATCGGCCTTGTGCCTAATTTTCTCGGTGGGGGAGCAAATAAATACCATCTGTTCCGGCAGATACTGCAAGCTATGACTAGCAAAGACCAGCTATGACTAGCAAAGACTAGATGTGGGGGCAACCCCACATGCCTGACCGTTAACCAGCTCCCATTTCCCACCGCTCGGGAGCTGGTCTGCTTTTCCCCTTCCCCCTCCCTTAACTCCTTACAATAAAAATCGGCCTTGCGCCTAATTTGCTCGGTGGGGTAGCAAATAAATACCATCTGTTCCGGCAGATACTGCAAGCTATGACTAGCAAAGATCAGCTATGACTAGCAAAGACCAGATGTGTGGGCAGCCCCACATGCCTGACCTTTAACCAGCTCCCATTTCCCACCACTCGGGAGCTGGCCCCCTTTTCCCCCTCCCCCTCCCTTCACTCCTCACATTAAAAATCGGCCTTGTGCCTAATTTGCTCGGTGGGGGAGCAAATAAATACCATCTGTTCCGGCAGATACTGCAAGCTATGACTAGCAAAGACCAGCTATGACTAGCAAAGACCAGATGTGGGGGCAACCCCACATGCCTGACCTTTAACCAGCTCCTATTTCCCACCACTCGGGAGCTGGTCCCCTTTTCCCCTTCCCCCTCCCTTCACTCCTCACATAAAAAATCGGCCTTGTGCCTAATTTGCTCGGTAGGGGAGCAAATAAATACCATCTGTTCCGGCAGATACTGCAAGCTATGACTAGAAAGACCAGCTATGACTAGCAAAGACCAGATGTGGGGGCAACCCCACATGCCTGACCTTTAACCAGCTCCCATTTCCCACCTCTCGGGAGCTGGTCCCCTTTTCCCCTTCCCCCTCCCTTAACTCCTCACAATAAAAATCGGCCTTGTGCCTAATTTGCTCGGTGGGGGAGCAAATAAATACCATCTGTTCCGGCAGATACTGCAAGCTATGACTAGCAAAGACCAGCTATGACTAGCAAAGACCAGATGTGGGGGCAACCCCACATGCCTGACCTTTAACCAGCTCCCATTTCCCACCTCTCGGGAGCTGGCCCCCTTTTCCCCTTCCCCCTCCATTTACTCCTCACATTAAAAATCGTCCTTGTGCCTAATTTGCTCGGTGGGGGAGCAAATAAATACCATCTGTTCCCGCAGATACTGCAAGCTATGACTAGCAAAGACCAGCTATGACTAGCAAAGACCAGATGTGGGGGCAACCCCACATGCCTGACCTTTAACCAGCTCCCATTTCCCACCTCTCGGGAGCTGGTCCCCTTTTCCCCTTCCCCCTCCCTTAACTCCTACCAATAAAAATCGGCCTTGTGCCTAATTTGCTCGGTGGGGGAGCAAATAAATACCATCTGTTCCGGCAGATACTGCAAGCTATGACTAGCAAAGACCAGCTATGACTAGCAAAGACCAGATGTGGGGGCAACCCCACATGCCTGACCTTTTACCAGCTCCCATTTCCGACCTCTCGGGAGCTGGTCTCCTTTTCCCCTTCCCCCTCCCTTCACTCCTCACATTAAAAATCGGCCTTGTGCCTAATTTGCTCGGTTGGGGAGCAAATAAATACCATCTGTTCCGGCAGATACTGCAAGCTATGACTAGCAAAGACCAGCTATGACTAGCAAAGACCAGATGTGGGGGCAACCCCACATGCCTGACCTTTAACCAGCTCCCATTTCCCACCTCTCGGGAGCTGGCCCCCTTTTCCCCTTCCCCCTCCCTTAACTCCTCACAATAAAAATCGGCCTTGTGCCTAATTTGCTCGGTGGGGGAGCAAATAAATACCATCTGTTCCGGCAGATACTGCAAGCTATGACTAGCAAAGACCAGCTATGACTAGCAAAGACCAGATGTGGGGGCAACCCCACATGCCTGACCTTTAACCAGCTCCCATTTCCCACCTCTCGGGAGCTGGTCCCCTTTTCCCCTTCCCCCTCCCTTCACTCCTCACATTAAAAATCGGCCTTGTGCCTAATTTGCTCGGTGGGGGAGCAAATAAATACCATCTGTTCCGGCAGATACTGCAAGCTATGACTAGCAAAGACCAGCTATGACTAGCAAAGACCAGATGTGGGGGCAACCCCACATGCCTGACCTTTAACCAGCTCCCATTTCCCACCTCTCGGGAGCTGGTCCCCTTTTCCCCTTCCCCCTCCCTTAACTCCTCACAATAAAAATCGGCCTTGTGCCTAATTTGCTCGGTGGGGGAGCAAATAAATACCATCTGTTCCGGCAGATACTGCAAGCTATGACTAACAAAGACCAGCTATGACTAGCAAAGACCAGATGTGGGGGCAACCCCACATGCCTGTACTTTAACCAGCTCCCATTTCCGACCTCTCGGGAGCTGGTCCCCTTTTCCCCTTCCCCCTCCCTTCACTCCTCACATTAAAAATCGGCCTTGTGCCTAATTTGCTTGGTGGGGGAGCAAATAAATACCATCTGTTCCGGCAGATACTGCAAGCTATGACTAGCAAAGACCAGCTATGACTAGCAAAGACCAGATGTGGGGGCAACCCCACATGCCTGACCTTTAACCAGCTCCCATTTCCATCCTCTGGGGAGCTGGTCCCCTTTTCCCCTTCCCCCTCCCTTAACTCCTACCAATAAAAATCGGCCTTGTGCCTAATTTGCTCGGTGGGGGAGCAAATAAATACCATCTGTTCCGGCAGATACTGCAAGCTATGACTAACAAAGACCAGCTATGACTAGCAAAGACCAGATGTGGGGGCAACCCCACATGCCTGACCTTTAACCAGCTCCCATTTCCGACCTCTCGGGAGCTGGTCCCCTTTTCCCCTTCCCCCTCCCTTCACTCCTCACATTAAAAATCGGCCTTGTGCCTAATTTGCTCGGTTGGGGAGCAAATAAATACCATCTGTTCCCGCAGATACTGCAAGCTATGACTAGCAAAGACCAGCTATGACTAGCAAAGACCAGATGTGGGGGCAACCCCACATGCCTGACCTTTAACCAGCTCCCATTTCCCACCTCTCGGGAGCTGGCCCCCTTTTCCCCTTCCCCCTCCCTTAACTCCTCACAATAAAAATCGGCCTTGTGCCTAATTTGCTCGGTGGGGGAGCAAATAAATACCATCTGTTCCGGCAGATACTGCAAGCTATGACTAGCAAAGACCAGCTATGACTA
The DNA here is from genome assembly GCF_053919585.1 of Euprymna scolopes. NCBI lineage: Eukaryota > Metazoa > Mollusca > Cephalopoda > Sepiida > Sepiolidae > Euprymna > Euprymna scolopes. The sequence goes on along the minus strand of NC_136516.1, from coordinate 49,790,945 downwards.
GCAAAGACCAGATGTGGGGGCAACCCCACATGCCTGACCTTTAACCAGCTCCCATTTCCCACCTCTCGGGAGCTGGTCCCCTTTTCCCCTTCCCCCTCCCTTCACTCCTCATATAAAAAATCGGCCTTGTGCCTAATTTGCTCGGTGGGGGAGCAAATAAATACCATCTGTTCCGGCAGATACTGCAAACTATGACTAGCAAAGACCAGCTATGACTAGCAAAGACCAGATGTGGGGGCAACCCCACATGCCTGACCTTTAACCAGCTCCCATTTCCCACCTCTCGGGAGCTGGTCCCCTTTTCCCCTTCCCCCTCCCTTAACTCCTCACAATAAAAATCGGCCTTGTGCCTAATTTGCTCGGTGGGGGAGCAAATAAATACCATCTGTTCCGGCAGATACTGCAAGCTATGACTAGCAAAGACCAGCTATGACTAGCAAAGACCAGATGTGGGGGCAACCCCACACGCCTGACCTTTAACCAGCTCCCAGTTCCCACCTCTCGGGAGCTGGTCCCCTTTTCCTCTTCCCCCTCCCTTAACTCCTCACAATAAAAATCGGCCTTGTGCCTAATTTGCTCGGTGGGGGAGCAAATAAATACCATCTGTTCCGGCAGATACTGCAAGCTATGACTAGCAAAGACCAGCTATGACTAGCAAAGACCAGATGTGGGGGCAACCCCACATGCCTGACCTTTAACCAGCTCCCATTTCCCACCTCTCGGGAGCTGCCCCCATTTTTCCCCTTCCCCCTCCCTTCACTCCTCACATTAAAAATCGGTCTTGTGCCTAATTTGCTCGGTGGGGGAGAAAATAAATACCATCTGTTCCGCCAGATACTGCAAGCTATGACTAGCAAAGACCAGCTATGACTAGCAAAGACCAGATGTGGGGGCAACCCCACATGCCTGACCTTTAACCAGCTCCCATTTCCCACCTCTCGGGAGCTGGCCCCCTTTTCCCTTTCCCCTCCCTTCACTCCTCACAGTAAAAATCGCCCTTGGGGGTAATTTGCTCGGTTGGGGAGCAAATAAATACCATCTGTTCCGGCAGATACTGCAAGCTATGACTAGCAAAGACCAGCTATGACTAGCAAAGACCAGATGTGGGGGCAACCCCACATGCTTGACCTTTAACCAGCTCCAATTTCCCACCTCTTGGGAGCTGGCCTCCTTTTCCCCTTCCCCCTCCCTTCACTCCTCACATCAAAAATCGGCCTTGTGCCTAATTGGCTCGGTGGGGGAGCAAATAAATACCATCTGTTCCGGCAGATACTGCAAGCTATGACTAGCAAAGGCCAGCTATGACTAGCAAAGACCAGATGTGGGGGCAACCCCACATGCCTGACCTTTAACTAGCTCCCATTTCCCACCTCTCGGGAGCTGGTCCCCTTTTCCCCTTCCCCCTCCCTTCACTCCTCACATTTAAAATCGGCCTTGTGCCTAATTTTCTCGGTGGGGGAGCAAATAAATACCATCTGTTCCGGCAGATACTGCAAGCTATGACTAGCAAAGACCAGCTATGACTAGCAAAGACCAGATGTGGGGGCAACCCCACATGCTTGACCTTTAACCAGCTCCCATTTCCCACCTCTCGGGAGCTGGTCCCCTTTTCCCCATTCCCCCTCCCTTCACTCCTCACATTAAAACTCGGCCTTGTGCCTAATTTGCTCGGTGGGGGAGCAAATAAATACCATCTGTTCCGGCAGATACTGCGAGCACGGACAATATATGGGGGAACCCCCACATATAAGACCTTGGTCAATGTAGGGGCAACCCTTCATACCAATTGTCACTATCCAGCTCCCCTACTTCCCGGGGAGTTGGTCCTCATTTCCCCTTCACTCCTCACTTTCAAAAACGGTCTTGTGCCTCTTTGCTCAGAAGGGGAGCAAATAAATACCTCAAAGTGTAGTATCTGTTCCGGCAGATACTGCAAGTAAACACCATATGTTGGGGCGATCCCACATATAAGACCTTGGTCAATGAAGGAGCAACCCTTCATACCAATTGTCACTATCCAGCTCCCCTACTCCCCGGGGAGTTTGTCCCCATTTCGCCTTCACTCCCAACTTTAAAAATCGGCCTTGTGCCTAATTTGCTCAGTGGGGGAGCAAATAAATGCCTCAAAGTGTAGTATCTGTTCTGAAGATGTTGCACTTAAGATAATTTATACCAGTCAATGGAGGGGAAACCGTCTATACTGGGACAATTCTTATTTTTGGTAACCAGAGTGCCCCCTTTTTGCCTACCTTTAGGGGAGCTGGTTTTTACCTCACATTAAAAACGTCCTTGTGCCTAATTTGCTTTGGTGGGGAAGCAAATAAATACATTATCTCATTATATATATGTATATATATATATATATATATATATGTATATATATATATATATATATATATATATATATATATATATATATCGACCGGCTTGAATCGTTACACCCTGGACTGATGGTTCCCGAACATTATGAAACCCTAGTGTCTGTAGGTACTTAATAATTCTCATAGTAAATAATTATGCCAGACCCTTTGTTTGTTAACGTTGAGCACTTTAAGTTTAAATAAATCAGTCACTTTAGCTTTATGAGCAGATCATGATATGATAATGATTAGATCACTCTGGCAGACATTAAAAACATTTTAAAATAAATGTGTAAACTCCAACGATATTTCTCGCGGTTGATGGTGGCCGAATGAATTTTTTCCTTGCTAATGGAGTCAGAGATGGTTTCGTTTCCGGGTTCGAATCTCTCGACTGGCGTTAATGCTTACACCCTGCACTGATGATTGACGAACGGAGGAACCGCTAGTGTCTGTAAGTATTTAATAATTATTATAGTAAATATTTATATATATATATATATATATTTAAAGAATTTTTGGTGCCTGAGTTAAGTTCCTATGGGCTCGAAAACAGCTAGGCCAATTATTATGAAATTTATCAAGAAGGTACTTTATTTAAATGGCAATATTTGAAAATGGGTTTTCAATTGGAATATATTCGATAAGAATCGATAATCGAAATAATTTGATGAAAGAAGAAGCAGATGATTTGTAGCAACGTTAACACCTTACACAGCCTAATTTCACAATTGCATTTTACAAGTTTTATCCCTACAGAAGTCGAAAGGTGTGGTATATGAAATCAATATTAGGTTTTTCGATATGACAGGGGCACGTTCGAAATGGTTATTTCTGTTTAGAGCTGAGTTGAAGAAAGATACTTGATTTTTATATTTACATTTTAATGCAAACAACTATATATTGATATAATGTTATAAATCGACAGTAGGTTCTCTACAGTGCACTGTAGACTACATTGAATTGTGGATTCACTGCAGGGAGAAATGTTAAGCTATCTCCCAATGCACTGCATTAGGTCCCCAGGTTGAGCAAACAGTCAATCTGGATCGAAAAATGTGCAATTTCACTGATTTCAATGTCAGAAAATAGGAGTACGAAACATTCGTTGATCATCATTCAATCCAGGGCAACTGTTTGTCTCCCTGCTAATAGGGCATATTTAAAGTTTTAAACGGGGTTCGGCTCCCTTACGCTTAGAGGTCCCTTAGAGATTTTAGATCATTTCATTCTCCTCCTAGAAAATGTAAAATGATGCAAATGATTTAATTTGATATCAAGTGTATATATTTGAAGCGTTAAAAACGATATGCATTCCTACATATTTTAATGGTTCACTTGGAGATTGAAGAACACTTTCACAGTCATCCTGACACTTTATACATTAGAACACACTTTTAGATTTTATTTAAAGAAGGCACATAAACATTACACAAACATACACACAGGCATTGAAATTTATATAAAGACAGAGATCATATATGCCTATATTATTTATCCTTTTCTGATATTCCCTATGGGTTGGGAGATCGATGTTCAAATCTCGCTTCAATCATACCGAATACTTAAAAAGTGTCCTTCATGCCCGCATGCTAAACACTCAGCATTATAAGAAGAGAATGAAGGTCAAGTTAAGTAAAACTGGAAATTGCGTTACGTCCTCTAAAATACCTTGGTGTAGCAGCAAAGGAAAAAGGAGCATTTGGGTCGCCATCGACTACAGTCGGCAACTCAGCTTTAATATTACATTTATCTATATTTGATTTATAAGTTAGAAGTAAATCGCATATAGAGTTCGCATTATAAAAAAATATATATGACTAATATTGGAAGTTATATTAATAAAGTGGCATCTTATATTTCACGTTTTTTAACAACTGATCATTTCAGAATCATATTTCTGTCGCAGGTCTGTTTTCCTTTCTGTTTATTATTCCGAGACCGAGGGAAACTCAACAAATTCACGCGTCTATTACTCGAGAAAAAATATGAGAAAAAATTAGCGTATTTATTTGTCAACAAAGAAGCTGTCATACGGAACAATCGAAGTAAGATAATGTTCATTTGACAGATGACATTAAACAATTTTGCGAAAACTTCGCCGCCGAATATTAAATTAAAATGAGCAGAAATCGAATTATTAATTTCTATGCATATTCTCAAGTACTGTCCCTGATTTTTTTTGTTTGCTAAATATGTTCTACTTCAAACCATTATTTGTCATCTATAGTGGTTCACAGTTGTATGTATGCGATTTTATATATTTTCACCCATATATATATATATATATATAATTTTATTTTGTTTATTTTTACCCATATATATATGTATGCAAATAAATAATTTTATTTTATTTATTTTTACAATATCTCTCCCCCTCTCTCTCTCTCTCTCTCTATATATATATATATATATATATATATATATATATATATAAATATATATATATATATATATATTATATCTTTTTATATACCAACGTACTTTCTTTTATAGATTTTTACCCATATATATATATATATATATATATATATATATATATATATATAATTGTAAAGAAGTGAACCATCGCGTAAATTCAATCGACTAAAATAAGATGGAAAACGGGGTGAGGAAAAGGAAAAAAAGGGATAAGTTACATGCAACAAATGTACAATTCAGTAAAATAAATAAGTCGATTAAAAACAAGATCGTTTAAATACACCCGAAGTGATTTTCGTTCAGACTAACTTTTCAAGTGTATAAGTCTGAAAATTATTATTTTTTAGAATATTTGGTAGTGGTATGGAGTAAGAGCGGAGAGGAGGTTAAAAAAAAAAACTGTGACTACCCAAATAATTCTAATTGAAGCCGGAGGTTTCTCTGCTTGCACAAAGTAGGGGGGCTGGCAATGATGGCAAGTGTTTCGAGGACAGACAGGTGGAACTTTGTACGTCCTCGGTACAAAACAGAAAAACACTCCGGAGAGGACGCAAAACCGCACTTCTTTTTATCGACCAAGTGTTGGCCGATGGACGATTCTATCAATTGAGACTTTCTGGTGGTAGGTTGATGGTCTCGGATGAAGCGGGGAACATGTTGGGCGATTCTGACGTGAAGTCGCTGAGTCGTCTTAACTATATAGACGGCACCACACCGACATCGAAATTTATAAATGATATTACTTGTTTGAGAGATAGGCAAGACATCCTTACGAAATGAGGGAAAGGCGGATTTTGTGGAAAAAGCAATACGGAGCGATAGAGCACCAACATTAGAAGACACCAGAGAGGAAATCTTATCGCCAATAAAAAAAGTTAGTCTGAACGAAAAGCGCTTCGGGTGTATTTTAACGATCTTGTTTTTAATCGACTTCTTTATTTTATTGAATTGTACATTTTTAGATGTAACTTGCCCCATTTTTCCCCTTTTCCTATCCCCGTTTTCCATCTTATTTTAGTCGATTAAATTTACGCGATGGTTCACTTCTTTATAATTATTCTAAAATTTTGCCAATCAAATATAGTTATATATATATATATATATATATATATATATATATATATATATATATATATATATCAAAAACCCCAAATCTACATGAATCTATTTACAGCCATAACTCAACTACCAGATTAAATAATGACACCAACTTAAACCAATCTACCGATCAATTACAAATCAACCCACCATATCCAGCACCAGACCTAACGGAAAATAATCACAATAAACAAGAGGCAATATATTTTGGCTCCACATCTGGCCTAATAAAACATAGAATTTCAACGCACAAATATTCTTTTAAAAATAACTCTCTGTCAAACCAAACTACTCTATCCAACTATATTTGACAACTCAAAAATAGCAATATTTCTTTCAAGATGAAATGGCGAGTAATTGAATCTTGCAAACCATATAAACCAGGAGATAAATTCTGTGCACTATGTACAAAAGAGACCCTAAAAATTTTGAAATATGAAGATATAAAAAATGCAACCACCCTATTAAATTCAAGACAGGAACTAATCTTCACATGCAGTCATAAACGTTGGTTTAAATTTAATAAATATAAACCACCTTAAATCTTTAAAAATTACTTATTAGTAAAAATAGATTACAATTTTTTTATTATTCTGTAATAAATTAAGTTAGACTAATTATCCCCCTTACACCCTTTAATTAAAAAAAACATGACTAATTATCTCTCTTACATTATTCAATTATACAAATAACATTAACCTACAATTTCTTTCGAAATATAAACCGTGGCGTCTTTAAATCAAAAGTATGCTAACGGAAATAAATTATTGCACGGATGTTCTGCTTAGAATTTATCATTTAATAAGCTGAAAAGCTTTAGCAAACATCTATATGAGTACTTTAACCATAGTTCCTGATTTCAAAAGGCGAAAAATTAAAAGGTAAATATTTGTACCTATATTTTTATGTATATATTTGTATATCTATGTATATGTATATATGTGTCTAATTTTTCATATATATGCATGTATATATTTGTGTATGTATGTATGTATGTATGTATACTATAGTACTTAAACCAAATTTATATTTTACTCAATTTATTTCTATCTCTAACCCATATTAATTTTCTTATCAAGTTTAAATCCATACCTTTATTTAAATTTTTTCCAGATAAATCTGCCTTACTTTTAATGCTAGGTTTATTTATGGTGTATTTTACATTTAATAAAAACCCTTCACAATATTTGCTGAGGATGAAACCTTGTTTGTTAAAAAACTGTATGTGATAATTATTGTACGTAACTTGATGTCTACCACAATAAAAACACTGTTTTCCGAAACGATCGTACAAATAATTGATGTTGTTGTTGTTCCTTTTTATGAAACGGATTTTTAATTTAATTATAATTTGATTTTTAAATTATCAATCACATTACTATATATATAT
>NC_136516.1:49753676-49781176 GCF_053919585.1 Euprymna scolopes | reverse complement strand
GTTAATGCTTGAGGGAACAACTTAACGGTTATGGTCGTTGGTGTGGTTAAAAGTGAGAACAGCATCATGCCACCTCAAATCTTCGAAGTCGGCTTGAAAGTAAACATCAAAGTGTACCTGAATGTGTTGAAGAGTGTTGTGATCCCCTAGTGGAATCAGGTAGCTGTTGACAACCATTAGGTGTGGTAGCAGGACTCTGCGCCGACCCACATCGAAAGAAACCTTGGCTTGCTTCCCAAGGAGTGCTACTCTCCTCTCATTGGCCGCCCTCCTACCCCGACCTGAACAAGATAGAGTAATTCGTTTGGTTATGTTTTTTTTTTTAATTACATTTTCACCCCAAACAAGGCAAATTGCCACTTTGGGGGCTACTATCAGGGGCAACAACTACTGGGGTACTATGTAGGGATTTGGGCAGCAAGATGTCGGTTCACGTTACACTTGAACTTCTGCACGTCAGTACTGTTGGGGAAGCAGGGACCTGGAATGGAATTCCAGAGTCTAGCTGTTCTGGGGAAGAAAATATTAGGGTAAAAAGATATTTTACATCTAGGGATCTCTACAGTGTGGGGGTGGGATTTAGCAGCCTGTCGGGTTTGTCGAGGGTGCTCACGTCGTGGGGGCACAAGTGATTGCAGTTCGTCAGAGCATTCATCACTAAAATACTTGTAGAAAAGGCAGAGGGGTGCAACATTTCGTCGATGGGACAGAGGCTGAAGCTTAGATGCCAGTTCAGAGCCTATCAGGTTTGCGACTATCTTTTGACTAGTCAAGGAGCGAGAGACTAGTAGCAGATGCACCAGCCCAGATGTGGCAACAATACTACATACATGGGCGAATGGTGGCCTTATAGAGGTACAGGATACTTTCGGATGTTAGTAGTTGTCTAGGATGGTAGAGAGAGCCCACCTTTCTTGTAGCGGCCCTGGCAATGACTTCAATGTAATTGTTCCAACTCATGTTTCCTAACGTCCACAACATGAGCTCCCACAACACCAAAGTCAGCAATCCATTAGGTATTCGCTGGGCTCTTGTCGGCGCTTGTTGAAAACATGCTGCCAATTCCGAACACCTATCGAGGCGCTGATCGAGATTGAAGGCAGCAATATTAAATAGATATCAGCTCTACTAAAAATAAAGTTACCTGAATTGATTTTTTTCAAGAAATGTTTTAAAATAAATCTATGGTGTTTTCTTTTCTTAATCGCGACAAACTTATTGTACCACCCTGTATTTAGATTGTATATACTCAATCCCGAGCAACGTCGGATATTTCTTCTAGTATATATATAGAGAGAGAGAAAATAAGAGATTGCTGTTATGTCATATTAGAGTTTAATGTTAAAATATTAATCCTGAACTAGCAAGCCGCCCGTAGTTGCCCGGTCGTCAGTTATGCTAAAATATGATTTATTTCATGCGGATTGCATATTTATTATTAGAGAAACAATTCTCTCTCAATTATTACATTGAACCTAATATATAGTAGTGAGGTGAACTATATATGTATATATATATACATACATATATATGTGTGTGTGTGACTTGGGTTCCATCAGTTAGAATCGAAACAAAACATACAAATGCCCACCCTTATTTCTTAGCGTCTAAGCCACATCCATACGCATATATTCCAGGGGTTTCTGCTTTTTGGATTACTTTGGATTACTTTGGACCATCTTTCAATTACGTGATTCCCTTGGATTTTACTTGTGCGAATGAAAATTTGACCAATTTTCTTGGATTATGCATTTTTGGATACTTTACAGTTCACCATTCACGTGAAATCACTTCTTTCCTCCCCCTATTCCCTGTTTCACTTTTAGTTATCAAGTAAAATCTATGACTTACTTGTAGTTTCATTAAGCACTTTTACAAGCGAATACAAATCCCGCATTCTGCTTAATCCTACCTTTTGGCGAGAAGGAATGCATTTCTTCGAAACTCGGATTAAGGACTATCCACTTATTTAGTGTTTCCTTTTTAAAATTAAATATGGATTTAACTCTTTCTCACGTGTTTTTAACATGTTTTATTATTATTATTATTATTATTATTATTATTATTATTATTATTATTATTATTATATATATATATATATATATATATATATATATATATATAAGGTTGGTGCAAAACAATATCATTTTCTCACGAATGTTATTTTGTATATAACTAGCATGAGTACTCGGCGTTGCCCGGGTCGACATAAAGCTCCGTTTTTAACACACCTACTATACTAATGATATTAATCATTTTCATCGTGGATAACGTCGATAACCCCACACACACATTCACAACAATTTCAAAAATAAAAGAACAGATAAAAACATGTAAATGTAACCCCCCAAAAAATGATGTACCCCCTTCACCAAGTGAGATTCTTACAAGATTAAAAATCATTTATTTATAGGCGTCCGAAATGGCTTTCAATTACGTGATTCCCTTGGATTTTACTTGTGCGAATGAAAATTTGACCAATTTTCTTGGATTATGCATTTTTGGATACTTTACAGTTCACCATTCACGTGAAATCACTTCTTCCCTCCCCCTATTCCCTGTTTCACTTTTAGTTATCAAGTAAAATCTATGACTTACTTGTAGTTTCATTAAGCACTTTTACAAGCGAATACAAATCCCGCATTCTGCTTAATCCTACCTTTTGGCGAGAAGGAATGCATTTCTTCGAAACTCGGATTAAGGACTATCCACTTATTTAGTGTTTCCTTTTTAAAATTAAATATGGATTTAACTCTTTCTCACGTGTTTTTAACATGTTTTATTATTATTATTATTATTATTATTATTATTATTATTATTATTATTATTATTATATATATATATATATATATATATATATATATATATATATATAAGGTTGGTGCAAAACAATATCATTTTCTCACGAATGTTATTTTGTATATAACTAGCATGAGTACTCGGCGTTGCCCGGGTCGACATAAAGCTCCGTTTTTAACACACCTACTATACTAATGATATTAATCATTTTCATCGTGGATAACGTCGATAACCCCACACACACATTCACAACAATTTCAAAAATAAAAGAACAGATAAAAACATGTAAATGTAACCCCCCCAAAAATGATGTACCCCCTTCACCAAGTGAGATTCTTACAAGATTAAAAATCATTTATTTATAGGCGTCCGAAATGGCTTTCAATTACGTGATTCCCTTGGATTTTACTTGTGCGAATGAAAATTTGACCAATTTTCTTGGATTATGCATTTTTGGATACTTTACAGTTCACCATTCACGTGAAATCACTTCTTCCCTCCCCCTATTCCCTGTTTCACTTTTAGTTATCAAGTAAAATCTATGACTTACTTGTAGTTTCATTAAGCACTTTTACAAGCGAATACAAATCCCGCATTCTGCTTAATCCTACCTTTTGGCGAGAAGGAATGCATTTCTTCGAAACTCGGATTAAGGACTATCCACTTATTTAGTGTTTCCTTTTTAAAATTAAATATGGATTTAACTCTTTCTCACGTGTTTTTTAACATGTTTTATTATTATTATTATTATTATTATTATTATTATTATTATTATTATATATATATATATATATAAATATATATATATATATATATATATATATATAAGGTTGGTGCAAAACAATATCATTTTCTCACGAATGTTATTTTGTATATAACTAGCATGAGTACTCGGCGTTGCCCGGGTCGACATAAAGCTCCGTTTTTAACACACCTACTATACTAATGATATTAATCATTTTCATCGTGGATAACGTCGATAACCCCACACACACATTCACAACAATTTCAAAGATAAAAGAACAGATAAAAACATGTAAATGTAACCCCCCCAAAAATGATTTACCCTCTTCACCAAGTGAGATTCTTACAATATTAAAAATCATTTATTTATAGGCGTCCGAAATGGCTAGCCTTAAAAATATGTGAAGGGAGTGCGGTATTATATAGGAACACACTTACACATTTCCTTTACCTGTCTCTATGCCGTCAATGGCCGTTCAACTGCTGAACGAAGTAAAAGATTTCTAAGACAATATCCTTATCTCGAGAAAGTTCTTCCACCCGTAAATAACAGCCGAAAAAAATAAAATAAAGATATCAAGTGTTCTTGAAAAAAAAACAAGTAAATGTTTTCCTGTATTTCATCGAACAATTTATGCTTTTCGTAAACATATATTACGTATTTTCCTTTATATATATATATATATATATATATATATATATATATATATTTACATATGTAAAATTACTATGCCCCCCCTCAAAAAAACTTGACTGAACAAAATGTCTTAAAAAAACTTGTACTTACACCTAAGAATATACGGTGAAAAAAGTAAAGCTTATCTTTTCTTGAAGGAAAAAAAAAAGCAAACTTTTTGTTGATAAATATTTTGCCAAATAAAAAAAACAAAACAAAATATATAAAATAAAATATCTTCAGTCCTTTAAAAGTAGTTTTTGTTATTTTTTATTATTTAAATTCTAATTTTTTCCGGTTTGTTTGTTTTAAAATCGTCTGATACAACACTCAGTTTAAAACCGATGATTGCCGGTTTCGCCCTATCCTTACTTAAGAGAAATTCCCGAGAATCCAAGTAAAATTATGAAAGAGTATCGGATATTTCAAAATAAAGCAAAACATCTTTCTGTTTACACGTAATTATATTGCGATTACCAAATAAATTTATTTGGAAAGAGTTTTTTTAGAACTTCGGAACATATAAAAACAAAAACAAACTAATCAGGGAAAATAGTGCTACTCGTTTCATAAAAAAATCGATGTCGGAAGTAATAATTCCAAATAAATTTAATTAAATATATTATCAATGACATTGTTATTTAGAATTGATGAAATAGCAATGTTAAACCGTACAATTAAAACAACTCTTTCGCTAGAACCTTCAACTAACATACATTTATTTAATACAATTTATTTTCCATAATATAATAAACAAATGATGTGACCTCTTAATCGTATATTTTTTAAAGAATCATACTATATACAGAAATAAATGAAAGACTAAACTAACGGGACTTTTGTATATATTAATCAAATTGTGACCATACACGCAAACAAACAGGAATACGAATTTATATATATTTATATATGTACTAGCATTTCAGCCCGGCGTTACCCAGTTTGAAAGTTTTAGGCAGACATGCAAACATACATACATACATACGTACATACATACATAATTTATATATTTGTAACTAAAAATTTTCGATCCTACCCGATGGAAAAACTTGCCCTATCTATGAATACCCTTTATGTAAAATTTCAAATGTTTAGACCAGAAAGTGTCTGAGTAATTTGGTAGAGACCGCAGAGGTTATTTTTTTTTTTTAACTTTGACAACTTTTTTAGTTTGGAGCTCAAATCAAGTTATTAAGTTATATCCATGTCCAAGGAACCTATATCTAAAATTTCAAGTGTTTAAACCCAAAATTGTAAGAGGAGTTTTGGGTAAGTTCTCAAAGGTCAAATTGTTGAACTTTGACTCTTAACAGCCAAATTTCTGGCCGAAAACCGATCACATCGATTTACCCAAATCTCAGTACCTTGTATATCAAATTTCGAGTCTGTAAATTTAAAAATTGACAGCGTTACTACGAAGGAAAATGTACACAGACGGACAGACAGATACACAGACACGTTCACTTTTATAGATATACTAGCATTTATTCCTGGCGTTGCCCGAGTGTTTGGAGGTGTATGCTGAGCAAAAAAAGGTCACTTTAAAAAGATTTGATCCCTATTATGACCCCTTAAAATTAATTGTTTTGGGCTCATATCGAGTTAATAAATTAGATCCATGTCCAAGGAACCTATATCTAAAATTTCAAGTGTTTAGACCCAAAATTGTTGTAGGAGTTTTAAGAGTTCTCAAAGGTTAAACTTTGACCCTTTTACAACCAAATTTCTGGCCGACACCCGATCACATAGATTTCCCCAAGTCTCAGTACCTTGTATATAAAATTTCGAGTCTGTAGACTGAAAATTGACAAAGTTGCGTAGGGAAATGTACACAGACACACAGACAGACACACAGACACACAGACACACAGACACATTCACTTTTATAGATATAAATAGATAGATAGATAGATAAATAGATACATTGGATGAAATATATAGTAATGATGTAAAAAGTATATAAAAAAAGATTCATGCACCACCAACGAAATCAAAACGTACGCCTCACGATTTATTTCGCCTCTGCCGTCCCTGACTGAGCTATTAAAACATGTTTATTGCAAGGCTAAAAATTAAAACATGAAACAATAGCTACTACGTTATGCATTATTAATGCCGGCGTTCGACCTTCACCTGGCAAATTTCATTTTTCTTTAATTTTCCCATTTTTGACCGATTTTTCCGGGCTAAAACACAAATATAAAGTTTTGTATGGATCCAAATACCTTATATATGAAGTTTCATGTCTGTAGACCAAAAACGTCTTGGAGGAGTTTGGTAGGCAAAATATGTTAAATAAAAATATATACGTATACATAAATATATATGGAAACAATTTTGTGTTTATTATACAATTTTTACGCAAATATTATGCAAGTATAAATCATGTAGAATATCTGCATGGATACAATTACACATAATAGTTTACTAAAGATGATCACCCCATAAGAAAAGCGAAGCAACTAATAGAGAATTAATTAAAATGAATGTTTACAAGAATATGCAAATTTGCTAGATTTTTTTTCTAGTGAATGCAATTCTACACTCATATATAAGAAAATTGTATTTTCTTTTTAAATAAACAGAAAAGAGGCTTGCCTTTTTTTCTGTTCTTAGCCTTAGATACTACACTTTGTTCCCGGTCCTGTTTCGGCAGATACTGCAAGCAAAGACCATTATAAGACCTTGGTCAATGTAGGGGCAACCCTTCATACCAATTGTTTTATCCAGCTCCCCTTCTCCCCGGGAAGTTGGTCCCCATTTCCTCTTCACTTCTCACATTAAAAATTGGCCTTGTGCCTAATTTGCTCGGTGGGGGAGCAAATAAATACCTTGCCTTTTTTCTGTTGTTCTTGGCCTTCGGGCCGGGATCAAAGTGTAGTATCATTTCCAGTAGATACTGTAAACAAAGACCATATGTGGAGTTGCCCCCACTTATAAGACCTTGTTCAATATCGGGACAACCCTTCATACCAATTGTCACTATCCAGCTACCCCACTCCCCGGGGGGAGTGTGCCCTCATTTACCCTTCACTCCTCACATTAAAAATCGGCATTGCGTCTAATTTGTTCCATGAGGGAGCAAATAAATACCATCCCCACATATAAGACCTTGGTCAATGTAGAGGCAACCCTTCATACCAATTATCACTATATAGCTCCCCTACTCCCCGGGGAGCTGATCCCAATTTCTGCTTCTCTCCTCACATTAAAAATCAGCCCTGTGCATTATTTGCTCGGTTGGGGAAGCAAATAGTATCCTGTTGTTCTTGACCTTCGGGCCGGGATCAAAGTGTAGTATCTGGTCTGCAGATACTGCACTTAAGGTAATTTCTCCCGGTCAATGGAGAGGAAACCCTTTATTCTGGGACAATTATTAGGCCGAAAAGCTGCCGATACAGCCCGTGAGGCCAATGATGTGTTGTGCCAAGAAACCACTGCGGTTGATAATGAATATTTGAAAGCCTTAATTGAAGCCGATCCTTGCAAAACCACACGAGAAGTTGCTGTTGAACACGAGGTCAACCACTGAACGGTTGTTCACCATTTAAGGAAATAGGGAAATCAAAAAATCAGATAAATCGGTGCCGCATGAATTGAACGATAATCTAAAAATCATCGTTTTGAGGTGTCTTCTACGCCCCTTCTGCGCAACGAAAACACCCATTTCTTGAGCGGAGTGTGACGTGCGATGAGAAGTGGGTTCTCCACACCAAGTGGCAACGTTCGGCACAGTGTTTGGATCCCGGAGAAACTCCACAACACTTCCCCAGCCGAAATTGCCCCCCCCCCCAAAGTTATGGTGATTGTTTTGTTATCTGCAGCCAGTCATATCCATCACAGCTTTTTGAATATGGGCGATACGATTATGGCGAAGACGTACCGCCGACAAATTGACGAAATGCACTAGAAGCCGCAACGTATGTGCCTGAGATTGGTCAATATGAAGAAACCAGTTATCCTCCATGACAACACTCGCCTGCATGTTTCTAAACTGCCCCTGCAGAAGCTGAACCAATTGGGCTACGAGACACTGCATTGTCCGCCACATTCACCGGACGTCTCGCCCACCGATTATCACTTTTTCGACAATTCTCGCGCGAACAATGCTTCGAAAATCGAGATGAAGCTGAATCGCCCTTCAATGACTTCATCGTTTCGCCGGATTTCTATGCTTTGCGTTGGCAAAAATGCGTCAATACAAATAGTTCTTATTTCGATTAATAAAGTTTTTTATGAAAGGAGTTATGATCTTTTGAATTTGAACGTAACAACCGACCTTATTTTGCACAAACCTAGTATATATACATATAAATTTACCTATCATTTATTTTAAAAAGATGGAATCGCCTGGTCGTTGGAGACAAGATTCAAGCAAGCAAGCAAGTTAGTACGCCCGGAGGGTCCACAATTTTTAGGCTTACTCTGACACTTGTATATATTGTATATTGTAATCAATCTGGTTTATATCAAATTTTTTTTTGGTTTTTAATTATTATATATATATATGTGTGTGTGTGTGTGTGTGTGTGTGTGTGTGTGTGTGTGTGTTCGTGTTCGTATGTATGAGAGATTAAATACTAGAATGCCTAACCACAAATCTGCTGTCGTGATATTGCATATTAATGCACATGAATTTATTGAAATAAACATGTTTATTTGCATACGCAACCACTTATCTAGGTGTGCGTTTTTATTTGTTGTTTTCCTTTCTTCTTAATGTCAATTAAATTGAATATAACTCATATATTTCTGTGCGTGTTCGATTGCGTAGATCAAATGGCATGAGAAAATAAAACAATCCCATTATTTTCTCTACTATATCCACGTTCATTTAACATAAATTACCCTGCTTCTGCTCGATGGAAACAAACGAATAAAAAAAGATGTACAAATTCCTAAAACCATAAATATCATAACAAGAGAATTATTAGCATAAACTTCATATGAATGGCAAATTCAAAGAAGATCGCAAAAGTGGGGAAAAAAATTTGATCAGCGCTGAAGAAAACATGAAAAAAACAAAATGGCGGATATTAAGTTAAATTGGTTATGGATGATCATGCGGACACAAAGCGCGGGAATATGGAGTGCGTTATGCTAAACATCCTTTTTTGTAGATTAAAGAAGCCATTGCCGTTTGCAAAGCGGAAGTTGTCAAAATGATTCTTGACATCATGGCGGTGATATAAAGAGAATGCTTTCTACTCAGCTTCGTTTTTTTTATTTTTTTATTTTTATATTTATCATTTTTTTTTAAATCTGTATTTCTCGCCCGGACATGAGTATGAATATGGAACTACTGCACATTTATCGGTTCCGATGCGGCATAAACATATAAATTATTTCTATTAAAGTTCTGTTGCTGTTATTCTTATTCTCATTCTTCTTCTTCTTCAATAATAATAATAATAATAATAATAATAATAATAATAATAATAATAATAATAATAATATTTTATTTTTATTTTATTATTGTCGATTTTGTTGTGTTGTTGCTGTTATTCCACGTATATATATTTTACTATTATATAAAAGGGCATCTGTCTGTGTGTGAGAGAGTTCCGTATGGACTCTGAAACGGTTGCCCGATTTATTGTAAAAGTTTCATTCAAATATACTTTATGTGTTTGATAGTGTTTTGAGAAATTTTTATCGGAATATCTTCGATAATATTAATAAGCGAATATCGAAAACATCCGCTGAAAGAAAGTACAAGCAATTTTGACTAAAGCTACCGCTTTATGCAGCCTAGCATCTCATGTGCATTTGAGAAATTTTATCGCCACACAAGCAGAAAGACTCACAACAGTAGGTTCCTTGATGTGACAGGGGTGAGTTCGAAATGAATGTATTTCTTTAGAGAACAAATGAACCATGATACTTGACTTTTGCATTTTAAACTTTAATTCAAGTCATTATAGGAAAAAAAAATTATGAAAACAATAGTGCGTTCTCTTCAGTGCAATGTAGCGTAAAATGTAAGGTGGACTAAATTACTGCGTGGAGGTATGTGAAGCTTCATTTCTGTACACCGCAGTGGGTATACTACCTAGATCAGGATATCAATCAATGGGTGATTTCATTGATTTCGATGACAAAAAACACGGGAGAGTAAAACATTCGCTAATTATCATTAAATCCCGGGCAAAGTCGGCTTTTCCTGCTAGTTATTATTATTAGTATTATTATTATTATTGTTGATTTTGGTGATGTTATTATTATTATTGGTGTTGCTGTTGTTATTATTATTATTGTTGTTATTATTATTGGTGTTATTATTGTTGTTATTATTATTGCTATTATTCTTATTATTCTTATTGCTGTTGTAATTATTATTACTATTAATATGGTTATTATTATAATTATTATTATTATTATTATTATTATTATTGGTGTTGTTGTTATTATTGTTATTATTATTGTTATTATTATTATTATTATTATTATTATTGTTATTATTTTTGTTGTTGTTGTTTTATCATTTTTATTGGTATTATTTTTGTGTTGTAATTATTTGTACTCCTCAGGAGTTCTCACATAGACACTTATCAGAGATTACTCACTAGAGGAAACCAGTTCTATTCATTGGAGTCTGAGTGGCTTAGAATTCAGTACTCATGTCCTTTTTCATAACATTTGCAAACAACTTTGTGTTATCTTACCAACACTATTATAATGTATATCTCGCTGGCAATGGCCCTTTTTCTTCTCTGGAATTCGGGTTGCGACTAGCCTCCCAAAGTGCAAGGACATTTTGCACTTCTGTGAAAAGTGTAGACATTGTTTTCAATCTTCGGGTTTTTCAGTCTTCTCTGTTCATTCAAAACGTATGATAAAAGCCAAGATTTTTTTTTATGTTTTAGACTCTTTGTGTTCATGTAATGTTTCCTCCATCATTTTGTTTTACACCGGTTGCAGTTCGCATGTTTCTGGCTAGCGTTTATAGCTTCTAAATAAGATTCCGCGTTTTCTTTGTGTTCATTTATTTTAATCGATAGTCTTAACCTATTATTGATTTTAATTTCTCCTAGCTATTTTTCAGTTTATTTTTCCGCGTTTATAATGATCTACTAGAAGTTTTCAACAGGTCATCATAATAGATTGTTCATGACAACAACTAATGATGTGCCCTGAAGTCTGAGTGACAACAGGTCTCCCCAGATTCCCAGTATTCTTTCCCGATAACCTTTCAAAAGAAATTTGCGTCATCGGAACATTATTATTTTCCCACTAGGAATAGCCACACAGGCCATCATCAAAGATTTTTCTTATAAAACAACCCGTGGTATTCCCTTGAGTCTGTGTGAAAACAAGTCTCTCAAGACTTCCAGTAATCTCCAACTCTTCCGATAACATTTGCAGACTAATTTGTGGTATCGCAAAAGCCGTTTACCTTTGATCTTTTGTTGGTAGCGACCATTGATCCTCGTTGGAATTTGAGTTGGATTAAGTCTCTGTAATGTCCCAGTTCTATTCGTGCTCATCAATGTGGAGGTCTGATTAGTGTTTTTTCTCCTTGGTCTTGCCATCATCATTGGCCCTTCTTGATTAAATTGTGTTATGTGATATAAGTCAACACTACAATTTCAGGGGATAGGGAGATAATTTAGAATAATACAATTTCAGGTTTTATGATTTCATGTGGAGTTTACTTGTGTTTTACGTATCTAGCAGTTTCTATATATCCGGCTTGCTCATCTAGCTCATATGCATAAGTTTTCACATTCAATTGTTTCCCTTTATATTTCAACCGTTTTCATTCTTGTTATACGTTGTATTTACTCCATCATACCCCTGATTCCAATCTCTCTCTTATTCTTTCCTCACAGTTTTTTTTTCGGAATTGTTCTTATAGTGCTTCTTTTATTATTGGTGTTATTGTTAGTTAACACCGCGGTCCTTCTCAGATCACCGAAAGTAAGCAACGTTGAGCCTGGTTAGTACCATACGAGTGGCCATTTAGGAATTCTAGGCGCTGTCTGTGTTCTTCGCTTATTTCAGCATTTGTTTCCAGTCGTCCTGTACATATACTTCACTTGCCAGTGGTATTTTACCATTGAGAGATGTGGTTGAAAATTGCATACCTCTTGCCACAAAGATGTCACGTGCAAGCAATCGTTCGTGGGTATCCAGAGTCTGTCAAAGACTGAAGGAGCCTGTATTGTACTTCATCTATATCTTCTTGACCTCTCCATCCTGTATTTGCTCAGCTTCTCTCTACTTGATATTCACTTTGTGGTCTCCAAGGAGACAAAGAAGCGGAGCAACTGCACGGAATTGACTAGAGAGCTATTATGATTTAGTATTATTTCTATACGTAAGCCAATGTATTCATTTACTATCCTGTTTGCATACATGTTTGTTTCTTCTGTGTGCATATATACGTGTGTTGTCAACATTAAAACAATGAGCGTCCGACCTTGTCAAAATACTCACTGGGCCATTTAGAAATCTGAAAGATTTGTTATATCAGCAAATATTTACATGCCTCCGATTTCGAAAGAAAAAAAAATGTTTACACTATGTATTAGACAAAAATGATTAACTATTTCTCTAATTTGAAGCAGCTTTTAGGGATTTTAAAGGACATATAATAGGAGCAACCTCCTCTTTGAAAACTCAACTATGTCAGATCGACACACACACGCGCACTCGTGCACGCACACGCATACACAAACATTAATGCGGCGAACTTTAAATTAATAATTTTATTTTAATTCATTACATCATGAAGAGATTGACACCTGAGCAACGTCTGCAAATAAAAAAATTGATAGTGTTATATCATTTTACTAAGCGAAACATCAGTTTAACAAACACTTCCACGAAATAGACCTATCAGCTGACTATCTTGTTCGTGTAATTTAACCCCGTTAAATTATTTTATTTATTAATTTATTTGGAAATATGTATAGTTCTATATCCACACTGATAAACCAAACACAATAGACTAATTAGAAGGCAACATTAGACGTATAATCGCCGAAATACAGAGTTTGTCAACAATTTTTCAGAGTCCAATAAGATACATTTAAAGACGGTTTGAGGTTCTATCGTTTGACTCACTGTTAGTTGTTTGGTGTGTTTAATAAGCATATCGACCTTTTTTGATCATATAATGCTGTATACTATTTGCTATCCTCAAATGTCCGATTGTGTTCCAGGTTGCTTGGCACTGAGAATATTTCAATGATGATTCGATGTTAGTATTTGCTGGAAAGGGATTCATATTTTGTGGTAAAAATTCGCTCTTTTTACGAAGTTTAGGATATTATTACGATTTTCATTTGTCGAAGAGATATTTAAGATTTTAACCTTGTAAAGTTGTTTACGAATATGTGTGATGTCGTAACAGTTAAGTAAGAAATGTTCCACGGTATAGGGAAGGTCTTCATTTTTTAATATGCAAGAGTGAGTGACTCGTTGTTAGAATATTATCTAATATGAGTTTAATAAAATTAACTTAATAATGCGAATTATCAATCTGTACTGCAAAATATCGAGAAACATTATACTAGGTATTATTTCGTTATCAATACTTATGCAACATTTTCATGTATATTCATTTACAATTATGCATATTTTGTGGCGTGCATAGAAACGACAAGCTTGCTATGAGTAATATATCTGGCTCAGGGTTTAACTAAATTGAATTTTTTTAAACGAACAAAATAATTGCCTCTTCTAGGTGTTATTTTCTGTTTTAGATTTCGCGACATTAAATTCTACCAAAGTTATCACGAGTTCTGAAATATAGACATTTTTACAAGCCCGTTTTTACGCCCATCATTTAAATGGGGCTCCCGTGTGGTTTAGGCCAAATAATAGTCTATCTATATCTATATAGGGTGAAAACGGGCGGTAAGAGCGTTTTTTTCTGATTAGCTAATACGTAAAATCAGGTTATTACAGATCTCTCATGAGAAAACATCATGTTAAACTTGAACTCTGATTTTTTTTAAAAATAGAAATTTCTTTCTCATAGCAATGGCCGATAGTGAATAGCTGGAAATTGGAAACGGCACTAATCCCATGCGGATTAACCGGCTTCCCCCAAAAGGGAGTATGATATCCACAAGCGGTTCCCAGTAGAATGTATATCTCCGTTAGAGGAGACGACGACGTTAGGTTTTTGAAACTCTTGAAGGGAAGTGTCGACGTCCTTCTTCGTACAGCGTCCGGAGTTCCCAAATTTGTCACCCATCTGGTGCTGACCAGGCTCAACATTGATTAACTTCGGTGATCTAACGAGAACAGACGTGCTAAGGTGATTATGCCATGCTTATTGCATGATTTCCACAACCCTTGTTTGAAATCAAACAGTGAATTAGATTTTTGTTAAGGGAGTTTCTACATACAACGCATGATCTGATATGAAGAGCTAAAAATACGATGATAAATGTAAATACAGGAGAAGCATACTTACATTAGTTCTGAAAAAAGACTATAAATAAAGGATAAAAAGTGAACAGTAAGAGAGTTCCACCTATCTCAATTATTAGAAAGAAGTACTAGAGTTATTATTAGTACAAAAATCACACGGCAACAACTGTAGAAAACGTCTCGATACTCTTTATCTGTGTAGAAAACCTAAAGCAAATTCCATGATCAACGTTTCTTTCCTAGAACTGGTCGCCCTGCTTTTCCCACTAGCTACAGCATGATCGCTTTCAAGTCTAATGTAAACAAGTTCTTGTGGAAGCATCCTCTTAAGTTATCAAATTTTACCCAATTTTTACTACTACCTATCATATTGGAGTTGAATAACCAGCTTCCTGGCATTCATTAAATTGTATCCTCCAGTGGCATTTGGCCTTTGATAAGCAGTGACTCTCTTGAAAAGAAAAGCTTTCTAAATAATTAATAGTTTACAGAACTGCCAATTTATGTATCTCGTTTAATTAATGAGTTAAACAAGTTGGAACCAAAGGAAGAAATAGAAAAAAATCGTATTAAGAAAACAAGCGGTCCCGTCAGGAGCAGTGCTATGAACGTATAAAAACACAAGTTCATGAATGTACAGTAAATAGAAAGACATGCCACCCCGAGCGGCGGACAACAACCGATTACTCATCAGAAACATAACTCTGGGATTTATCGTGTAGTCGTTAGCCAGACAAATATTCATTATCTTAAATTCAATCTGTCGCATGTGTTAATAGCAAATTCCTAAGCTATAATTTCGTACGCTATGGTATTTTTACCAGAAACCTTTGGTGCCACCAAGTCGTGGGTGTCGAACTGAATTAAAATATCCTGCAAATTCCAATGCCACAAAACTACATGAAATCCTTCGTGGCTCTTCATATATGTCAGGGCTGAACAAATGAAAAATGTATTTAGCAGATTAGTGTAAGTCAAAATAACAATATACTTCAGCTTTTTTTTTCAATTTTCATTTAATATATTGGGTGCCTTCGTTCAGTCTCGAGAGACAATTGAAGCCTCCTGTAAGAGTAGCTGCGCGTGTAATTGTGAGACTAAACAGAATGAAAATTGTTCGTTTTCTTTGTTCACAACTGATATGTATGATATATTACTTAAATATATTTCGTTGTACACAATAAACTCCGGAAAAATATACTATGATTTAAAAAGTATATATTTTCGGTAAATAACACATGGACAAGATGTAAATCGTGCGGCCACTCAGACTCAGTCTGTCTCTCTCTAAAAAATTAAATTCAAACAAATTTAATGAGAAAAATATTCTGTATAAAATTTATATTTATATAGTTATATTAAGTAATACATTTTAAACGGACAATAAATGTAATTGATCAAATCCTAAAGTATCTAAGTTTTAATTATAAATAATTAATAATAGAATATCTAATTTAGACATAAGGGTAAGTAACATAGGCAAATTATTCATTTGTTTTGTTAATTTTTAGGATGCACCTCTGACATCGTATTATGCCATATCTTCCAAAGAAGGAAAATATGAAAATTTTAACTTTTGCTATATTTATTGATTTTAATCGTTCTGGAACGAGTATCCTATATATATATATATATATATATATATATATATATATATATATATATATATATATATTAGATAGATAGAGAGAGAGGAGAGATAGAGAGAGAGAGAGAGAGATAGATATAAATAAATATATAGACTTTTCAACTGGAAAGCTTTCTGATGTAAAAATAAAAATAGCAAAACTAGTGTATCTAAAGGTATTTAAAAAAAGAGAAATTCTCAACCTTTATTCTAAACAATATTTTAGCTACAGACTTAAAATTTGGTATATAGGGTATTAAGACGTGCAGAAAATTTTTTAATCGTTTTTCGTTTTGAGAAAGAGCTGCTAAAGGGATTAAGATTGCAAAATTGGTACTTGTTGGCCATCGAATTTCCAACTGTTTATCAACTGTTTTACGAATGCGCATGCGTGAATGGTTCATATGAAGATTCTTTATGTTAAGAATAAATAGGTGCAAAAACACTTGGCAAAGAACGCGTCAAGCCGCCATAATGGTTATTGTACTTGATTTATGGCGTTTAGGTTTTGCTTTTGAAAAAAGCTCGAGCATATTTTCCTCACAAGAAGTAAATTGTTTAGGAAAAAAACATAATACTCGCATGCACATGTCTCAGGTTTTGTATGAAGTAAATTATAAAATTAATGCGTATTTTATGACCGGGAACGCTAGTCGTCCATCTAGTATATTATATATAAAAAAAAAACTTATTTGTGTGTAGATGTGTCTTTGTTGTTCCTTGTGGACACCGAAACGACTTGTTTGATTTTTTAAATTTAACAGAATTGTAATTTATATGTATCTGGGTGTGTTCTAAGATAGGTTTTTATCGGAATACCATAGATAAATATATAAAATCGATAAGTAAACAAACCGGATTAAGGATGGAGTAGCCCTAGTTTAACCAAAATTAACCCCTTATGCAGCTAACATAAAAAGTGCAATTGAAAGACATGGCGCATTCGAAGTGAATGTTTCGTGTAGAACACGATTAAACCATGATACTTGACTTCTGCATTTTAAGTTTGGATACAAGCCATTATAGAAAAGTAAATTTACAAAATAAACAGTGGTTCTCTGTAGTGTAATTTATACTAAAATGTAATGTGGACAAAGCAACTGCGGGGAAACATGTTAAGCTTCCACGCAGTGCATAAAGATGAGTGACCGAGGAGCAGACAAATCAATCGATTTCATCGAAAAAAAATTGTGATCTCAAGATTTTGATGACGATAAAAATATTAGAAGTGTGGAACATTCGTGGATCCTTATTCTATCCAAGGCAACGTCGGATCTCTTTACTAGTGTGTATATATATATATATATATATGTGTGTGTGTGTGTGTGTGTGTGTGTGGGTGGGTGTGTGCTTACGTACATACTTACATAAGCACATGTATATATGTGTATATATATATATACTTACGTACATATATATATACTCATATTTATATATATTGATTATATGTATATGCACATATAATTTTTCCACATGTGCGTTTTTATACACGCAACACACGCAAATACACACACACACATATACATGTATGCATATATATATATATATATATATATATATATATATATATATATATATATATATATTGGTTTGGAGGTGGATGGGTTAGTTGACCTTTTGATTTGGTAAGTAATTGGCCCGTTAAAATATATACCGACCGTTCTGCTTAGTCCAGAAATAGCCCCGTTGATTAGGACGGCCAATCACGCTTGATCGAACCATTGACTCTGGATTTTCTGTGCCTTAATCGGACAACGAGGCCGAGCGTATAAGACGCCATTAGCGAAGATGCTATGAATAAACGTTGCTGGAATGACGTGTCACTCATGACATCGTTCGGCCATGAAGTTTACTGGAAAAGTTGGCGATGGCGACTAATAATGATGGTGGGGTACACGAGGCAATCAGTGCCAATACTGGATCATCTAAACACACACACACACACACACACACACACACATATATATATATATATATATATATATATATATATATATACATAATTGTCTGTCTCTCTCTCTCTCTCTCTATATATATATATATATATATATATATATATATATATATATATATATATATATATATTGAGAAAGGGAGCGTGCTTTTAGAGGTTGGGGAAATTAAATTTAAATAAATCAAAGAGAAAATATTTAAATATAAATATGTGGTTTATATAACAAAATAATTTTTGGCATTGCATATCTGCAAGTCAAAGAAATAGAGTTTTCAATTAAAAGTTTACCACCTCTAAAAGGACTCTCTCTCTCTCTCTCTCTCTCTCTCTCCATATATATATATATATATATACTTTGAGTATTTTGGCAGCAGTTTTTTATTTAAGCAAACATAGTTAAGCATAACGGACATCCTCGCGTTGCTACACTTTTGTTCTAATTGTCGTTATGATTTTTTCTCGTGTTAAAATTAAAGTAACTAATGTAATTTACATATATATCGAGCACGCATTTGATTCCTCATCGAAGCATCATCAGGTGGAAAACAAATGGGTAAAACACGTGGGGAAGAGAGTTTCAAATTGGTAGCTCTTAACCGCGCGGGGTTAGCCCCGATAGAACGTTATCATGTTGACAACTTAAATAACTTTATGCCAGAATTAACGTCTTAGGATTAAAATTGTAAGCATTTGAAAATATCATTTCTCGATTCAAAGGCAATAGTGTGAATGCTAGCTAGTTTGTTTAGTTTTGATAAAGATAGCTTCGAGTATATTTTTTAATTATTTTAATTGCTGACGAGTTTAATATTTAAGCCTTATTATCTAAGATTTGTCTTAAATCGAAGGTAGCTGGTTTACTTTTTCGTATGTTAATATTGGTTTTGCAATATGCCTAGCGAAGTATCAGAATACGCTGGAGACCGTAAAGCAAATCTGGCGGCTTACTATATTATTTTTTTAGGAGTTACAAGTTTTCCTTTTCTCTGCCCTGCAACTTTTCCCCCACAGAGGAGATGCTGCGAGCCTATCTCTGCTCGATTTTGATTTTCATGACAAGTGTCGACTGAACTCCAATCTATGGTTCCCTCTTGACAAACTTTCGCATAAAACACTCGAATAGCTACGACCGCAATGATTTTCTCAAATCTCTATCGGTGCCTAAATCAAAACGCAAATTCCATAAACAAAGCTTATTTCCCAGAAATGCTCGCTTGTAGAAACACTGTTCAACTGACTTGCTTCCCGGTTAAATACAACACGGTAGCTTTCAAATGCAATGTAAAACAAGTTCTTGTTGCGCTGTCCCCATAAATGATCAAATTCTTCTCAATTTAAACCATTACCACACGATCGCCTTACAGTCATTATCCCTCATCGTCGTGTGGCATCAGACCTTGATAAAGGGGTGACTCCCATAAGTGGTAAAAAAAATATTCCCAATGTGTATTTAAAAATATAAATAGCGTTGGCACGACGGTTTTGAAATTTTTTAAATGAGGATTAATTATTCGTATTATTAGGATGGTTTGATCTACTGATCACATCTTGCGAGTAATTTGCACAACGTTTCGGTCAGTGTAACGTCAGACTTTCTTCATTTGTATCTTCATGAACTCGGGAATGCTTATGTTGACATCGGGAATCTGCACGGACTTTAAGAAAGAACCCTTTATTTAATCCATGTGAGGCAGTATAATTTCGTATCAACAGCCATTATATCCTAAGTAAGTCGCAGTTGCATTTACGTTTGCGTCGGCACTGAAGATCAAACCTTTAAATCTCCAGAAATAAAACTGTTACACTTAAATTTTCCAAGTACTCTATCCAATGCGCCAATGGGCCCTACAAATGTTTTATAAGTTTTAAAGTGAAATTATTTGGAAAAAAAATTTCACTTATATTAGATGTTTATATGTCCGAAGTGTGTGTGTGTGTATTTTTTTTTACATTATTTGTAAACATTATTTGTATTGATTTCCTATTGCTCGGTTAAAAACAATATAGCATATAATTCGTGCCCTATTATATGTAAACACTAAAACCCAACTATTGCTTATATTATTTTATATTAATTAAATTAAAGTATTGTGTATTTTAATTAAAGTTATTTTATATTTACTTGTGAATTGTGCATCAATTTTAAATACCTATAATTAAAAAAAGTACTAATATATTGGTTTCATTTTTTTTTATTTTCGGTTATTACTGTTCTGAATTAATTGGTACACTTTAATTTTCATTTCTGATGGCGCATATTAGGAATAAAACTTTTAATAACAGGTCTATTAGATTTCAAAATAAGGTAGATTGTTAATGCCCGCATAGCAAATGCCAGTGTAACAAAAAAGGCTATTGTACAAAAAAATGACCGTATCTCAATATTCTATAAAAATAGTTTACTTTCTGATACACGTACCAAAATTAGTATAAATGATGTTCAGAACATACATTTTAAGAAAAGAACGTTATCACATAGAATATTCAAAGTGGCTGCCAGTTTCCAAGA
This sequence comes from Euprymna scolopes, assembly GCF_053919585.1. Lineage (NCBI taxonomy): Eukaryota > Metazoa > Mollusca > Cephalopoda > Sepiida > Sepiolidae > Euprymna > Euprymna scolopes. Next base: position 49,760,481 of record NC_136516.1, on the reverse strand, counting down.
TGGCTGCTGAAGAATCTGAAAAATTTCAATTTCCGATTAACACAATTTCTTTATGGTCCAAAAATGAAATCAATGTATTCTCATATAAATACGCCAATTATGACTTGGAAATATCAACATGGCGACCATTTTTCAAAATGGCGGTTAATAGATTAATGTGTGTAGTGATGTTTCCAACTATAACCTTTGCTGTTTCTATGCTCTCTGCCGAGTCTCTGTTGGAAATTATTTGTTAGACTAATGTAGTTTAATATTAAACTTTTGATTTGTAATACGTTAAGATTGATGTCAAAGTACAACCAGGGCACACTGGTGACATCACTGCTGTGAAACTCAGCAAGGGGGGTCAGCGTCCGCCTGTAGTGTACTCGATGTAGTTGTAGTTACTAACTTTTCTGGTGGTAAACTAACTTTAGACAGTAGTATCTATAAATGTCCCAAATGCTACCTAATTAACCTCTTATACATCTCAACTAGAATTGTAGTTAGTCGCAGTGTAATTTATAGATAGTCTCACCTGAATTGGCAGGGTGTGCTAGCGCGGGAGAGCCGAGCCAAGGATAACGGGGATTTAGTTACCCGGAAGGTGTACAGATATCACGGGATCTAAACGGCGTTGGAGGGACGATCGGATTAGGTGTACGGCAACAGATGCTTGAGCCTAGTTTTATCCCATACTTCAATGTGCTTTGATGTTGTGTACAGTATGGTGGTAAAAGGATAGGCCCTCGGCCTTGAACTACATACGGAAAACGTCTGCGAACAACCTATTGAGTAGCGGAGCGAAAACTGATTAGTGGAAGGGTTGCCTCTGTCAGAAAGACACGAGAGAGGAGTTGAAGTCTCATACTAACTGTTATGAGTGTAGTTCTAATGGCTATTTCATGTTAGCAACATCATATCACAATTTCAGGAAATCAACCTGTTACCAATAAAAGTAAACCTATCTCGACTAGATGATTGAGGTGGCATTAAGGAAATATTGAAACGAAACAGTGCAAAGTACCATCAAATATGTCGTCTAATGCTCAAGAACAGCAAGCTTGAACGTGAGCCTAAAGGATCAGCTGAAATTTAGAACAGTCCTGATGAAACTCCCACAAAAATGCGAAGAACTAGTATGGATACCGAACAGTGGTTTCTTTATGAAATGAAGGAACCAACATCAGAGCTGCGACAAGCCATACCATACAACTGAATGAGAGGCTCAACCAATGTGCCCGTAATCTCAATGATGTTAGACTACTGCCCCTGTGGTGTGGTGAAGACGTAGTGGCTCTAGAAATAATATATCATTGCTCTTGCTTGATAGCTCTCTATAACAGTGAGCTGGAAGACATTGCTCAAAAGAACAATGAAACACTCCAGCCATCCTAGGAAAAGGATTTTATTTTATTCCTTTGGTATTCTCGAAACAATATGTCATTGAAAAAAGATACAGTACTGATGAGCCAGCCACATTCTAACTATTGAGAGCGACTGTCTCGAATATGATAACGACCCATGAAATATCCTCTAAACAAAATTTTGGAAGAAAGCGGAAACTGTCTGTAAGAAATCGTAGAACTGTAGTAATGGTTGTGAAAAAAGCACAGAATCAAGGCACACAATATTAGAGCAGAGGTTAACCATCAGAGAGATAATCTAGTTTAAATAAAAAGTCTTATAGAGTTTCTCAAAGTTAGGATTCATTGGAGGACTTTCATCAGAAAATCACTGCTTTCGAGTATATTTCATTATTTTAATACTCTCTCTCTCTCTCTCTCTCTCTCTCTATATATATATATATATATATATATATATGTATATATATAGAGAGAGAGATTAGTATAGATATATGTGTGTGTTTGTGCACGTGTCAAGTGTATGCAAGAATATGTGAACAGATAGATAGATAGATAGATAGATAGATAGATAGATAGATAGATATGGACATATAATGATATAGACACATAAATAAAGTTGATTGATTGAAATTGGCAGAACATTCAAAAAGGTACGATAACAAATATATGAACTGACTGGACAGAAAAGATTATAAATGATGAAGATAGTTATAAAGAAATGAAGATGGATGATTGAATCAATCGATGAGGCAGGAGAATGTTTGGCGCACAAAGTGATTGCGATGAAATAATTGAAACATCATGACGACGGAACATACGGATTATTTTTGTTGTTGACGAAAAACCGAGAAAGCAGCAGGATGATTGATTCATTTATCCCTGATAATTTTCTTTTTCTCTGATTTTTTTTTATTTTATATATATATTTCCTTTTATAGATCCCGAATTTTCATTTCGTCAGATTCTGTTTATAACTAATCTTTATCATTAACTTAAATGATCAAGTCTAAAGATATGTACGTTATATATATATATATATATATATATATATATATATATATATATATATATATATATATATATATATATATATATATATATATATATATATTGGCCCTTGGCTCTTGTGGGCTACGACGTTGTTTGGCTGTGAAAACTTCTATATAATCTCTCACATTCTGAAAATTCTATCACCAGTTGACCGGTATGTAAGCATTGCTGGATGGCATCGTCCTTACCAGTTGAAATTCCTACTTATGAGATATTGGCTTGGGTTATTAGCTGGTTGGATGACCGCGTTCTTTGTCGAGACGAAGTAGGTTCATTTCACAGTCGGACTTCAGCTTAGTGCTTGCCTCGAATGCAAGAGGCTCGGGTTTCGAATTCTGATTTCGGATGTTTAACTGATGAGACGGAACTCGAGTCTTGGACTTCCGGTTCGTTGACCCTAATGGCTCATATGGGCTACGACGTTGTTTGGCTGTGGAAATTATATATATATATATATATATATATATATATATATATTTATAAATTACTAACTAACTCTACATACGTATTGAGCATTTTTTAAGTAAATACTTAAAGTTTACGCATAAATCTATACTATTAATTTTATGTGAGTAAATGACATATATATATATATATATATATATTTAGGTAAGCCTGAAGAGTCCTAGAGTGTATGAAACACGGAATATTCAGCGAAGCTTAATCGCCATACATATTTTATAATTTACTATATATATATATATATATATATATATATATATATATATATATATATATATATATATAAATTAATACTTATAATTATGCTTAATCAGAATCGAAACATGGAATCGAACAAATTAAAGCATTTTTGCGTATTGGAATCGGTATCGGAGTCAATGTTTGGATCGGAATCCCTATTTTCTTATGCCAAAATGATCCTTTTTATTGATTCTTTTTTGTTTTATTTTTGTTTATTTTGCTTAAAACTTAATTGTCTATTTTTTGGTACTAAAGATAAAATATAATAGTTTGACTGGAGGACCTCTGGACCAAAATGGCGTGGGTTTGCGATAACAGGTGCTACATAATTCATTACGTTTAGGCTATTAGCCACAATCTTATGTAATTTTCGAACATAACTTTGACACATAAATTCGTTTTAATTAATTAGTAAAATCTAGTCATATTTCAAAACAATCAGATCTCCTCCCCCATATCATTGGACTAAACATGATTACAAAGTGACACAGCTCAAATATATTTTACTTTCGTCACAAATATAAGAAAAAACATCAACCTTGATGGCATCGACCTTGTTTTAAATACATAATGGATGGGCTGCTTCAATCTGTCTCATTTTTAACGAATCATCGTATTTGCTTGGGAACATCAGATGAAATACTGAAATATGGTCGCGTTCACCGAATAAGTGTAAAAGATGGGTCGCTATAATTTACATTGTATTAATAGGTTATTTTTTAATTATAATAGTTGAATACTGTTGGTAAGTTTTCGGCATTTTCCCCCGTGAAAAATACTATTTCCTAGTTTTCTAGTTTATTTCGGAATGAAAATATGCGTTGCTCTAGTGCCTCAACAGAATCACTGTTTAGCGTAGGGAAATATAAGATTGATCATAAATTAATAAATTCATATGCATTTATTTATTTATTTATCGCGGACTATTTTCCTAATCTTTTTCTTTTTCGGCCAACTATTCCTCTGGCCTTCTTCACATGGTAACCGCGACGGGATAGGAACTCCGAATCTCCTAACTGCATTCTCAGCAATTACTACCATCCGTAGTTGTTTTCCTATCCCGTCGCGGTTAGTACCTGACGAAGATCATTGGAATTGTTGGCCGGAACGTCGTAAAAAAGGATGAGGATAATAGATCGCAATAAATAAAATAAATAAATAATACTCATTTCAATCATCAATTCCAATTAAAAATAAATTCATGTATATTTTAATGAGAAAACTAACACATTTTGTCATTGTTTTATTTTCAGAAAAAAAAAACACGAATGAAGCCGAGTAATTCTTTAACCCCTTGAATAATGTGAGCATAAAACTCGCATAAGTTGTCCATGCCCTTTCTTTAATGAAGCGAATACTTCTTTGAAATATCTTGAAGGTATACACACAACGAGGAACCGATACTTTGGGGGAGATGCTGATCCGAACAAATAAACATCCTGTGGTTCGACAGCCGGACAAGGTTGGTTGGTTGGTTTTGTTTTACGGCATATCAACAATTTTCAGGTTATTTAATGCTGAATATCCAGGACGACAGCCGGACAAGGGGCGCGACAGAAAGTGGCACAACAGTTGCAATAAAAAAAGTTGTTTTTTTTTGTTTTCTTTTTACTAAATTTATTTTTATAAAATTATTTCAGGAAGCTGCGTTAATAAGGTTTAAGAGGCTTATAAATAGTCTCGTTGATGAAACCAAAAATATGTTATGGAAATTTCGGATACCCAAAGATGGCATAAAAATCTTTAGAATTTTTAAAACGTTGCTATCTTCTATAGATTATCAATGGCAGACTCCATGCTAAAATACTTTACCAAACGGACCGACATACAGCGCCTTTACAGTGATGCAGAAGTGCATAAAACACATGACTCGACATCTATCGATTATTATTCATCATTTTTTTTATATCTCCACTTTTAAAAATAGCGACCCATTATTTTTAGTTTCTACTTCGAAACATGAAAGATATATGTCGAATTATACGGTGTCGTTAACAGCAATATAATTTTATGATTCTTTCTTGTTTCGGTTTGCAAGCAAAATTAAATTTGCTTTTCATTATATTTGATAATGTCATCTTATTTAGAAACATTCAATCGTATAAAGTGTTTATTAACAATATACGAAGAAAAATTATATATATATATATGTATATTATATATATGCATGCATATATGTACATACATACATATATTTTGTAACTTACTATATATATTTATAATATACGTATATATATATATATACATATATATATATATGTGTGTATATATACACACACACATTTGGTATAATCTATTCATACGAAGTTAACTGTGTCTATTTATTCTTGTATTTGTACATAGAGGATCAAAGCCTAAACTTATCCGATTGTTATAAATTTTCGAACTATACTTCTTGGTGTGAGGAGTGGAAATCTGATATATATTAATTTTAATTTACTTTTTAAACAACGAGAGCAGAAACTTGATTGAGAGCCTACAATGTTAATCAGGATACTTCTAAATTAGTTGTATTTTTGCAATAGATATTGAAAACAAATGAATTAATAAATCCCGCGTCATAATAATTTTCATAAATCTTATCGAAATTACTCACGATAAGGGAAAAATGGAAACTACTCACGAGAATGGAAAAGCCCGAACCCTACGTACTACAATCATGTACTATTTAAATGAACTGAACACGGTTTAATACAGTACATCGCTTAATAACTAAATAAATATATATCTCCTTATACGTCTTATGTAGATACATTAAATAATATAAAAAAGAAATGTTGCATCCAAAACTTGTTCTAAAAATGTTTACCTTTTTTTTGCCGACTCTTTTTAAACGTAAATAATCTTATATATATATATATATATATATATATATATATATATATATATATATATATATATATATATACATATACATATACATATATATATCTACATATATATATACATATATATCTATCTACATATATATATCTACATATATATCTACATATATATATCTACATATATATATATCTACATATATATATATTTACATATATATACATATATACATATATATCTACATGTATATACATATATATACATATATATATATACATATATATATACATATATACATATATATCTACATATATATATACATATATACATATATATCTACATATCTATATATACGTATATATCTACATATCTATATATCTATATATATATATATATATATATCTACATATCTATATATATATATCTACATATCTATATATATATATATCTACATATATATATATCTACATATATATATCTACATATATATATATATCTACATATATATATATCTACATATATATATATCTACATATATATATATCTACATATATATATCTACATATATATATATATATCTACATATATATATATCTACATATATATATATCTACATATATATATCTACATATATATATATATATATCTACATATATATATCTACATATATATATACATATATATATATATCTACATATATATATATATCTACATATATATATATCTACATATATATATATCTACATATATATATATCTACATATATATATACATATATATATATCTACATATATATATACATATATATATCTACATATATATACATATATATATATATATCTATATATATATATATATATCTACATATATATACATATATATAT
>NC_136516.1:49626176-49748676 GCF_053919585.1 Euprymna scolopes | reverse complement strand
TAAATTAATATACAAAGATACAATTTTATGCGTAAAATTTCAGTATTTACTTCAGCAGTGCTCGATAAATATGTAGAGCTAGGTCGTAAGTTATGAAACTATGAAATATATATGTGGTAATATTGCCATATATATTTTAATAACTTACTATGTATATATATATATATATATATATATATATATATATATATATATATATATATATATATAGTCATCCACATACATTACTATTTCGCTGTTTCACTCGACGCGTGTCTTGTATCACTTCTCAATATGCTCAACTCAAGATAGGGATCATTATAGTTATCTATCTACATGCAGAAATGTTTCGCTGTTTCACAGCCCATTAATGCGGCTAGACAGGTAACTATCTTAATCCAGGATTGAAACAGTCAAGGCTCCTAACCATTAGGCTAATCGGCGGCTGCTGTGTGGGCTGTGAATTAATGATGTTTTGACATCGTCCGAAATACTTAAGCTCGATTTCTTTACGCAAAGAACATCGCTTTATACGCTAATGACTTTGCCAGCGGAGGGCTGCCCCCTTGCCTTCTTTGGGGGTGGTGAGTTCAAGTGCTTCCACTGGATTGACTGGGCTTTGGTCTCTGGATCATAGTGATGGACCCAGGTTTCATCCTGTCTAATCAGTCTTTTGAAAAACTTTAACTCATCTTCTTGGCACATCTTCAAATTCATCTTGGAACACTCGACGCGTGTCTTGTATCACTTCTCAATATGCTCAACTCAAGATAGGGAACATTATAGTTATCCACATACAGAAATGTTTCGCTGTTTCACAGCTCATCAGTGCGGCTAAACAGACAACTACCTCAAGCCAGGATTGAAACCCGACCGTCTGTATGACAGTCAAGACTCCTAACCATTACGCTAATCGGTGGCTGCTGCGCGAGTCGTGAATTAAAGATTTTGTGTCATCATCGGAAATGCCAAAGCTCGATTTGTTTACACAAAGAGCATCGCTTTATACGCTAATGGTAATACGTGTATCACTTCTCAATATGCTCAACTCAAGATGAGGAGCATTATAGTCATCCACATACAATACTGTTTCGCTGTTTCACAGCTTATCAATGCGGCTAGATAGGAAACTACCTCGCCAGGATTTATATATATATATATATATATATATATATATATGGTGTTTCTCTTAAATCTTATTGTTAATAAAAGTTTTTTTTACTATTTTCCTTTTTAGACAATTCCTTTTAAATTATTTAGTGTCAGATTAGTTTTCACAACTTATAATGCACTAATTTCGTTGTTGTGCCGGTATGTGGCAATGAAGTCCTTCTTTACAGCCAACAGAAACAATATTATTATATGTTCAAATTTGTGTGTGTATATTTATTTTCGCGGGTGAGTCTATATAGTTTACGAGGGGCGTGCAATACATAATTCCCCTGACCCACTTTCAGCCGTCAGATCTAGCTGAAATTTTGCATGTTCAATGATTTATATCTCTACGGATTATGTGGCAAATTACAGCTCTAAACTAATTGTGGTTTCTGTGTTGCACGTGTGTGAACTGAGTCAGGTGTGAAATGAAGCCTGTTGAATATCGAGCAGTGATCCGGTTTTTGTATTTGAAAGGACGCACACCACAGGAGACTTTTGATGAAATGAAATAAACTTATGGTGATAATGTCCCTTCATATGACCTTGTAAAACACTGGCATCGTGAATTCAAACATGGCCAGAAGTCTTTGGAAAAAGCTCCCAAACGTGGTCGCCCCCTTTTTGCCATTGATGAGGCATCTGTCCGTCAAGTTGAGGCTGCCATTTTGGAAGATCAGCGCATTACTATTCGCCAAATAGCACAAGATATCAAGATTAGACAGGATGAAACTTGGGTCCATCACTATGATCAAGAGACCAAAGTCCAGTCAATACAGTGGACACACTTGGATTCACCACCTCCAAAGAAGGAAAGAGTGCAGCCGTCCGCTGGCAAAGTCAGGCTCAGAGTTTTCTGGGACCAGGACGGAGTAGTGATGACAGATTTCCTGGCAAAGGGTACCACAATTACAGGAGCCTATTATGTTTCACCTTTGAGGAAATTAAGAGAAGCTATCAAAATCAACAGGATCGGCAAGATCAGAAAAGGTACCCCCCTCCTGCAGGACAACGCTCCGGTCCACAACCCCCATATCGTCAGATTAGAAGCACGGGCGTGTGGTTATGAAATCCTCCTCCACATCCCTACTCTTCTGACCTTGTACCCTCTGACTTTCACCTCTTCCCAGCCATGAAGTTGTTTTTGAAAGGAAAGTGTTTCCCAGATGATGCAGCCTTTATTTCTGAAGTCACGTCAAGGTTGGAGGACCAACCTGGGGTATTCTACAAAAACGGTCTCCAGAGCTGCATCAAACGATGGGGGAAATGTATAACTCTAGGTGCTTCCTATGTAGAGAAATACTAATAACTGTGCGAAGTGTTGTTGCTCTACTGCTATGGGAAGTGGGCCAGCGGCATTACTAATTGCACACCCCTCCTATTATCAAATTCACTTATAAATAATTATTAGTTATTTTGTTTTATTGTCCAGTCTGTCTTATTTACACATGGTTTTCTTTATATTTGTTTTATTTATTTACTTACTTATTATTATTCAAATATAATCTATCTTATTATTTTTTAATCGATAATCTGTTATTATTATTTAATGTAATCAAAATTATACTCGTTATAATTTATTAGTTTATTTGCTTATTTTATTAAATGTTATATATCTCAGTTTATTTGCTTATTTTATTAAATGCCATATATTTTTATATATATACATATATATATATTCAATGTTATATATTAGTTTATTTGCTTATTTTATTAAATATCATATATATATATATATATATATATATATATATATATATGATATTTAATAAAATATATATATATATATATATATATATATATGATAGTTTTATTCGTATGAACGTTTTAAAGTATTTTTAGGTGTTAATTTTGAATTGGGAGATTGTAGGTATCTAAATCTTGGTTTATAAGTTTAGCAGTGTGTTTATTGAAATAGAAAAAGTAGTACACAATCCCCACACCTATGTTTTGTGAATAATATTTCCTGTAGGAATGCACGAATATAGATTTAAATCTTATATACAAACATCTATTCAAATACATATATTTATTTGTTGCTTTACATATTTGCTTATGTATTTTGATTCATTATTGCAACCATTTTTATATTCTATTATATTTATTTTTATTATCAGATAAGTGCTATTGTATTGTTATTATCATTGAACCTAATCTAGATCTTTTTTTATTTTATTATTTTATTTTGAAATCGGGTATGGTGCAGCTTTATTATAAATTATTAGCAAAGTTCCGATCTATTAAGTTCTGGGAGTAACTTAAAAATATTATTATTATATTTAGCTTCTTTTATGCGTAGATTTCTAACGTTTCGCTGTGTATAACATACTAAATTTTACTATATGTGTTTTTTTGCAGCTCTTACGGTGTGTGAAAAATAATGCTGCTTGTGTTTTTGTATGTTTCTTAATATTGATGTGTAGTGGTCTCATGGTGCTGCCCACGTAGAATCTTGTTGCAAGTTGCTCATTCCGATCTATAAATGATATGTATGAATCTTTTTTTGTATTCGTTGAACAGTTCCTAAGTTGCTCCATTATTGACCCAAACAAAAACTAAGAGAGCCGAACCATCTAGATCATGTGCATGTTAATAATATGATGATAATAAAACAATAAAAAAGATAATAAAATAATAATGAAAAACTAAAAAAAATCATAATATTTAAATAATAATAACTAACCGTGTGAAAAGTAAACACATAATTAAATAAATAATCTAGAGAAAGGAATATAATATTTGTATAGACTAGACTGTCAAATGAAATATAATAAATAAATAAAAACTAATTATTGAAAGTGATTTATCGGATAACGCATTTTGTACGTAGACTCAACTTAATCCTCCTATACAAAAAATACAAATACAGTAACAACAAATATTTCCGATCATAATATTATAATTTTTTAAAATCACATTAATTATAAATAATTTTAAACATTTCTAAGTAAGATATGCTGATTGGAGGGTAAATAATAGGTAAATTGATTCTTATATAAATTTTTCCATTCTGACATAGATTTACTTACGGATGCGCCATTATCGGATTATAATACTCAATATGTGTATTTGAATATAATTAACTGTTATTATATATATATATATATATATATATATATATATATATATATATATATATAAGTCTGTAACTAACAAGAAAATACTCAACAATTCTAGTTTATAAAATCATAAAAAGTACAATAGCATCTCTCAACTAAAATGATCACCTCCGAAGATGGAATAGATTAAGAATATATTTTGCAATACTGGATGCTTTATGTACTGCACCTAAACGTAGAATGTCCAGGTTGCTATCTAGGAGCGCATTTAATTCACTGGGGGACACGCACTCTCACCTCAGCTTTCGTTAAAATATGCATCTATGAATCAAGGAATATGAAAAGTCTGATATAAACTTGAAATCTACTGACTGCTCTGTTTTGTTGAAAGGAATGCATCGACTCAGATTAACAGATATACAAAAACGTGTGGACAATGCTACACAACATATTAACCAATATAAACATATCCACTGCGGTGGTTTGCGAAGAACTTAATTGTTGTGGCGGTCCTTATACTTCGAAATCGACGGGTGTATCTATCTATCTATCTATATACGTCCGAAGGTAGGTAGTTTCCATTTCGAATTTTGGATGGAACATGTTGTTTTACCCTATTATTTAATCTTTGAGACGTCCGCCCGACGTAGCGCACAACGCAATTTGTAAAGATGTTCTTCCCTCCCATCATAGCAATTCAATTATTTATTTATTTAAATGTAGCTGCGGTGTGCGCTACGTTGGGCGGATGTCTCAAAGATTAGATAATAGGGTAAAACATGTTCCATCCAAAAGTCGAAATGGAAACTACCTACATTCGGACGTTTTGAACAATACCCATGGCTCATCTATAGGAGAGCACCTTATAAATAATCGTATTTGCGCTTTGAATTTTAGTGCGGACCTTTTTTCCATTCTTAGCAAGTCACACTCTCTTTATCATCTCAAAATTCTAGAAACTATATATATTAAGACTCTGAGACCTTCTCTTCGCAAACAAAAAGAGAATATCTTAGGGCTTAATCTAGTTTCTATTTAATAATTAATCCACCCCCTTTTTTATACATATATTCCCCCCTACTTTTTGATCTCCAATTCATTGTTCCCCCCATTTTCTTTTTAAAACGTAATTTAGCTCGATTTTAGCTCTGTTGAGAGAGCTTCGAAACCGGTCAGCTGACACATTCATTTTAATTTTTTTAATTTCACAATCTAAAATATTGTTTTCGAACAAGTTTAAATTTAGTTTTTACATAGCCATAATAAATTTTTTTACCCCGCAAAAAATATTTATATATATATATATATATAAATATATATATATATGTGTGTGTGTGTGTGTGTGTGTGTGTGTGTGTTAGTATTTTTATTGGTCCTGAAATTACACAAAGCACTAACCAATATAAACATATCAACTGCTTGGGTTTTTGAAGAACTTAATTGTTATAGCGGTTCTTATACGGGGAAATCGACGGAAGTATCTATCTATTTATCTATCTATCTCTATCGATATATATATATATATATATATATATACGTATGTGTGTGTTTGTGTGTGTTTGTGTGTGTATGTATGTGTGTGTGCGTGTGTTAGTATTTTTGCGGGTCTTCAGGTGTTTGAAAAATGATGATGTGTGTGTGTGCGTAACAACAAAATGATGGATAATGAATAACTGAAAAAATTGAATATCAGAAAAATATAGGAAATACAACAAGAAAAACCATACTTTTACTCATATTGCTATCCATTCGCAGAATTTGATTTGATTTTGTCGTTCGTATTTTGAGCATATCCGTTTTTCAATTTATTCTTGACATTTTTTTCGGATTTCATCCTTACATGTGCTATATTTAAAATAATATTTTGCAGAATAAAAATATATCTTAACGCCACTTAAACAATATTTATTATTTGATCTTATAATCACCCTTGATATCAAAATAGCGACTCAATTATTCGTAGATTTAACCTTTCAAAATAGAAAAAATATATTCATTTATTTTTGCATTTTTATCTATAAGTTTTTCATTTTATTTGACAATGCCTGATTGAAAGCATTGAAACGTAAAGAGCTTTTTTGAATTTCTGTTGGTCGAAATATCTTTTGGACAAAAATGGCGAATAATTTAGTTGCCATTTTGTTGTCTATTATAAAAATTATCTTTTTTATGATAAATGGCAAGGTGCGGTTATAGAAGATATATTGCGGAGCCGAGTGGGGCGAGAAACTTTTATTGTTTGAACAAGTGCAGGTGCGTGAGTATAGGCGGAAGCTGTTCAGTCTCTATACCGTATATAATTACACTGAGATTTGTTAGTTCACATATCCACAACAGTACTATACGTGTAACCCCCTGGAAGGGAAGGTGCTGCATGTGAGAGTGTAAGAGCACCTTCAGATGGTATATATCATAGTTAAAGCTTGTATAGAACGTTCTTGATTGAGATTGTCGGACTAACTTCCTCATCTTGGTTTTTATAGTCACAACGTATCGGCGGTTTTGCCCTCCAGCCTTCATCAGGTGTTTTGTATCGAACTGGCGAACCGTTTCTAGGAGTCTCAAACCCAACCCTTTATTGTTATTACGGGGATACCGTGTTCGGACTCCAGCTAGGCTCTGGGACATCTCATCTCAAAAATCTCTCATCCCCAAAACACCTCATCTCAAAAACACCTCATCTAAAAAATATAGAACGTTCTTGAAATTAAAATATTTCCCAATTACATATATATTACACATACATATACACAATTCTAAAACCGTACGTAAACAACGCCCACCTGAATACTTCTGACAAGCAGCAAAATGAAGCCGCTTAAGTGTAGTGTTCTCTAGATGCTGGAAAGTCTTATACTTAAAATAGCTAGAATTATGAAATGTCCCCATGTTTTCTGCATCCCCAATTGTACTAATAGGCAGACATTTAAATGTAATGTGAACAGTCATTATGCTGTTCAACTCCTTAATAATGTCACTGTAGACACGGTCGCAAATTATAGCCTGTGATGTAAAATATGTCTTATTGAAGTGAATAAGAATTTATAAATTGTCATTTTTAATAATGTCAAAGAGCGAAGACCAAGGAGACAGAGAAGCAAAGCAAATACACAGAACTGACCAAAGAGCTGATAGTTATATGGAAGATGAAGAAAGTTAATATATGGACTAATAGAAGGAGCACTAGGAACAACACAGAAAACTTTGAAAAAAGGATGGGAGATATTGAAATCAGAGGGATGGCTAAGAAGGTACAATGCATAACAATTATTAAAAGGGTTGAAATATAAAGTGTAACCCAACCACCTGTGATAATCGAAAATTACATAAATAACGGTTAAAATAGAGGTGAATTAGAGCTTCATTATGAGAGCAATCCCGGGCGATTCCCGGGTGCCTTGCTGATTCATTTGTTTGGTTGGTGACTCAAACTAAAAAAAGGGAAAACGACTTCAGCTGAGCGGATTTTGATACTAATAATGTTTCGCTAATCAAACCAACTCGAGATATAGTAGTTAGTTATTGTTTTGAGTTTTATAAAGGCGGATGCGAACCTGTGATCAGGGTTTCAGAGTTTCCCCGTGTGGGAAACTTATGATGGCAAATTACCTAATTAATATGCACAAGTGATTTTACCAAATTGGCGAATTTAATTTGATGCTACTAAGATGAATTGGCTGACGGAAACCCCAGACTTTATTCAAACTCATCCACTTACATAAGAAGGTTGCGGTGCGCGTTTCTGACAGTTGAATTGAGTCAAAACCAGTATTTTCTTTACCTGTTACATTTGGGCACCGTTTGACCGGGATACGGCCCCAGTCTTCACCGGAAAGGAAAGCCACTGAATGCAGAGACCAACACACATTAACTACAGCTGCAAGCAGAACATATAAACCTGCTACAGATGCAAAACACAAAGAAACGTCGCATTGAATCATGAAGAATGAAACTGCATAAATATAAGTAACCCCCCTACAGTCCTGCCTTCCGCTCCCTATTTTTGTCGCCACACACAATAAATGAGGGTCAAGAAAAATGGAACACCGAGAAGAGAAAGCTCTAGTCAGACCTCGGTTGGATAACACCAAAGAGGACTGGGGGGTGCTTATTGCTATCAAAATTTCAGTGAAGACCAATAGTCGCGGCCAACGAGAAATCAATAGTAAGTGGCTGCTACAATAACGCAAATTCATACACAAAAGTTACTGAAAGAAGTGGAGAGTACTTGAAGTCTGGGGAGGACTTGTTGCAACTCAGACTCCAGAGAAAAACACAAGTTATTATCAAAGAGAAACCTTTGATAATAGTCGGTGTGTCTACTCCTTGTGAGTAAAAAGTAAGTAACTAACTAAATGAATAAATAATAATAATAATAAAAATAATAATAATAATAATAATAAAAATAATAGTAATAATAATAATAATAATAATGATAATAATAATAATAATAATAATAATAATAATAATAATAATATGAAAAGATAAAGAAGGAGAACTACTCTAACAATGGAACAATTATGATTATTCTTACGTCTAAATGTATTTATACATTATTTTATGTCCAAAATAAGCACATAAACGTGCAATATCCAGATAGAAGATGGAATTTACGTTGCTAGACAAAAAGCGGCATGTCTTTTACAAATTTATATAAATGCAACAATGAAATCGAGAATAAAGTAATTTTTTCAGAAAATAAAACATAATAAAATCCAAAGTAAATAATCAGAATAGAAAATCCAAGTTGAAAGCTGATCGTCCAATGAAAAGCGTTGTTATAACGTTACTAATTATATGCTTAATAATCTTCCGGTTCGGACATTAAATGACAGTCACCAAAAGCTTGTTGATTTCGGTTTAATTACAAAATGTCATTGGGAGTATTAGTTTGATTTGTAAACACTTTCTATTGAACTAGTGTGCGATTGATTTTTTGATTAAATCTATTTGATTCTTTATGTGTTCATCGAACAAATGGCACAAAGAAACATGGCAGTTTCGCTGGCGACATATTGCGAAGCAAAACAAAGATTCAAATAAAGCCATGACTTAATTTTTGCAATTACGAGAATCATTCTGATTCTAACGTTTGCTCTTCACAATTAACTGATGCACGTATCACAGTCACTATCGTCGTCATAGTTAAAAAAAAAAAAACATCGTCTTCTGTCTGACTTCTGGAGCTCGAACGTTATATCCTCAGTGCTGGCAGCAATTTAAAACACAGTTGCGAATTACTTAGGACGTTTACCCATTCATGGATGACGGAACGAGAGCATGTTGCTCCTGTAGAGTAAATAAAGGGTTCCGTTTGACATTAAGTACAAATTCCCGAGTTCGACAGAAGGTTTTCCGAGGTCGAAAGAAAGATTGCCGAGGTCGATATAATACAGCTTACGAGTTGCAGCAACTGAAACATTATGAGAATAAGACTTAAGATGAAAGCTGTAGTCTGAAGGAATCTATATAATACGAATAATTCAGATACGTAATAAAGTTTTGTCGCATTAAGTGTTGAATGCTAGTGTTCATTCGCACATGGTGTAAGAGTCGGTATATTTTTCTGCATCAGTCAAACCCTTGTGAACATAACATTCAAGATTAGAACCGAAATAGTATTCTTCAATCTTGTCATATATTTTTCTTATAAGTTGTTATCCTTGAATTTTACGGCATATCAACCATAATTTAATATATGATTATGAATTTTCGAATATGTTTTCTTGGCAACAGAGTGTATAAAGTTGGAACTCAATGACTCAATATAAATTTCACAGCTAGAAGGGGGGTACCATAATTCTCAAAGAAGGAAACCCATGTTTTGCTTTTAGCTAATAAATTATTTTTCATTGGTTACAAGAAACAGTGTCACGTTGACGTTATGGTATACGATTTGGGGCCAAATAAACAGGGATACTATGTGAAGAGTTGGGTAGCGAGATGTTTGTTCACATAGCACTTGGACAGCTGCATATCAATACAGTTACTGAAGCAGAAACCCTGGAAGGAAGTTCAAAGTCTAGCTGTTTTCGCTATCTGTGTACAAGGCTTTCCTGTTTTCAGAGATAACTACAGTGTAGGTGGGATTTTGTTGTTTCTCAGGTTTGTCGGGTGTATTTAAGCCGACAGAGTACAAGTGTTTTTTAGCTCATCAGAGCTCATCAAATACTTGTAAACCAGGCACAGAAATTCCACATTTCGGCGATAAGACAAAGGTTGGACATTGGTTGCTAGTGCAGGCCCTTTCAGGTTGATGACTTGTTTTGGACCTTATCTTGGAGCAAGAGACTAGCGGCATATGCACCAGCCTAGATGCAATAATACTCAACGCATGTGCGAATAGTGGGGGTGTATATGTACAGGTTACTCTCAGGTGTGAATAGCCTTCTAGCACGGTATAGAGACCCCTCCTTTTTTGCAACGGTCTTGATTATAACCTCAATATATTTGTTCCAATTCATGTTGCCAATGAGTAATAAGCCGAGGATTTTGAACGAGGTACATTCAGGTAGTATATAATTAGGCATTGATATCGATGATTGAGAAGGTTTCTTGTGGTTATTACAGGGAAGAAGTGTAGTCTTATTGCATTGAACGTTAGCATCCATTTATGGCCTCATTCCACTAAAGACTGGAGGTTTTCCTGGTTTTCCTCTAAGGTTTTAGCCAGTCTTGTAGATATGTATCCATTCATATTCCCGCTCGAGTCTTTTCTAGAGCGTAGTGTAGTCAGCAAATACCCATCTCAGAGATAATTTTACCAGGGTGGTCATTTATGAATATCAAGAATAACAAAGGTCCAAGGATCGAACTCTTTATATCATGCTGTTGCGACGTACGACTTGGATTATCTCTCTTAACTAAGTTCTGATTAAGTTAAATATACGTCCAGTAATTTGATTAAGAACTCAAAGATGTTGGCAAAGAGAGAGAGAAAGAGAGAGAGAGAGAGAGAGAGCAGGATAATGGGAGCGATAATTTAGTGGGTCAATTTTTTCGTCAAGATACTTGAAACAAGTACAACAGAATAAATTTTCCAGCAATCAGGTAAACTAAATTCGATAAGGTATTTCTTAAAGGGTTAGGAGAGCGTCGGTGCAATCCAGCGGAGCATTTCTTTGGTAGTATAGCGGGGATGAGATCAGGTCCACATGCGTTCAAGAAGTCTAGGTTTGTATGGAATCACTAACATGGGAAGAGGTGATTTTCAGATTATCGTGTATGCAGACAGAAAGTTGGAAGGGAGTGGTTTGGTGGGTCTAAAGTGGAGTTAAAAATAAGCCGTCAGACATGCAACTCTGCCTTTTCGGTTGCTGTGCAAATATTTATATTTGATATACGCCGTGGCACGGGTATCGGATTAGTTATTTCATAAATCAGTCAGACTTGTATGGTAAAAAAAACTTCTATAGTAAATGGACTGTTCTAGTAATAATATTTATTACGATAAATTCCATATATTCTTGTTGAGTGCTTATTTTCAGTCACACATTGTG
Source organism: Euprymna scolopes (assembly GCF_053919585.1). NCBI lineage: Eukaryota > Metazoa > Mollusca > Cephalopoda > Sepiida > Sepiolidae > Euprymna > Euprymna scolopes. The sequence goes on along the minus strand of NC_136516.1, from coordinate 49,736,984 downwards.
TTTAAAACAGGATATATGCTTAAATGTTGTTTTGCATTTTTACTATAATATGTGTTTTGTTCCGGTTTGTCATCTAATTATAAAGGTCGAATGCCACTCGAGCATAAGGGTTAACCGGTGCACGGTAATCATCAGAACGACAGTGTAATAATCGTTAGTAGTGGGAATTTTGTATAAACCTGTTTACATTGGGCTTAAAGAGAACTGATTTGTAGTAAGCTAGAAAGCAGGCCAGGGAAACAAAGTTCCACGGGCGGGCAATTCTAAGAAAAAATCTCTGTTCATGAAATCGACTTTTAGATTTGGATACAGATGGAGAAAGAGTGAAATTGTTGATAGTGTAGGACGAGTGTTTGTGGGAAATGTTGACAGGGGGAACTATAGATTGGAGCTCTGACGAGCAATAAATAACGATATAGCCGAGTCAGGCTACCAACGTTGCTTTAGTGGAAAATAGATTGTTTTACAGGATATCAACAATAATTGCATTGCTTTATGTCGAAATTGCACATTTTTGTGTACAATTGATTCATATGTTACTTTGTATTTAAAGAGATGTTTTTTTTTGTTTTTTTACACAGTGATCACCACTTATCAAGGCCCGGAAGCCACTCAGGGATAAGGGTTATTGCAAGCACAGTATGTTAGTGTGGAGATTTGATGAAGTGTTTACTTAAGGGGGCGGTTCATTAGGAATTTGTTAACATTGGACTTTAACACATCCAAGTTGTAGTCCGGTGGGAAGCAGGCAGACGGAACAGAGTTCCACAGGCGTGCAGTTCTAAGAAAGAAGCTTTGTTCATGGAATCCACGTTTTGATTTAGGCACAGATAAAGAGTGGGGGAAATTTTTTACAGTGGATTCGGCTAGACGGGTGTTTTTCGTGAAAGATTGGCGAGGGGGGACCAGAGATTGGAGTTCAGACGAGCACCTGCCATGGAAATAACGATAAAACAAGGATAGGCTCGCAACGTCACTTCTGTGGGAGATGTTTGTTACATGCATCAGATGGTCTTACAAAATGAATACAATTAAGTACTGGACAAGTTCAACGTTGTTTACTTCTCTAACAGGATCAACGTTACTATAGTTCTATATAAAAGAGTTAAAAAATGAACTGACAATTGCAATTATAATGGAATTCAAGTATGTGAAATAGTAGTAGACTAGTTAGGAGAAGGATACGAAAGGATTACTAAATATATTTCGGATAATTCATACAACTAGACTCATTAAGCATCTAATTAAGCATGGCCGTATTAATAGACCGAAATATCTTGGTTCTTTTTAGTGATGTCTTTGCGTCATTATTGACATTATTTCTATGCTTACATTTCAAAGCAGTGTATTCCTGTTAATTTTATAACAGTATATTTCATTTGGCTATACACAATTTTTTTTATTGCGGATTAGTAACAAACTAGTAAAAATAATGGCATAATAACGCTGGCACCGGTTCACATTAGATCAACGAAGCTAAGCAACGTTTAGCCTGGTCAGTATCAGATAAGTGACCAATTTGGATAATTCCAAGCGCTGTTTGTAGGTGGCTGTCGAAAATTCCCTGAAGAGTTCCTATCTACAATGCCGACCCACGGGATAGAGTTAGACATCAGGGGTTTTTTTAACGTGAAGAAATAAGAAAATATAAAAATTGCCTCAGTTGTGAAGGAGTTCTCAACAGACAAGGAACAAGGAATTGAAGTGTAGCATCTGAAGAACAGATACTACACTTTGATCGTATTTATTTTCTCCCCCACTGAGCAAATTAGGCACAAGGCCGTTTTTAATGTGAGGTAAAAACCAGCTCCCCTAAAAGTAGGCAAAAAGGGGGCACTCTGATTACCAAAAATAATAATTGTCCCAGTATAGAGGGTTTCCCCTCTATTGACTGGTACAAATTATCTTAAGTGCAGCATCTGCCGGAACAGATGGTATTTATTTGCTCCCCCACTGAGCAAATTAGGCACAAGGCCGTTTTTAATGTGAGGTAAAAACCAGCTCCCCTAAAAGTAGGCAAAAAGGGGGCACTCTGGTTACCAAAAATAATAATTGTCCCAGTATAGAGGGTTTCCCCTCCATTGACTGGTACAAATTATCTTAAGTGCAGCATCTGCCGGAACAGATGGTATTAATTTGCTCCCCCACCGAGCAAATTAGGCACAAGGCCAATTTTTAATGTGAGGAGTGAAGGGAGGGGGAAGGGAAAAGGGGACCAGCTCCCGAGAGGTGGGAAATGGGAGCTGGTTAAAGGTCAGGCATGTGGGGTTGCCCCCACATCTGGTCTTTGCTAGTCATAGCTAGTCATAGCTTGCAGTATCTGCCGGAACAGATGGTATTTATTTGCTCCCCCACCGAGCAAATTAGGCACAAGGCCGATTTTTAATGTGAGGAGTGAAGGGAGGGGGAAGGGAAAAAGGGGACCAGCTCCCGAGAGGTGGGAAATGGGAGCTGGTTAATGGTCAGGCATGTGGGGTTGCCCCCAGATCTGGTCTTTGCTAGTCATAGCTAGTCATAGCTTGCAGTATCTGCCGGAACAGATGGTATTTATTTGCTCCCCCACTGAGCAAATTAGGCACAAGGCCGTTTTTAATGTGAGGTAAAAACCAGCTCCCCTAAAAGTAGGCAAAAAGGGGGCACTCTGGTTACCAAAAATAATAATTGTCCCAGTATAGAGGGTTTCCCCTCCATTGACTGGTACAAATTATCTTAAGTGCAGCATCTGCCGGAACAGATGGTATTTATTTGCTCCCCCACTGAGCAAATTAGGCACAAGGCCGTTTTTAATGTGAGGTAAAAACCAGCTCCCCTAAAAGTAGGCAAAAAGGGGGCACTCTGGTTACCAAAAATAATAATTGTCCCAGTATAGAGGGTTTCCCCTCCATTGACTGGTACAAATTATCTTAAGTGCAGCATCTGCCGGAACAGATACTACACTTTGATCTTAGTCCGAAGGCTCCATTCAAGAATTTCAAAAACCTAACATCATCATCTCCCAGAACGGTGATATACATCCAACTTGAGACTGCTTGAGAATTTCATACTCCCATGACACATCCTCCTCTGGAGGAAGCCGGTTAAACTCGCACAAGATTAGTGTCGTTTCCATTTTTTTAGTAGAAAATAATGACTCAAAAACATCAGGAAAGAAGAAGAAAGATATTTTGAGCGATGCATACAAGCATACTGATTAGGTGTTTCTGCATCAAGTGAGTATGACCGTATTATTCGAACGAATTATACGTGTTATGCTTGATTGGTGTGCTTGCGTCTTTCTTTATTCTATTTTCAATATGCTGATATTTTATAGCCGTGTATTCCTTTTTAGCTATATGTAGTTCTTCATATCCCTGTTCTGCATTTCCTGCTAGAAATAATATGCAAATCGGATAAAGAGGTATACAGATTTCGTACTCAATAAATTCAAATATAGAAAATGACCACAGTTTTATTTAATTAATTCTCATAATAATATAATAATTAAATTTCAATATTTCGCATGGAAGTAGATTAGAAAAATAAGGCGAAACAATATATTCTTGTCGATTGAATACAGCCATATTCATGAGCTTTTTTCGACCATTCGTTTATTCGTTTTAATCGACTGAAATATAGGCCGCATATGCGTCTTTATTCTTACTATTTTTATGTACTAATAGATGTATATTCCATTTGCTACAAGCGCTTCTTTATAATCTCGTTTATATGTCTGTTCCGTATTCACTGCTGAAAATATGCAAATCGGAGATAGAGGCAGACACACATACAGACTTTGTATTCGATAATATATATATATATATATTATATATATATATTATATATAGGTTGAATACAGTTTTATTTAATTTCTGTTTATAATAATGTAACATATACTCTATTTCGGAACAGCAGACGGTTTGGGGATTGCAAGATCCAAATAAATCAGTTTTAAAAATTGAAAGTGTCTCGCTGCAGACACTATTAAATTCCATTTACCTTATAAACCAGCGGAAGAAGATACCGCAGAAAAGAGGGAGAAACAAACAGTGCAGCACTCTTTTCGTTATGGCAACAGCAACAAGAAAAAAATAAGCAAAAAAAAAAAAAGGGTGAGAAATATAAAGAAAATGTGAGTTATAGCCATGATGGCGGATTGCGTTTCGCGTGTCACATAGCGATAGTGTGAAGCGATATGTATTTCTCACGTCGGTCATTTCCCCGGATCAGTTATAAGAAGAAAAAATAAGGTAAAAAAAAAAAAGAAAACGAGTATAAAAAGGTGGAGGGCTGCACGAACTGGTCGAGAAGCAAAGTAGGCTGTATATATCCAAGAAAAGAAGGAAAAACATCCGCGAAAATGAATATGAACTAATCACGCATCAATTTATTATAAATCGATATTTCAGACCAAATGTCGCCCGGAAAGACAAATTATCAACATAAATTGGAAAGGAGATGGTTTCCAAAAGAAGAAAAAAGAAAACAATATTCATCTCTTTTCTTTTCTTTTGTTTTTATTTCCTTTAACATTTTATTGTTTTCCTTTATTGATCTGTATTTTCTTATCATTTATTTTTTTCTTCAAGTTTCACTTTTATGTCTTATTCTAATGAAAAAAAACCCTAAGAAATCTTAGTTGTCAATTCTACATGTTTTACAATTGGATGTAAATATTTCTTTAAATATTTTCAGTCTTTATTTGTTTCATATTCTCATCTTTGTTTATCCAGAATATATTTAAATTTCTTTCTATTTATTATATCACCTGCCTGGATGCCCGCCCTTGTCTGGGTGTTCGGAGGTGTATGTTGAGCAAACAGAAAAGAAAAAAAAAACTAGTAGACAGACGGGTTCGAACCCGTATCGGAAGGAGGAAAAGAACGTGCAAAAAAATTTGATGTCTTTGCCGTTGCGTCCATCGAAAAACCGGGAGTTGCGAAGGTATGAATTAGGGCTAGTCAATCGAAAAGAAGGAATGACTTTCGAAAATATCGGCGAAAACAAACGACTCTTTCTTTGTAGAAAAGTGCCCAGTTGAGGGTGAAGGAATTAATGTTTTTGGCAAATTTTTCGATATTTGTCGTCCGAAGGGTCGTGGTTCAAAACGAGACTGATCCTGTAAAAATCCGTCCACTCTGTCGAAATTTTTAGGCATGCATGCATACATACATACATACATGCATGCATTTAAACAGACAGGTGACACGTATATTATAAATGTAATACATTTTGAAAATACATTTTGACTTCTTTTTCTTAAGCGTTTATTTTTTCAAAGAGTTTTTTCTCCTTTAAAAAAAAAATCATTTCATATTGTTATCATTTTCTTTTACTTCCTTTCCGTCAAAATTACATTTATACATTATCTCGATTATCCCTTTTTTCATTTATTCGTATTTATGCTAAATAAATTTTCATACTGTGACAGGATTGTATATTTTGCTAATGCGATATTAATTCGTTAAGTAAAAATAATTATTTATATTAATCTTTTTATTTACTGCGGACTTTTATTCTCATTTTTATTGGCTATTGTTTTTCACAACGTTTCGGCCAACTATTCCTCTTGCCTTTGTCAGGTGGTAACAGCGACGGATAGGAACATCGAATCTCCTAACTGCATTCTCAGCAATCACTGCCATCCGTAGTTGTTGTCGTCTCACCACGTTTTGGCCAAGTAAGCCTCTGGCCGGCTTTGGGTAGGATTGAAACCGGTATCTTCAGACAATGCTCATCTGGAACCGTAGAGATTCAACGTCTCTATCAACTGCGCCACGGGTTCCATCTTGATATTCATTTTTACCACCTGACGAAGGCCAGAGGAATAGTTGGCCGAAACGTCGTGAAACACCAACTAATAAAGATGAGAATAATAGTCCGCAATAAATAAAAAAAATGATATAAATAATACTCATCTCAATAATGAATTCCAAAAATAATTATGTATAATATCGTTGATTATTATTTCAACTCTAAATGTGTAAGGGGAGAGGTTCAGAGGAAAATAAAAAGAACAAAAGAAAATATTGCTTTATTTCTTGCTTTATTTTCTTTCTTCATTGTTAAACTTTCAAGGTTTCGTTTTTCCGCTTTCCTTTCTGCTTGTTTAATTTGATTATGTGTGTATTATATTTATGTCCGTATGTAATACTAATATACAGAAGTATAACTCTGTCAAGTTTACATCATTTCTACAATTAAAGGTAGAGATTTCTCTTAATATATTCATTCGTTATTTACTTGTATTTTCTATTAATTAGTGTCCATTTCAATTTCTTTCCATCTATAATTATGCTGTTAACTTTTTGGTAATATTTTTTTTTCAGCGGAAAAATAAATGTTCCGATATTTATTTTCCTCTTCCTTTAAGCATTGTATTGTCGTCTTTGTTCACTTCCATTGTTTTTTTGCGTAAAAATGCATTGAGTGCATGATTTATTTTACTTATCTCGAATACATTTATTTTACATTTACCATCATGATATTCATTTTATTTAATTAATTTTGCTTTAATTATCACATTTAGAAAACTGAATAAGGTAATACATGTTTTATTAAGTGATGAGCAGCTACTAAAAGCTGCATATCCTGCCTTGACAGAGGTTTAAATAGATTTCGTAGCTTAGTGGGAGATGCCTTTTTTTATTCTTCTCTGCAACCTCTTTCCCACATAAGCGACGTTGCGAGCCTGCCTCTGCTTTATCGTTATTTTAATGGTGAGTGCTCGTCTGAGCTTCAATTTACGGTCCCCCTTCGCCAGACTTTTACGAAAAACATTCGTCTAGCCCAAACCACTATCAACAATTTCACACACTCTTTATTTGTGCCTAAACTTGAATGTAGATTCCATGTTCTTTCTTACACTTGCATGCCTGTTGAACTCTCTTCCCTTTACCTGTTTTCTAACTGACTAAAATCTGATTTTCTTCAAGTCCAACATAAACAAGTTTTTTGTTGAAGCGTCCCCTAAGTAATCCAATTTACAAAATTCCCACTACATGTGTTTACTACGCTATAATCACATTGACTAATGTATACCCAGTAACTCTTATCCTCAAGTGGCTTCCGGGCCTTGATAAGTGGTGATTCCTATGTAAAAAAACATATTTCCTTATTCTGAAACTGTAACGTTGTTAAACTTATATTCATAAAACAATACTTAGTCTTTTCTTTCTTCATACCGAGGGGTCGTAGAATATCGCAGAAAGAAAATACTCATGTAACATTTCTGATTTTTTTTAGATGAGGATTGGTTATCTGTATTATTTGAATTCATCGGACTACAGTTCTCATCTTTAGTGTCATTTCACAACGTTTCGGTCGATGCAACCTCCGACGTCCTTCAGGTGTTTCTGGTCAAACTCGGCAATTTGGAGGAATTTCGAACGGTATCTTTTTTTACTTCACTAGGATCGCATGCTCTCGTTCCATCAGCCATGATTAGATAGCAGTCCTAAATAATTAGCAAGTATATTTTCGGCCCCCCCACACTGAGAATTGAACTTTCAGCTTTCAGGAGAATGCCAGTTTTGCAGTTAATTGTCCGAGTACTCAAGGAGCCTTGGCGCTGTATTTCGATTTCGTCCAAAATATTCCCGAGTTCGACAAGATACACCTGAAAGAAGACCGAAGGTTACATCGACCGGAACGTTGTGTAAATGACACTCAAGATGAGAACAGTTGTCCAATGAATTCAAATAATACGAGTACACGTCATGTGTTGTCGACAGTTTCGGTAAATTTGAATCGATTAATGGTGCGTGATTAGCGCGAATTCGGAATAAAGAAAATCTGTTAAAATAAACGAAACGTAGAAGTAAACACAAACACTTTTTCTGAGAATAAAAAAAGATAGTTTTAATTATTTCATAAAAAATTATCTGACATTATTCAGTTTTTCTAAATTTTCGATTAAAATTTGTGGAATAATGGTTTTAAAAAATATAAGAGATCTTGTTAATATTTCTATTTATAATAAAAAAAATACCTTCTATCGTTATGCTATAAATTTTATTTGACATATTTTTTTATGTTTTAGCGTTTATTCTTGCCAATAATTATTGTTTATCTTTGCTTAAGAATTTTTTTCTATTTTCTTAATTTAGTGTTTTTTCTTTTCCACAAAATGTCATTCTTAGATTTAGATTGGGATAGCCTCTTTTTCATTTATTCGTTCTTTGTGTTAAAGATATTAATATTGTGACACTATGATGTATTTTACTAGTGTGGTATTAATTGGTTACTCAATTAAAATTAATAAAGTATTAAAATTTAAAAAAAAAACTCGTTATTCTTATTTCCAATTTAATTGTGATAGCTGATATTTTGCGAGTTAAAAAATGGAATATAAGACACTATTTTTTCTATGGCTTCCCGTCTGTTTATCCTTGAAGAAGACCTCGATCCCTTTGTTGTTGTTTCTGCTTACTACGCTTTTTTAATTAAAAACTATACGCGGTTCACTTCTAAATTTTTACATGGGTCAGGAATGGGATGTACATATTTCTAGAAATAGTTTTATTATATCGATTTATTTAATTCTTTTTCCTCATGCATAGATTTCAAATGTAAAGTGAAAATAAATTTTGCTATATTTTCCTACATACTATTAAATTATATAATGAAAATATTTCAGGAAATTTAATGTACAGAGTGGAACGAACGCCATGAAAAGGCGACATGATTCCATTTCCGTTTGATAAAAACCAGTTTTCTTTTTTGTTGTAGACCATCAGTTGGGCAATTGCGTAGAAATCTCAACTACGATAGGAGCCTTTTATCACGTCTGAATGTGGCACAATGTTCAACGGGCGAGACCGGAGATGCGCCACTATAGAACTCATGATCTCTACCAATAAAAGTTATGACAACATGACCATTGCTAGCATCCTCAAAATGCATCGCTGAGTTGCCACGAGTAACAGGGGCGTGACCAGCGTAATGAAAACAAGCTTTCCGGCTACGGTTATGGTCCTTGGAGTTCATGCCACCTCACATCTTCAAAGTCGGCTTGGAAGTTAACACCAAAGTGTACCTGGATGTGCTGAGCAGTTTGGTGATCCCCTGGTGCAACACTTTTATCGAACAATCCTTAACTAAAAAGTCTACATTTTTATATTGTGACTCCCGGGAAACATTGCCAAAGAGACCAAGTGGAACAAATATGAAAAGGGCGTGCAATAAATAATGCCTCTGACCCACTTCCAGTTGTCTGATCTAGCTGAAATTTTGCACGTGCAATGATTTATATCTCTATTAGTTATGTGGCAAATTACAGCTCTGAACTAATTGTTATTTCTGTTTTGCACGTGTGTGAACTGAGTTAGGTGTGAAATGGAGCCTGTTGAATATATATCCGGTTTTTGTATTTGAAAGGACTCACACTACAGGAGGATTTTTTTTATGAAATGAAAGAAACTTATGGTGATAATGCCCCATCATGCCCCATCATATGACCTTGTAAAACGCTAGCATCGTGAAGTCAAACATGGCCGGAAGTCTGTGGAAACAGCTCCCAGACCTGGTCGCCCCCTTTTGCCATTGATGAGGCATCTGTCCGTAAATTTGAGGCTGCCATTTTGGAAGATCGGCGCATTACTATTCGCCAAATAGACCAATATGTTAAGATTAGTACAGGGTCAGTGGAAACTATCATTCATGACCATTTGCATATGCATAAAGTGTCTGCCAGATGGATTTTCAGGTTGCTCACACCATTCCAGAAGCGAGAACGCGTCGAGTGCTCGGGGATAAATTTGGAGATGTGCCAAGAAGATAAGTCAAAGTTTTTCGAAAGACTGATTACACAGGATGAAATCTGGGTCCATCACTATGATCCAGAGATCAAAGCATAGTCAATGCCTTGGAAGCACTTGGACTCACCACCTCCAAAGAAGGTAACTGTGCAGCCCTCCGCTGGCAAGATCATGCTCACAGTTTTCTGGGAGCAGGACGGAGTAGTGATAACAGATTTCCTGGCAAAGGGAACCACAATTACAGGAGCCTATTATGTTTCACTTTTGAGGAAATTAAGAGAAGCTATCAAAATCAAGAGGCGGAGCAAGATCAGAAATGGTACCCTCCTCCTGCAGGACAACGCTCCGGTCCACAACTCGCATGTCGTCAGATCAGAAGCACGGGCGTGTGGTATGAAATCCTTCCCCTATCATCCCTACTCTCCTGACATTGCACCTTCTGACATTCACCTCTTCCAAGCCATGAAGTTACTTTTTGAAAGGAAAGAGTTTCCCAGATGATGCAGCCTTTATTTCTCAACCTGGGGTGTTCTACAAAAACGGTCTCCAGAGCTGCATCAAACGATGGGAGAAATGGATAACTCTGGCTGGTTCCTAATGTAGAGAAAGACTAATAACTGTGCCAAGTTTCGTTACTTTACCTCTATGGGAAGTTGGTCAGGGGCATTCCTTTTTGCACGCCCCTCGTAATCCGGTATATATCTAATGTGATTGAAATAAAGTAAATATTTAGAACGATAGTAGATTTTAAAGTCGCAGTAAATTATTTAGAAATAAATATTTTTAACAACAACAGTTTAAATTTAGTTTCAATAAAATAGACGACATGGCTGACTGAATTTAGAACAATAACAAGAATGGCATGTGACGTAAGATTTACATGGCGTATAACAAATAAACGGTTATAATGTAAGCATATATAAGGCATATATTATCATCTATATATCAATACGATAGCGTCCGTTTTCTTTTGTGTATCACGCTTACATCCCTCACGCGAACATTAACTCTATAATAATATATACGAAATCCGCAAGAATTAAAATATAATATTTAAGCATACTTTACAACCGGGCAATGCCGGGCGTTCCAGCTAGCTTAGATAAATATTTTTACAGTTTTATCAAATAAAAGCTACAATAATATCAGTGTGTCCATTTACACTGAACATCGACAGAATGCCAACATCAATATAAATGATTCCTCCTGTAGAATTTCCACAGGTCCTGCTAGTCTATATATTAATACGATAAAGTGTGGATTATTTTGCGCGTCACGATTTCATATATCATTCTTCCGACTTAGTGTCGTTTTATTTTATGACCTTCCTTCTTGTAAGAAATAATTTTACAAATAATGTTTCGGTTTCGCTTATAGCTGATGGCACACAAATCATCTATTTTTTTATAAAATAGAATAGTTCGAGGTGCTACATAGAGCGGACTCCAGAAACCATTTAAAGATTTTGGAGTCTGTCTATTACGGTGCGTAAACCTTCTGTGTGCCGGCAAAAGGAAACAGTAAACGCATTGTTTCTCTTTGGAGAACCTTGAATCTTTTCTCCCGTTTTTTTTTGTTTGTTTTTATTATTTATCCCCCCCCCCCTCGTTGTGCCAATATTTTAATAGTTTTAAACGTTGATAAACTTAATTTTAGTTGTCCCCGTACTTTTGGCACATTCAATAGTTACCCATTAGAACTCTTTAAAGTTTCGACATAATATTATTTTTACGCTATCGATTTTCTCCTGATGAGATGATAGCCGAAAGAGCTCTTGAGAAACTTCCGTCTATTATATATATATATATATATATATATATATATATATATATATATATATATATACTAATTTTATAGTTGTCCTATCCTTAATGGTAATCCAATGAAATTTCAGCGTTTATGACATTCTTATTGATAGGTAGATATGCATTGTATTGCGTTTTGGTCTTTCATACAAACATTACTGGTTCTCGGTCTCTCTGTCTGTCTCTCTGTCTGTCTCTCTCTCTCTCTCTATATATATATATATATATATTTAATGTAACATTCAAACATTACAGGAATATACACTTAATCCACATTCATATTAATTAAAAAACTGCGTCTTACACGTGTTTCATTGAATGACATGAACCAAACAATTCATAAGAGACTTTACATTAGTTCATCAAAGAATAAAATGTACAGAGTATTTGTGTACATTTTATTTATTAGTAAACTTATCTAAACTCTCTGATTATTTGTTTGATTCATACCATTAAATAAAAAACCTGTAAGACGCAGTAATTTACACAATATGAATGGAATATTCAATACAGTAACATATGCTCTGAAAGTGTAAATCATTTACATTGAACTTAATAAATCGTTGCATTTTCAAGATAGCCTTAGTGAATATATAAATTGATCCTGTATTTGTTTTCAACAAACGCACACACACACACATATATATTTTAGACATATCTAATCTTATATATATATATATATATATATATATATATATATATATATGTATACAAATTTTTTATTATTTCATCATTTCATTGTCTTATGATTTTCAAATTAACTGAACTTAAGTAAGGTATAATATGTTGATCTAAAGGCGCACGTTTAATTAAGAAACTAGATTTGGACCTAGATAGACACTGAAACACGTAAGCACATATGTAGCCAATGATGTTCATAAAAATAAAGAAATTTATAATGTATGTATATACATGCATAAACTGTCCATCAACTCCACTCAGAATCTACCCAATCTTTTAAAAATCTTAGTGGCTATGTAACCGAAAACACTAAAACAATATCCGTCTCCAGCCAAACGAAAAAAGGGACACATCAAGATAAAGGAATCAGTTTTCCGCCATTTTGTTGACGGCAAACAACTTGCTCAACAAGAGTTATTAATATTGCAAGAGAACGAGGTTCCCTTCAACCATATAATCTTTCATTAATAATATATTACTGAGTCACGTTCGACTGGTGCGTGACTAGTTTAATACATTTTGTCGGATAAATATATCTAATCTTTTTTTTAAGGACAAAGGTTCAACGTTCATTATGTATGCAATGTTGCTATTTCCGGCGTCCCTTACAGTACTCACTGTGCCGGCCTCTACCTAAGCCGCCATCTTGTCAGATGCTTTCCTTAACGGACACCTGAATGTTTCGCCCCAGCCATTTCTCTCGGTAGCCATCTTTAATAGCTTGCTTTTTTTTCTCTATTATTTTATCAATATTTACTCATGTCAAGTTATTGTTTATTTTATTTATTCTATCTTTGATCTTGCTGTATTTATTTGGTGTTGTTTTTATTGAATTGTTGTCTTTTTTTTATTTTCTTTGTTTTTTTATTCAGTTTATGATTTTATTATTGATTCATGTTTGCAATTCGCAGTGAATTAATCATTAATTTATTGCTCAATTTTCTTTTTCTTTTTAAGTGCTTCAATCTTTTTTGTGTTTTTCATTCTTTTTTCATTCTTTCGCCTGTTCTTTTTTTTTTTAGTCATGAATCTTTCTTTTCCCCCATTTTCCTTTTCCTTGTTTTATTTTCTATTACTAATTGTGTTTTTGTCTTTCTATGTTATTGCAATTATTTTCTTTTCATATTATCTTATCAATAAATTCATTCTTTCCTCAGTTCGTGTGTTTTCTTTATTTATAATTTTTTTTTTGTATTTTGAATTATCCTTTTTATTCTTATGTTCGGTTTTTCTTCACGCCTTTTCTTATTCTCCTTTTTCTATTTCTCGCTTCCTTTACATATTTTCAGATTTTCAATTGCTATATAAACTCTTCTTTCTAAGATATATCGATTATAAATTTACATGAAATGATTCAGTAATTACTTTTCGATTTTTTTATGCTTTTCTTTAACTCTTTGAAATGTACTGTATGTGTTATTTTGTCATCATTTCATTGCACTGCTTCTCACAGTTAAAAAAATTTTTTTTTAGATATTTCATACATATGCTCGTTAATTATTTGTTTTGCGTAAAACTTACGTTATATATATATATATACATACATATATATACATGCATCTATATATATATATGTGCATACATATATATAATATATATATAGTGTATATACGCATACATAAACAGGCACACACACACACGCACACACACATATATATATATGTGTGTGTATATGTGTGTATATATATATATAGAGAGAGAGAGATAGAGATAGATAGATATAGATATACGGGGTTCGACTCCTTCGACTGGCATTAATCGTGACACCCTGCACTGATGATTCTCGAAAGGATGAAACACAAGTGTATGTAGGTATTTAATAATTATTATAGTAATTATTAATGTCAGCCCCTTTAACAAACTTGTTTCTTATCGTTGAGCACTTTCAGTTGTAATAAAGTCGGTTAACTTAGCCCATATGCGTGGATCCTCATACAGTGATTAGATCAGTCTGACTGAGGTAAAAGCATTTAATAAGAATAAATGTATAAATTCAACTGTATCTCTCGCGGTTGACGGTAACCGAATGAAGCCAGACATGACGTCTGTTGCCGGGGTTGGAATCTCTCGATTGGCATTAATCGTGACACCCTGCGCCGATTTTTCCCGAAAGGATGAAACACTAGTGTATGTAGGTATTTAATAATTATTATTGGAAACTAGACTACCCGTGACCCGTTGGGTCAGTATGTTATATTAGATAGGGAATTCATGTATGAGCGTGACACTTTTGACGTAAAAAATATTTTTTGGACATAACAGAAACATTTCTATGAAAGTATATTAAAATGAAAACTCACGGACGGATCACTGAAAACTGAAAAAAAATCCCCCCTTTTCGTGTAAAGTTACCTATTTTTTTCCGAATAATCGCTTAAAAATCGAAAATTAAACATGATTTTCCTACGAATCGAACGACGCCAAAAGTGATTTAACAGCAAAAACGAGCATGAACCTACTGATGAGAAATATAAGAATGTAAAACCCATAGTGGAATCCTTCAACATAGTTAGAGAAACTTAAAATCTAAAAAAAAAAAAAATTAATAAAACCTGAAGCAAAAAAATAAAACCTAAATAAATTTTAAAAAATAAAACTAATATTGAAACAGATCAGTAAATGTGTCAACAAATTCATCGTTCTCACAGAACTATTTTGTATCTATAAATGTAAACAAAAAATAAAAACAGAAGGAAGGAAGGAAAAGGGACGGATAGAGAGTAGTAGTAGTAGTAGTAGTAGTAGTAGTAGTAGTAGTCAATTGTTCTTATGTTTGTCAACGAGTTGTAAGAATATAGTGACATTATAGTTGTAATAAAGAATTGTTGCAAAACACCCCCTACTTTTCCCATGTTAAATGAAAATTTCGAAATAATAGCGTTAATATTTCAGTGCGCAGGTAAAAATCTGCAAAAGAAGCGATTTGTATTTATTTGTTTATGTTGTTATATGTTAATGTTTATGAGCGCATGCGCAACCGGATGTCGTAAACCGGAAAGTGTGTTAGATCACTCATTACAAAGTCATTTCAGTTTTATAATTATATAGATAATAATAATAAGAAGAATCAGAGAGGCGGTAGCACTCTCTATATAGAGATGGCCCGTACACGCCTATATACGCCTACAAAACAAAACTATCCAAATCTCAACTAAAATCAACTTATAAGTTTCAAAAAGCACATCTTCTTACAGAGAAGCATCTTACGAATTCAGCGAGTGTCAGAACTTCGGTTAAAATGTCAAAAGAGAGCAAAAAAAAGGGTACAAAAATGGCCAATTGTTCTTCTTTCTTCTTTCTTCTTTCTTCTTCTTTCTTCTTTCTTTTGAGACGATGTATCTCGGTGTACGAACGGTCTCTGAACACAGTTCAAGCATCAATCGACTGCTCTTTACACGGAGAAGTGCAGTGACCCATCGCTTTTTAGCTAACTCTATAATTAAATAAGATTACGCGTAATAACAAGTTTTAAACACTATATACCCAATGTAGACAGACCACTTCGAACACGGAACTTCTCTCAAAAGGGACAGCTTCAAATAATACACCGGATGCTCACAGACGTTCCAGTTTGCCAGTGGCCTATATTTCTTGGACGCTGAATATTTGAGGTGAACGTTAAGGTTTTTTCTTTAAATAGTAACCCACCAGCGTTAATGAAACCACGAAATCTTTATCTCAGTTGATCAAAATTTTTATAAGAGTAACCTATCAGCAAGTACGACGTCAAAAAACAATGTTATAAAAACAAATAATTCAGATTTTGGACTGTAAAATATGTACAAAATGTCAATGCTGTGACCAGGATTCGAACCTAGGTTAGCACGGCCACAACGTGGGGTCCTAACCTCTAGACGATCACGACTAACACTGACGTCTATCGCTCTTGGCAGAAAGACACATAACTACTGTCAAACTATTGAAAAATAAGGAGGAAACTTGAAATTCTCACGCATGCGCAAAAATACACTATAGCAACCATTGTTAAATGCAGCTGAATCTCTTCGCTCGCTAAGAAAAGTAGATCAGACCAGTTCTTCTAAGAACTCACCAAACGCCAAAGGAAATAAGTTAAATTAACCGCAAAAGAAACTGCAAGAAAGTCATCTTCTAAGAACTCACTGGAAGCTGACCAAAAAGAATCAAAATCCAAGCCCTAGCCACAAAAATAACTAGATATTGTGGCTACTATACACAATCTACTAATAAAAACAAGTAAGTTTTCTAAAATAAACTACAATAAATTAACCAAGTAACCTCACACTGTCACTGATTAGGGCTTCATATAAAGATAACAACTACACTATTGGTGTATATACCGTTCCACACTTTAACAGTTGGTGACGGGGCAGTATCTCAATTCTACGAGAGTTGTCTTGCTAGAAGATAAGTGATATTATAGTAAGATACACATAAGTGTTATATGTTTACATTTAATAAAAAATGCTAAAGTCAGCACGTAGTAAAAAAGCTCAGAGAAATATAGACTATGAAAAAAACAAAGTCAAGGTATTATCTAAGCAAAAAGAATACTATCAGAAAAATGCTGAAATAATAAAAATTAAGTATCATGCAAATCCTGAGGCAAAGAAGACTGCCTCACGTGCTGACTCAAAAGCACGGTATAACAGGGATCCCGAGGGGGAAAAACCGCCTCACGTGTTCTTTATAACAAAGAACCAGAGAAAAAGAAGGCTGCCCCACGTGCTGACTCAAAAGCACGGTATAACAGGGATTCTGAGGAGAAAAAAGCTGCCTCACGTGCTCTTTATAACAAAGAACCAGAAAAAAAGAAGGCTGCCTCACGTGCTCTTTATAAAAAAGAACCAGAAAAAAAGGCTGCCTCACGTGATCTTCATAACAAAGAACCAGAAAAAAAGAAGGCTGCCTGACGTGCTGACTCAAAAGCACGGTATAACAGGGATTCCGAGGGAAAAAAGCTGCCTCACGTGCTCTTTATAACAAAGAACCAGAAAAAAAGAAGGCTGCCTCACGTGCTGACTCAAAAGCACGGTATAACAGGGATCCCAAGGGGAAAAAAGCTGCCTGGTGCACAAACTATTATAAAAAGACCTAAAACCCAGCAGGAAGCGACCTGCTACTAATGGAGGCGGCAATAAGCCGCCTCCTAAAAAAGACAATACTATCATGAATGTAAGTTTAAAAATAAGACTGTAAGTAAAAATACTAATTAACAAGAATAAAAAAGCATTGGAAATGCAAAAGGATATAGGGATGGTATGCCAAAAAGTATACAAGATAGCTATGAATGGCTAGGCACATGGAAATAGAATTGAATCCAAAGTATAGCCCTATAGCTTTTTACAACCGTAATGATGGCACGGAATGAAGATTGGAGAAAAGCTATAGGGCTATACTTTGGATGCAATTCTATTTCCATGTGCCTAGCCATTCATAGCTATCTTGTTTGTATACTTTTTGGCATACCATCCCTATATCCTTTTGTATTTCCAATGCTTTTTTATTCTTGTATATATATATATATATATATATATATATATATATATATATATATATAAATCCCCGAAACAGTGTTTCATGGTAAACAACTGATGATCCCTTGAAAAATAAATTATTGGTACTATAGTAAATTCGAGAGCGAGTTGATGCAGTGATTGCAGGTGATTAAATAACTTACTGAGTGGATGGTTTTCTGACGAATGATAAAAAATATTTTTTGTATAGTTTTAAAGGTTGAAAACTTCAAAGACTATATATATATATATATATATATATATATATATATATATATATATATATATATACAAAAGTGTGTGTGTGTGTGATGGTTGTATTGATTCGTTTCCTAGAGGTAAATCCAATGACATCAGTGTGATTATTAAAGAGTGCTCAATGGAGGACAGAGCTGGTGTATATATAGACGCTTCTTTTTTTTTAAATATCGCTCTGTTTGTTTCGGTCTGGAGCTGGTCTTCTTAAATTAGGGTTCCACTGAAATATGTATGCACATATGTAAAATACAATTGTGAAACTCGAAAAAAAAAAAGGCATTTTGGTTTAACTACGACATTCAGAAAATATAGCTGCGAGATTAGGATTATTTTTTACAAAAAAAATTCCGTGGAGGTAATCTTCGTGCATAAGCTCAAATTTTGTATATAAAATATACAGTTGCGAAATTATTTTTTAAAACAAAAAGCATTTTGGTTTATTTACTATATTTAGGGCGTTTTTGCCTTTTAAGCGCAAAATATTTTCTAGGACATACAGTCGGAAAATTCTAAAAATAAAAATTATCGTTTACCTACGTTATTATTGACCTACTTGAGTTTTAAAAAGAATATCGCATTGTAATTGTCCGTAAATAAGTAGATTGTAGAATAAAAAAAATCGTTATCGTTTACCTAGATACTTGTGACCTATTTCCAGTTAAATAAAAAAAAATACCGCATATATACGACAATAGGTAGCTTTTTGATTATTAAGCAATATCCCCTTTTTTTGCTATTTTTTGTAAAAAATACCGTTGGGCTATACTAAGGTTATCCAAGCACAAAGTTAATTTATAGAAATTACAGTTGCTTAATTAGTAAAAATAAAGAGTAGATTTTTATTTACCTACGTATTTATGACCTATTTGCGTAATAAAAAGACTAATATTTAATAGAATTTTTCGGGCAATATAGTTACAGACTTCGCCTTTCCTTTCCTTTTTTACTGTTTTTTTTTCTTGGCCTACGCCATACTTATAACTAAAAGAGTATCTTAAAGGTCAACACGGATATTTCGCTTGATGAAAACATCAGTTTTTTTAACATTTTGACATGAACAATTTGTCTGCATTATAAATTCTTCACAAACTTTACAGAGGAAAAATTTAATAACGTTATTATTGAACATGTAATCAGGTCATTATTAAATTTTAAGATGTAAGCGCAGATTACTTATACAACACCCTCCTCTAACATATTCAGACTGGCTTTCAAAATAATAACACTCTTATTTCTGTATGGTAACAAAAATACATAAATACCCACTATTTACATTTTCTCCGACCGACACTGCACACCAAAATTACAAGGTTGGTTCATAGTATTTGCGCGTGAGGATCATGGAAACGATTAGCAAGAAAAAATTTGTGGCAGATATTTTGACAGCACTCCCACCACCACAAAATAGGGTGTCTATTCCGAAAACCGTTTAAACAGGGGTAGGTTGGGGTGTCCATTCTGAAACTCATTCTTTTCATAAGGATGTTGGAAGTGTCTATTCCAAAAGCCGTTCTTAACTTGAGGAAGTTGTGGGTTGGGGGTTGGGCAATACCAACAACAGCTGTACTTAATCTTTTTATGAGGGGGGATGCTTCAACCGGGCAACGCTGGTTAACGGGTCCTACTAGTATATACTATTATGCAAACTTTATGAATTAGACAACAATGAAAAGTGGTGTGAGCATAACCCAGAAGACATGCGCATACAACCCGATAAGGTCCTTAGACATTCCAAACCTTACAAAATTTGTCTAAACATAAACAAGATACTTGTTCAATCATTGGCATAGCGTGTACTTTCGATATCAGACTGAAAGAGAAAGAAAATTTTAAAAAAACATATTCAGATCTTAAATGTTAATTAGTTAGATTATTGAACTGTAAAACTCAATACGATTCCTATTGTAATTGGAATGCTTGGAATAATAAAAGTCATCATAAATGGCTTAATGAGATCGATTAGACAATTTATTTTTCATATTTGCAAAAGGATTACCTCTTAATAACAGCGAAAAATTTCCCCCCTAACCCCGTTTTTGTGTCATCATAAACTAGTACCACACTAAATGCGCGAGGACGACCGAGGAGGATGGAAAGACAAAGGCGAGAAAGCTTGTTGCCTCTTAAATTACAGGAAAAATCAATGATCGCTATCAATGAGAAATCGATGGTAAACGGCAAGTGCGATAACGCAAACTAATTTCCAAATGTTATTCAAATAAGTGGTTAGCACTGGAAATCTATGGAAACTTGTCACTCAGACTTTGTAAAACACCGCAGGTTGTTTACAATAAAAATTATTTGATGATGGTCTATATGAAAACTCCTAGTGAGTAGTAATTACAATAATAGCAGTATTAATAGTTGCAAGTCTGCTATTCATGCCCTTTTAGTGATTTCCAGATCATTTAATTTACTAAAGATAAGGCTGATCTCTTTGCTTTTCTTTTTGCTGGCAATTCTTCTATCGATGACTCTTGTGCTGTTCTTCCAGGCTTTCCTTTGAAAACTGATCAGACTTCTAATTTTGTAATTATCGCTGCTAAGATGGTTGCTAGACTTCTTGCTGGTGTTGACCAATCTAATGCTTCCGGTCATGATTTGATTCCTGTTGTTGTTCTCATATGTTGTCCGTCTGACCTTCCTTTTATCATCTCAAAATTATTCAATCTCTGTTTGTCTCAGTCATGTTTCCCTTCTGGGAGGAAAGAGTCCTCTGTTGTCCCTCTCTTTTAAAATGTTGTTGATCGATGGGATCCAACTAAATGCCATTATGTGATTCTTCTCTCTCTTATTAGCAAAGTTTTCAGATGTTTGTCAACAGAAGGCTTGTTTATTTTCTAGAAAGCCTGGGCCCACTTAGTGATATTCAGTATAATTTTCGTGGTCTTCGTTCAACAGCTTATCTGTATCTATTTTAATTAACGGATCTGTCGGTTTATGGATGATTCTTGTAGCGGTAGAATCATTGCGCTTTACATTTTAAAAGCATTTAACAAAATGTGTCATCCTGGTATTCAACATAAACTTCGAGGATATGGTACTGTTGGTAAAGTTCTTTACATTGTTAGATCTGTTTCTGAGCAAAGCTTGCGAGTAACTTTTGATGGAGTAACTTCATTTTATTTCCGTATCACTGCTGGTGTTTTTCGGGGCTCTATTCTAGATCCAACACTGTTTCTTCTTTATAAAAAAATGATCTTGCAGAAAATATTATTCAGAAAGTTAATATTTATGCTGATGACACCACCATGTATTGTGGTATTGCTTCTCGTCCATTCTTTTTTTAGGGGGGGGATCAATTGAAACATTCAGTAGATCTAAAAGAAGTTGATTTGGGTAGCATTATAAGTATGATGTAAATAAATAGCTTGTTTCGTTTAATCATGTTAAAACCCAACTATTTTATTTCAATAATCGCCGTATCCCCGTTCTTCCTGAGAATTTCAAGGATGGCTCTGCTTTCCATTAGTAATCGACTCTAAAACTCGTTGGTTTATCTTTTTCATAAAATCTTTTTTGGAGTTCATATATTAAATCCATTGCTGTTTCTGCATCTTGAAAAATAGCTTCTAAAATATTTCTCAGACTTGAAGCTACTCTTTATCTCTACAAATCGAATATCAGATCATTTATAATTTCTCTTGTCATATTAGGGTTGGTGAAGCTGTGTCTCATTTTAGGGTTCGTGGTAAATTGCAGAAACTTATCTGTAAATTGACTGATTCCACATTTTCTTCTTCACTCCAACCTGTCTCTCACACACGTGATGTTGCAAGTCTCAGTTTTTCTACAAATACTATTATGGCATATGTTCGTCAGATTTGTGTGATTCCTTTTTCCTGCTTCCATTTTCCCAGTTCGTTAGACTCATTGGTCTAGAGGTCTCCTATATATTCATTATTTCAATAACTCATTTCAATGCAGCTTCTTATTCCAGTAGCTTGTTGCAGGGCATTGCCCGATTGCGGAATTCGCTTACTGCTCACTGTTCCCTTTCTACCTACATACCTGGTCAATACTAAGGTCAATAGGCATACCCTATCTTTGCAATAATCAGCTTTCGTTCTTGTTAGCTCCTTACATCAAGTGGCTTCATGATTTGTTCCGAACGATTTCCATAAAAATATAGTAATGATATTAACGGCATTAATAATCAGAAAAAGAAATACAACAGCAACAATAAAAATAACAAACACGTTAATAATAATGAATAGAAGAAGAAAAGCAAGAACAACAACAAAAACAACAATAATAATAATAATAATAATAATAATAATAATAATAATGGAATGGTGCAAAGAGTATTAGGATCAACTGGAAATCCAGGTGATTTTTTGCGATGATGCATAGTTATCTGCAACATTAATTGAAAGTGTTGGAGTGTGCTTAAAATAAATACTTGTTATTGCCAGAGAGCAATCACTGGTGTGTGTGTAAATTTATAATGAATAAAATAATTTAAAAAATAATTAATAATAATAACTAAAATATAGAGGAAACCCACATATTTAACTTATAATGACTCTACCTCTGCACTGATTAAGCGTCGATTCTCTAAGAACATAATCGGTTTTCTTACAAGCTAATTCCTAGTAAGGTTTGGGTCCGCAATGACGGATTTTTTGTCTCGACTTGAGCCTGTCACAGACAGGGAAAGAAATGTTTTACAGAGTTATTTGTACAGCGTGTCTGCTCATTTCATTACGTGCCTACCCCTTTCCAATTTCTTTGCGTTTTCTAATCAAAAGTCAATCCGCGCGACGGGGTTATTTTCGTGTCTGTCACCTGTTCAAACTATCCCAGTCACCAATCCCTCATCTTGCACATAATTGGTGCGGAGTTGTGGTGGCTTAGAATAACTTCATTATATACGTGGTTTAAGAGTATAGTTCCAGATATGCAACAGAGCATGTTGGTTTCATAACAGTGAAGCTACGGAATCCATATTTATGGTAATGACGCGGAGCTGTACAAAACGACGGGGCTTTCAATTGTATACAATGACCGATCTAGCGGTTACATGAGCCACGTTGAATTGATGCGTGCAACTACTGCACTATGGAATGTTACAGAACTGAGATATTTTAACGTGTGCTTTAGTGGAAGATCGTGTCTGTTAACTTGGATAGTGTCATATTTGCTGTAATCAGTGGTTAAATATTCCGTATTTTTTTTATGTTTGATCCCAGACCAAACTGCGCTAAATTGTTTATTAAGGATTGATCTTGCTGCCCGTTGGATTTACTCTTTAAGGCAAACAGAGAATGATTTGCACACAGGACTGCTCATGTATGGGTCAGTGATGGTTGTATGTGATGGTGTTTATTACAAGAATAAAAAGTAGCGAGAAGGTCGAATCTTGCCGAAAGTTCGTAAAAACACCAGTGGCAGTTCGCACCAGGTTGTACGATAAGTTTGACCCATCTAAAAATCTCCTCGATAGCTCTGTGGTGTTGCGGCACGTCTCAGGTCGTTTAGCACGTGTTATTTTTTTCCAGGTTGAGGAAAGTATTAAGACACGGTTTCGCCATTTCGGTATTATCCGCATGAACCTTGTTGCATTGTGGTAATCTGTTGTAGCGCATATTTAACGAATCCGCACTTATTTCGCGTAATCATGACAATCCCTGTTTCCTTTGGTCAATGATCCGCTCAGAAATACCCATTGTGTGCGAAAGAAATCTAATTGATTTGTAATTTCTACATTTAGGCTTCCATCCTAATAATTGTCATTGTGAAACTGCAGTTTAAATCGATACAAATCTTCTTTTTGTGTGTGCTTAAAAAGCTGCGCCAATCAGGTAGAAGGATTTCAGAATCAAAAACACTTGACCTGCCGCTATGACTAGTTGCCTTGCTTTGTCGTATTGAAAATATTAAGGTTTTGAATAAAAGAAAATCAGTTAGTAGAAATAGAGTTTAACGAGCCAGTATTTTTAGGAAATTAACTACTTAAATAGGAATAGGTGTATGTCATAAATCGAGGTACATTAACAGCGAATCGATGAAGACTCCTATAGCAATAAATTAATTAAAGAGTGAGGGATTAGAGACATTACATCTGTGAGTGAAAAGCGTGAAAGAAAAATGAATGGTTCAATCAAATTACAGATACGTTTTGCATTTTATCAAAAAAAAATGAAACAAATCAAAATTGGAAAGCAGTACATTATACATGGTCTGGTAATAGTTTCGTAGAGATACAGAAAAGCCTCAGGTGAAGATAAGTGTTCAGAGCAATAAAGAGGTCCGAAAGTAGATGTGTTAAGATAGAATAGTCTTATAATTAATCGCTAAAAGTGCATATAACACAAGTACATAATGCTGATTCTGACTTGTGTCCATGTATATATGAACAAAATATGTTCTCTGTCAGTCTGTCGTGATTTGTAAATTTGAAATTGCACTGTTGTTAACCTATCACGCTTATAAATGTTCCTCTTTACTGGCCTCCCCACGAGAGCAGAGTAAGACACAAGGTCGGCTTTTTGTGAATGGAAAAATCCAGCTCCCTAAAAAGGAACAAAAATTAAAATTTACAGTCTAGAAGGATTTCTCCTTCACTGATCAAGGTCAGGAAAGGTCAAGCGCAGTATCAAAACAGATACTACTCTTTGTTCCTTGCCAAATGTTATCGGAATATTTAGTACAGCTTTTTAGCGCGCCACAAAAATAATAGCGCACCCGAGAGAGGAGAAAGAGGATGGAAGACTGGAAAACAAAAGAAAAGGGAAGTTTAAAAGACGAGAAAATAGAAGAATATATAAACAAAAAGTGAGGCATGGGGAAAAAGAGGACGTGAAATAGGCAGAGGGGAAGAGGAAAGTGATGACGAAAACGAATAAATAAGAAAAACGAATACTTAAGAAAAAAAAAAGAATATAAATGTAAAACAAATAGACAATAAAAATAAAAGGCGAAGATGATTACAAAGAAACCGGAGCGAGAGCTGCAAAAGTGAAGAGGAGAAGAGTAAGATGGAGAAGAAAAAGAAGAAAGGAAATAATAATAATAATAATAATAATAATAATAATAATAATAATAATAATAATAATAATCACCAGAAGAAGAAGAAGAAGAAGAAGAAGAAGAAGAAGAAGACGAAGAAGAAGAAGAAGGATGAGAAAGTAAAAATTGTAGGGGATGAAATTCAAAGGTTGAAACAACAAATAAAAATGAATTGGTGTAGAAGAAGAAAAAGAAAAAGAAGACGAATAAACTGAAGGTATTGCAATAGAAAAAAAGTTAAAAAAAAAAAAACAAGAAGAAAGAGGAAACGAAGCAGAAGATAAAGATGAATAACGACCAAAGTGTTAAAAAAAAACCCAGAAAATAAAAAAAGGAAGATAAGGAAAAAGAAAGCGAAGAAGGATTATAAAGAGTGAGAAAATAAGGAGAATGAGAAGAAGAAGAAGAAGAAGAAGAAAATGGAGATGAAGGAGAAGCGACTTAGTGAATACAACTAAAAAATAATATCGACTGAAAAACAGATTGTTTAATATCGAATTGGTCGTGTGTCTCGAGATGATGTCTATTCCACCCGCTGGGCACATTACTCGCTTCGCCACCAAATGCGGAAGTTTCGTCTGCAATTACGATCGGTCGTCCGTACATTGGAACATGTCAAATTAATTATTTCGCATAGACTTTTGTTTGAAAGGAGCAGGTGTTTTTAAGTCAAACTCGTTCACTACATGTATATGTGCATGTAGACATCAATATTTTCGGTCATTTCACATTGACTATATATATATATATATATATATATATATATATATATATATAAAGGCGGTATTCCTCACTGGCAATGCTCTGAAAATTAAACATAAACATGGACAGAGTAATAACAATTGACATTAATAACTACAAACAGTCAATATCCCTAATTCACATAACTAAACCCGTAAATTTCGCAAAAAAAGTAACAGTTACTTCACTGATTTAAAAATCAAATTAATCCTATTGTTTAGATTTATTTGTCGATGTTATAAGGGAACACAGTGATTCGGGGAGGTTCTATATATACACACTTGTAATTTTTTTTTGCATTTCATGGCATTTAAATTCCAACCAGGAGACAAAAATTTGTGTTAACAAAATATCTAGCCCAGTCTGTTTCAACCGTTGATATTCATATAAACCCATAAGCTAATTCTTGAGGAACTAAAAAAAATTCTGTTTATAAAATCAAAAGAAAGGGTTAGGGAGTATTACTATTCCAGCGCCTACGGACTAACCGTTTTACTTCCAAACCCATTTTTCTACTAGGTCATTTTGTGAACCGACGTATTTAAGTGTATGTTCGGGTTTGCCTCTAACGTAACGTAAACCACCGAAATATGAAGAACACTGGTCGAACTATTCCTAATATATGAACATTATCTGAAAAAAAAGCACTTTTCTAACAAAGCAAAGGGGCCATAGATTATAAACAATTAGCAGGACGTGTGGACCGGCGTTGCCCGGTGGAAGTAAAATAAAATAAAATATAATTAAGTACGGTTGTTAGACTCACTGCCCACCCATTATAATGTAAGACACTGGCACCCGTGGCTTAAATGACTGTACCCTGGCAATGTACATACGTATTTCACATATATTTATATATCGAAGTGTATATCTTCCAAGTAATAACGTATTTTTTAATATGGTATGTTCTACAAAAAAAAAGTGCATCGATAAAAAAAAATAATTAAATGTAGCAATTAACCGTTCTGGCGTAGTTTTGTGTTGCGATGTATTCTAATGCTTTTAGTAGGTTCGAAAAATAATAATCGCTATTGTATTTTTTAATAGAAAACAGGGAACCGTTCTCTTTGAAAATGTAAGGAATTCGTTTATTTTTAAATCAGCGAATTTTGTAATATGGTTTCTTGCCGAAAAAAAAATGAATTTTAATAAATGAAATATGTTAGAGAGGCCGAGATCACAGTGTATTATCTGTTCTGTACTACATCTAAGCTTTTCTGACCTCGAGCAGTGAAGGAGAAATCCTTCTAAATTGAGTAAATTTATATTTTGTGCCCTTCCATAGTGCAAGGCACCTTTTCTATTTACTCACATGTTAAAGTGTAAGGTGATTATGAGTTGTAGTCGTCATGATCGTCGTAGTCGTGCTGCTATTAAAGAAAAATACATTTTCGTAATTTGTGGAGTTTAAATTTTTTTGTGTTGTATTTATTATTTTTTGTCATGATAAATTCTGATCGTCTTGTTGACTCAGTACATAGGAAATACCTGCTGGTGTAATAAGCCAACAAAAATGAATTGAAAAAGTTTCTAATAAAAAAAAAAAAAATGAAGGATTATATCTCCACAACAAGTACAAGTTGTAAGTAACCGTTCTTGATTAGTTTTCTGGTGTATTTTTATGCTTTTATTAGGATCGAACTACAATAATCCTTAATGTGGTTTTTATAACGGAGACATGGACCAATTCCGTAAGGCACTGTAACCACTTAGTTTGTTCGTAAAGTACCGAACTGCCAGATAATAATTAATGCTAAATATTTGACTTACGTGCTTTGGTGGATTATTGTTTTCTTATTGGCATTTCTTAAAAGTAATTTAATATATGAAAATTTGTCATAATATTTATTTTTCGTCGCTTTTTGCATTTCTAACAAAATAAATCAGAAAGGTGCCTGTGAAATTTGTCGTAATACAGAAAAGTGATCCCCCACTTTATATCACAAAGTTACAAACATAAATACAGCATGTAGTAAGAACAGATACTACAAAAGGCCAAGAAAAGCGGTATTTATTTGCTGCCCCACCGCGCAAATACGGCACAAGGCCGATTTTTAATGTGAGGAGTCAAGGGGAAATGATGACAAACTACCCGGGGAGTAAGGGAGCTAGATAGTGACAATTGGTATGAAGGGTTTGCCCTACATTGACCAAAATCTTATATGTGGTGCACCCCCTACATATGGTCTTTGCTTACAGTATCTGCCGGAACAGATACTACACTTGCTCTTGGCCAAAAGGCCAAGAAAAGCTGTATTGATTTGCTCCCCCACCGAGCAAATAAGGCACAAGGCCAATTTTTATGTCATGAGTGAAGGGAGAATGGGGACAGCTCTCCGGGGAGTAGGGGAGCTGGATAGTGACAATTGGTATGAAGGGTTGCCCCTACATTGACCAAGGTCTTATATGTGGTGTGTCCCCCACATATGGTCTTTGCTTGCTGTATATGCCGGATAGATACTACACTTTGATCTTGCCCAAAAGGCCAAGAAAAGGGTATTTATTTGCTCCCCCACCCAGCAAATTATGCATGTGGCCGATTTTTAATGTGAGGAGTGAAGGGGAAATGGGGACCAACTCCTCAATGAGTAGGGGAGCATGATAGTGACAATTGGTATGAAGGGTTACCCTACATTGACCAAGTTCTTATATGTGGGTCGCCCCCACATATGGTCTTTGCTTACAGTGTCTGCCGGAACAGGTACTACACTTTTATCCCGGCCAAAAGGCCAAGAAAAACTTAAAAAGTTAAGAACATCATCTATTAACAGAAGACCTTTGATCTCAACCAAAAAGGCCAAGCACAAAAGTGTTACGGACAGACCAACAGACCGACCGACCGACCAACCGATCGACCGCCCGACCGAGTGACTTATAGAGTCGCTTGCACGCGACTAATAAATCCGAAAACTGCTTTGGGAATTCGTCGTAATTATGTCGTATTGTTGAGAAACAAAGTTTGTTAATGTGTAATAAAAAGAACGCGTCATCACAGTGCTAAAGAAACTGGTAAATAAGTTTACGTATATGACAGGAGTATAAAATAAAGTAGGAATGCAGTAACATCTAATTGCATGCAATATTTTTGTTGGCATTTTTAAGACCAGCGGCCCTTTTTTGTATCGTACGAATTGACTGTCAAATAAGTAGTAATCCCGATAAGCAAAGTTTGTTTATGAATTTAAAGGAGAACTCTTCGTCACAATCGTAGTGATGTGTCTATGTTAAAGTAAAGTAACCTATTGTCAAGCAATCAACCCCACAAAACTGTCACAGACTAGATATTATACTGCAATGTGTTTGGCGATTTCATTAAGAACAAAAGTTCTGTTGTCTGTAAAGGACGTCCTGAAGGGGCACAGAATATGTTTGTAAATGACTCACTCCATACTAAACATTCATTTATAGAAGAGGAAAATTGTTATTCCAGAATATGAGAATAGTCAAAACTCAGCCAATCGAAGAAATCAGAATTATACTGAGGAGAATTTATTAATTAGGTAGTGTAAAATGGAAAGATTGTGTTATGTGTATGCATGCAAACCCCACTAATGGCGGTCCAAGCACAGTAGGATAAGAAAATGTAGAATTTTTTCCGGTGTCAACTGGTAGCGGTGACAGCACTAAATAACGAGAGAGAAAAATAGGAACTCCTTCCTCTGTAGATGTGGTGATTGTGATGGTGTTTCTCATAGGATATAATGTAACATTTTATTGGCATGAATGACTGTGGAAGAAATGGTGGTCGTAAGCTACGTAAGATAGCTACCAGGGTAGATATATTGAATTTGTATGTAGTATGTGTTTTTGAAACCCACGCCACTTTGGTTCAGATTGCAATTTCTGCAATAATTGTATTATGTAGTAAAATATTTATATTGTTAAAACTTGTGAAAATGTGCTCTTCTTTAAATCTACCTTAAAATTATCTTAGTATATCAATTACAATGTTTAAAAGGTTCTCTTAAAAAATTACAAATACAAACTATAACTGTAGTTTGCTGTTTTTATTTTATATTTTTCATTTATTTATTCGCTAAATATTGTTGTTCCCACCGGTTCGGATTCGAGGAACAAACACTAAGTACTATCCTAACTCTAAACTTTTAAACTAACACTAAACTCTAAACCTAACCCAAAAGTATAATCCTAACATAAAACCATAATCCTAATCTCACCCCAAAATATGTTTTAGCACGAGCGAAAAAAACTTACTACAGCTTGTTGCTATATTTTATTTATTTATTTATTTATTTTTTATTTTTGAATTTCTAATTTTTTTTTGTTGTAAAATTGTTATTCGTTTCTGGTTAATATTACTGGTATGCTCAGTTTCCTGGCAACGCTTGCCATAATACGGCGGTTTACGTAAGATTTCGCGCATGCTTAGCGGATACTACATACGCCCGGTTTACAAAATGCACTAGCCACGCGTTTACTACAGTCTTCTTAAAATTATTGTTTTAATTGTGTTGGTAATAACTGAACGCGAAGCACAGTTCACAAGATACATGCATTATATAAAAAAAGCTGAGTTTATATACACATAACTTCGAGAACACGAAGCTTGTTTGTGTTGTTAGGGTTATGTCGCCAATCGCTACATCTTAGGTAAATTCTCATTTTTACTTAGGATATCAGCTTAGATTGAATACGAGAGATTTCATCAAAATCCCTCTTCTTGTCGACATCAGTCACTGTCGAACTCTATCCATGATTTATTTCTCACAACCAGAATCTCTCGAATAATTATATATATATATACTCTCTAGCGAACATCATGCATTTTTAGTTTTACTACGTTAACTTTAATAGAAATTAAATATATCCGCTTAAATTCTCATTTTCTAAATTCAATGGCTATCTACCGATGACCCCATTTTATCTGTGCATCACAATTGATCTGTCACTTTCAATATGTCTTTTCACTGCGAATATCTTTTACTTAATCTCTTCCAGATGTGTTCGGTGTTAGAATAGGAGCAGTATCACAAACTGGATAAGATATAGAGTAAATATGGATATATATACATACGTAATTCCGTGGAAAACTAATCTATATATCTATAAAAGTGAAATTATCCGTGTGTGCGTGTGTCTGTGTGCGTACATTTCCATACTGAATTATGCTGTCAATTTTCAGTCTACTATCTCGAGATTTGACATAAGGGGTACTGAGATTTGGGAAAATCTTTATAATAGGTTTTCGGCCAGAAATTTGGCTGCCAAGGAATCAAAATTCAACGATTTGACCTTTGAAAACTCTGCCAAAATCCTCCGCCAATTTTCGGTTTAAATATTTTAAACTTTAGATGTAGGTTACTTGGACATGTATCAAACTTTTTAATTTGATTTGGACTCAAAACAATAAATGTTAAGGAGTCAAAATTAGGGTCAAAGTTGTTTTAAAAAGTGACTTCTGCGGTCTCTACGAAATTACTCAGCCAATTTTTAGTCTAAACATTTGAAATTTTACATAAATGTATTCAGACATAGCGCTATCTTTTTAATCGGTTTTTATCGGACAATTTGGCTGCCAAGTGGTCAAAGTTCAAGAGAGTGTGTCATTGCAGTCTCTAGCAAACTATTTAGCTAATTTTGGGTTTAAACATTTGAAATTTTACATGAAGGGCATTCAGACATGAAGCAAGATTTTACACAGTTTTGGAGCAAAAGTCTGGTTGCTAAGAGGTTGAAAGAGTTAACCTTTGCACACTCTACCAAACTTCTCCGCAAATTTTGGATCTAAAAACTTGACATTTTAGATGTAGATTACCTGGACATGAAATACACTTTTTATTATATATACAATGCACATAAAGTTATGAAGAGTACATATTACCCGGGACAAGCCGGGCTAAACGGCTAGTGTTTCAGATAGAAAAAAAATAACGCAATGAGGAATTGTCCTTTAAATAAATAATGTAAATACTATTCAAAAGGATCACCAGCACAATGACTAATTATATATCTCAGGTGTCAAACATTCAACTGCATGTCTTTGTTCCTCATATGCAAATTAATGCAACCTATAAAAGACTACAACCACAAATCAAAGATCTTTCTTAGTGCACCCGTTTAAAAGCTGGTAACCTTTCATTTTCTTTTTTATGGTTACAGTGGCTAAAATTTAATTCTCCTTTAAATTTTTAACGACAGAAGTATTATATTTTCTTGTAAAGTTCAGGATTATCAAATTGCAATAAGTCGTTTGTAAGAAAACCAAGAAAAAACATTATTTTATCACAAGTGACCCTCATATGAATCCTTTCTATTCAATTTTTGTTGAATAATAATCATAGCATAAGTAAAACTAAGCGATCATCTATTTGTTGCTTAAAGAAATGTAGATTTAACAAACTCATTTTATAATAAAGTTGACGTTAAAGTTGACAAAATGCATTGTCACAAATTATATACGTGTATAATTCTTTGTAATAAGAATAGTGGGAAAGTAAATATTAAAAAGTAAAACGGAACGTTAAAGAATGGGCAATTGTATAAATTACATGTATATATACCGTACTTTGGGGTAATTGCGCCAAATCTGAGGGTAAATACGCAAACTAAAAAAAAATGCTCTTTATATGCGTGGTTGCCAAAAGAGCACTTTTATCTAGTTGCCGCAATTACTCGGACTTGGCGCAATCACCCCAAAGTACGGTATATATATATATATATATATATATATATATATATATATATATATATATATATATATATATATATATATGAGTACTTCATACATATATTCATATATGAAAATATAATTTTATGCGTAAATTTTCAGTATTTACTTCAACAATGCTCAATACATAGGTAGAGCTAGGTAGTAAGTTATAAAAATATATGTGGCAATTAAGCTCTCGTGAGAATCTATCAGGCTTATGACTAAGAATGTAACGCGAAATATTCAGTGTAGCTTAATTCCGAGATATATATATATATATATATATATATATATATATATATATATATATATATCTGTAAAATATGATTTTATCAATTATATTTCACTTTTTATATGTACAAATCCTTAATTTAAAAAGCCCAATGTAATTACAGAGCATGTAACAAATAAATGAAAAAATACTGTTCTAACTTTCATGATAATGACAATCTTACAATTTATTTCTCTAATTCGGTTCCACCTGCAGTTTATATATATATATATATATATATATATATATATATTTATATATATATATATCAATACACACACACACACACACACACACACACACACACACATATATATATATATATATATATATATATATATATATATATATATATATATATATGAATAATAAAAAAATAAAAAACTCGAAGTAAAAAAGTTTGTGGTCAGAAAATCTTATGATCTCTTGTTCAGGAAGAATTTGAAACGCAGATGCCGATGGCGCGTTATATGAAAATGTAAACGAGTACATGTTTTGTTTTTACGTTTCCTTTTTTATGTATTGTTTTATTTTAATTCTATGGTCGCCTGATACCAGTTGCAAATTGCCGAGATATTCATTAAAGCAATATGTCAATATGTCGAACGACCATGTTGACATTTGACGCTTTCGCACATCCATAACCGCAAATGGCCTGCAGTTGTTTACACCAGTTGTTTCAACGTTACCCATACATGGGCAACATCACACTCGCATTGAAAGACAATGGCTTAAACAAATCACGCATACGAGTATACGTACAAATGGATTGAAGTTTGACAGCATATGTAATATGGAGCCATGATAGCGCCTAGTTTTAAAAGAAGTTGTCTTCGTATTGTGAAGCTGTGTGACGTGTATCGTTATACAGAACTTTTATTTTTACATTTACACCCCAAACAAGGCACATTGCCACTTTGATGTAATGGGCTACTATCAGGGACCTAAGCTACAGGGGTACTATGCAGGGAGTTAGGCAGCAAGATGTCGGTTCACGTTACACTTGAATTTCTGCATGTCAGTACAGTTGGGGAAGCAGGGACCCGGAAAGGAATTCCAAAGTCTAGCAGTTCTGAGGAAGAAAATACCGAAGTAGAAAGCTCTCTTACATCTAGGGATCTCTACCGTATAGAAGTGGGATTTAGCTGCTTGTCCTGTTTATCGGGGGTATTTATGTCGAAGGATACAAATGCTTGCAGTTCGTAAGAGAATTCACCATTAAAAATATTTGTAGAACAGGCAGGGGGTGCAGCATTCCGTCGATGCTGAAGCTTAGATGACAGTTAAGGACCTATCAGGTTTGCGACTCTCTTTTGAACATTGTCTAGTAGCAAGAGACTAGTAGCAGATTCACCAGTCCAAATATGAAAACAATACTCCATACATGGGCGAATGGCGACAATATAGAGGTGCAAGATACCTTCGAGCGTTAGTAGCTTTCTAGCACGGTAGAGAGAACCTACCTTCTTCGCAGCAGTCATGGAAATGCTCTCAATGTAATTGTTCCAACTCATGTTTCCTGTGAACGTTAGGCCGAGGAGTTTATAAGAAGTACTTTCAGATAAAGAGTCTTAGTCCATTGTTATTGGTGATAGAGAAGGTTTCTTATAATTATTGTAGGAAATAAGTTTGGTCTTGGTAGAATATGATAATCCATCTTTCCCCTTTCTACTACAGATTGGAGGTCATCCTCTAGTGTCTCTTCCATTTCTTTAGATATGTGTTCATTTGTTTTCCTGTCATGTCTGTTATAGAGCGTTGTATCGTCAGCATATATACCCATCTCAAAGGCAATGTTTTCAGGGAGGTCCTTTATGAATATTAGGAATAACAGAGGTCCAAGATAGACCCCTGAGTGTAACTGCACACAGACTAATACATGGAATACATTTTCAACGTGGTTAACACACTTTTTACCATATTCCTGTGATATCCTCTTACGTAAAGTTCAAGACGTGTGCTGATAAGTGCATTTTAAATTTAATAATTTGAGATTTTCATAATGAATCACAGTTCTCCATCAATCATTGGAATTAGAAATAGTTTCACACAGCACATGATTGTAATTTCTATTTCACGATATCTGCTCATATATAAAAGGCACTTCATTTTTGTTTTCGTTTCTTATAGACTTGGAAACGGCTAGGACGATTTTTGGAAATTTAAAAAACATGAATATTATGTTTATGGGTGTGTTTTAAGTGGATTTTGTATGGAAATGGATCCGATAAGTATCGAAAATAATTCATCGATAGGTGTAAAACCTAATTAAAAAAGGAACAGTTCGATTTTAATCAAAGTGCATTTGAAAAGTTTTACCACTGCACAAGCAGAAGCGCCCGGCAAATAAAATCCACAGTAGGTTCCTTGTTAAAAGTACATCGCCTTCAACATGAATGTTTCTGCTTAAGCCAAAACTGAACTATGATATTTAACTTTTAAATTTTGAACTTAAATATATATATATATATATATGTATATATATATATATATATATATATATATACATACATATATACATGAAATCAGCAGTAGGTTATCTATAACACGATATATTATGAACTAAGTCACAGTGGGGGGAGTATGAGAAGTTTCAATCTTGTGCACTACAGAGGGTACTTCGCTAGATTAATTAATCAATCGATTTATTTAAAAACAATGGGTAATTTCACTAATTTCGATGACAGTGTGGGATTTCATTGATTATGATTCAATCCTGGCCAACATAGGGTCTTCCCGCTGATATATATATATATATATATATGTATATATATATATATATATATATATATATATATATATATATATATATATAGGGTGCCCACAAAATCTGGCTACATAATCTACAGGATGCTTCCACAAAGTTTGGCTACTTGGCTACATAATGTAGCCAGACTTTGTGGACACCATGTATATATATATATATATATATATATATATATATATATATATGTGTGTGTGTGTGTGTGTGTGTGTGTTTGTGTGTATGGTTGTGTGTGTGAGAAGTTATACTACTGCCATTGGGGGAGTAGGTAATATTGTTATGCTGATATATCCTGTTGTTCTCTTATTCTATGCCCCTTTGCTTTATTTGGTTTCATTTTTTTAGTATATACGCTCATATCGTTAAGTGAAACCTCTTAAATTAAGTTCGTTTACGCAGGCCATACTATTTTGTAATGTATAAGCTATTTTCATTAGGGAAGTTGTCATTAAAATGCGACTTTTTGCTCTATTTGCATATTATTCTAATATGGTTTCAACGTTTTTGAGATCAATTCTTAGCCTTCATATTCTCATTGTTACTGTTGCTTTAATGGTTCATTCTATATCAAGTCCCGTATATGTACTTCGTACTGGTTTCATTCAGAGTGAATTATTAAAAAATGTTTAGCACTTTTATTGTTATCGACGATTATCAAACACTGAATTTGAGCTTGAATTTATTCTCCTGTTTGTATTTCTCTGAATTGTATGTCCTTCATTTTGGAATATAGTCTTATGTTTTCTTTAACATTATACTGTGTGGTCAGAATTTTGTTGTTTATTCAACGACCCCCAGTTAGCCGCCATTCCAGACGGTCTGATTTTTACTCTAGACCAGAGATCGAAGATTTACATCCAATATGTTGCAAATAGTAAAAGAATGAACAATGAAAATGAAAAATATATTGTTTAAAATAGGTTAGGTAAAACAAATTAGTCAGGAGAGGATTCTTTGTTTGCAGAAGTGTGTTTTGGACAAAGATGCATATCCACGTGAATTAGTCACGTTTGAAAAACACACTTCTGACGTCATAGACAAAGGACGATTCTTCATATCGTTCTATCGATTCGAATTTCAGAGCCAGTGTGAGAGTCAGTCGGGAGTCAATCAGAGAGAGAGAGTTGGGAGTCAGTCAGTTGGCAATCAGTGGTCAGCGAAGGGTAGAAGATTAAACGATTTAGATACAAATGTGAATTCCTGACGTCATCATCATTCGACCGGACCAATATATAAAGAATCATCATTGTGTTTTTGTAACTGATGCCATGTGTCATCGTTCAACACTCAAAAGGTAATGTATTAATTATCTACAATGAACAGTATGTAACTCTTCGAGGATAATGCATCCATCCTCCTCTGTGTTAAAAACGTGCATACATCTCCAGTCAGTACATGGTTGCAGTCCCAAGCATCCCATAGCAGAACTGTATATGTCTCCCTCTCATCACTATCCTTATATCCGTTATATTTATTGCCCCAATATGAACCCCTGCCATCTTCAACATGAACTCTCCGTCTCTCTTCAATATGAGTCCCCTGCTACACAACAGTAGTAGTAGTAGTAGTAGTAGTAGTAGCAATCCATTTTATGACATTTCATAGATATCTTTCATGTTAAGAGCTGATGCAGATTCCATTACAGATGCAGGCAATTGTCAGTTTATAGAGGTTTTGGCTCGCATGATATTCTTTCTAGATTTTATGTTTTATGCTTCTATCAAATTACCTGTCGTTTTTGGAGCTTGCAGATAACATGCATAGGATGTTGCATTCAAGGATTTTCGTCAATATTTCGTCGTTTTTCTTCGATGCTGTGCGTTGTATTTATGCCAACCTGTTGCCGCTATTATTATTATTATTATTATTATTATTATTATTATTATTATTATTATTATTATTGTTGTTGTTGTTGTTGTTAAATTATATGTATTACTTTTTGTATATTTTATAATTTAGAATAATTACTATTATTTGATGTTATTATTACTTTGCTTGAAGTATCTTTTATTATTTCACTCACTAGAAGTTCTCACACAAATCATCATCAGAGTTTGTTCACTGATATAAATCGGTGGTATTCCTCGAAGTTTGGGGGCTAACAAGTCTCCTCATATTTCCAGTAATCCTCACCTCTTTCGGCAACATTTGCAAAGAAATTTGCGTTATTGCAACAGTCATTTTCCCTTGATTTCCCGCTGGCAATTGCCATTGGTCCTCGCTGAAATTTGGGTAACAATAAGTCATCCCAATGTTCCACTTCCCTCTGCACCAGTGGAGGTTTATTAAGTGATTTGATTTCATAGTCTTTGTTTTTACATAGGCATCACCACTTATCAAGGCCGATAGGCCACTCGAGGATACGGTTAAAGAGTTTACAGTAGTCAATTGGACGATATAGTAATCGTTAGTAATGGAAATTCGGTAAATTTGTTAACTTAAGTGTAACGGCTCATCAAGAAGTTGTTTACGTTGGACTTGAAGCCAGTCATGTTGCAGTCAGCTGGAAAGCAGGCAAAAGGAAGACAGTTCTACAGGCGTGAAATTCTAAGAAAAAAACTTTGTTCATGGAATCTAAGTTAAGGTTTACGCACGGATAAAGAATGGGGAAAATTATTGATAGTGTTTTCTTCGACTCTTCGATGCCAGATGATGCCGTTTTTCTGTCTCTTTGCTCTTTACCCTGTGTCTGCTGGGTCGGCTTAATCTACAATTTTACAGGTGTTTTTTTCTTCTTCATTATTTTAATGCCCGGTCTTCTGGTTTGGATCTGTTTGTATCTCCATATTACAAAGAATTCTGTCGTTTTAATTGTATTATTATTATTATTATTATTATTATTATTATTATTATTATTATTATTATTATTATTGTTATCATTGTTCATTAACAACGATAACAACAATGTTGTGATTATTATTATTATTGTTGTTGTTATCATTGTTAATGTTGTGATTATTATTATTATTATTGTTATTGTTGTTGTTGTTATTATTATTATCATTATTATTATTATTATTTTTATTATTATTATTGTTGTTGTTATCATTGTTAATGCTGTTGTGATTATTATTATTATTATTATTATTATTATTGTTATCATCATCATCATTATTTTCTTGTTCTTATTATTATTGTTAATATTGTTGTTGCAATTATTATTATTATTATTATTATTATTATTATTAGTATTATTATTATTATTATTATTATTATTATTATTATTATTATTATTATTATTATTATTATTATTCAGTTGGATCTCCAAAAGTATTCGATACTAGTAATCAGTTGCAGCTAACAAAGAACTACTGGATTTTAAAAAATCTGATTAGCAGTATATATATCCCCAAATACATGAGAACCCCGTGATATGGTGGCCACAGGTTATGTTTTTTTTTCAGGTTACGATATGGAATACGATGTTTTCCGGTCCCTGCTTGTGGTATTTGCCCCGCCCTACGGTGTTATTTATAATGTTATTTGATTTGCCGTATCCCGGGTTTCTACTGTATTTATTTTTCTCATTTTCATCTAATTTTATCGTAATTCCTTATTATTGACAGATGATTGTTGACCTTAATTTATATTTTTTCATTTGATTATATTTTACGTTTTTCGGCTTACATTTAGAGATTCTTCAAACAGGCGATTTTCGTTGAAGCAGAAAAATAAATATCGGGTCATAGAGATTACATGACGAACAAATTTGAGATAAATTTTTAATTTAATCAGTGATTCAATTAATTAAAATTGCAAGAACATATCGTCGCGGAATATAAAGCAAGCATGTCGCAAGATGTTAATTGTAGAATTCATTATACAATAAGTTCTCAAAAGTGGTAGCCACTAAAAGTGACATACTCAATCAAATCCTAAACATGGCGACTGTCTACTCAGTTTCCAGTGTTACAAATTGTGTGTGCGTGTGTGTGCGTGTGTGTGTTTTGTTTCAGGTTTTGTGCATTCTCAGATGAATATCCTTCCAGACTTCCTGCGTCATTTCTCACATTATATCGTCATGCTTATATTTTTTAGAAAAAATCTGTATACGCGAGGAAGGATTAAATATTAACATACAGCTATTGATTGTTCTATGTAAACGAAACAGTTCTGTAACTGTACGGAACTTTAGATATGTTTAAAGAACTTATTGTTTAGATAAATAAAACACTGTATCTTTGAAAAACGCCATATTGTTACATTGTTATATATATATATATATATATATATATATATATATATCGTATTGAGCACTTTTGAAGTAAATACTTAAAGTTTACGCATAAATCTATACTTTCGTATATTAGGTTTATGTGAGTAAATGAAGTAATTATATAATATATATATATATATATATATATATATATATATATATATATATAGCAATGTTACAAAATGGGGTTCGTCAACGATATATATATATATATATATATATATATATACACACACACATACACATATATATATACATGTGTGTGTAAAATTGAATGTATCTATATATATTTTTGTATTTTATGTATAAAATTTACTCCTAAACCAATCACACTATTATTATGTATTTTCTAAATGCAGTGCAAGTAAGAATAATGTGTGCTATATTTAGTAAGAATGTTTTTAGTGTAAAAGGACACAGTAAAGGTGGAAGTCGTTCCTGAAAGTCCATATGTTACACGTTAATAATGATATTGGATACCAATTAATACACACGGTCTAAACTTACATTATTTGATGAAGTTTAAAGGGTTTAATGAGGCATAATGTGGTAAAAATTAAAATATTTCTGATTTACATTAATATTTTACATTCATTAAACGGCAATTAAGTAAAATTCCGCGAATCTTAATCTATTCTTAAACGCATTTCTTCTTAAACTTTAATTTTATGCATATTCTAATGGAGTGCTATGACGATTCAAGACACACAGTGTGTTAGCTTTTTATCTTTTAAGCAAACTAACATATAACTGATGCACAGCTATTCCGTTTTAGATGATTGATTTGAAATGACATTTTAGAGCAATATATGCGTAGATATTAAGTTATAGTGTATGGTGCGTGAAATAAAAGCTTTAACTATACTCTTTAAGTACAAAAATATTGGCATCGATAATCCCAATTGAAATTTCTAAGCGTCGATTAAAATTATTTAAATCAATAATGAGTTTTACTTTTCCTCTCAGTGTCTCTGTATCTCACACTCTCTTTCCCTTTCTCTCTTTCTCTATCTGTTTCAGATTATACTTCCAATCAATAGTAGTTATTTTATACTTCAGGAAACTGAAGTCCTAGTATAGATCGAACGTCAGACATTATTTGATTTTCATCTACTGTAAAAACTGACCTTGTCTCTTAATTTACTCGGATGGGTAGACTAGTAAACAAATACGTTTTAAAACGATGTATATTTCTCAAGTTTTCGGTCTAGGAGGAACGTTATGTATCTTTTCGTTCTGATCGTATCTCTCTCCTTAGGCGTTACTTCTTCATTTCATCATGGAATTCGCCTTGTTCTTTCCATTGAAGATCTGTCTTCCTTGAGGAGCTGGATTTTCTCTTCTATAATAATAATAAAAAAACGGCATAGTGTTGTGTCTGCACAAATAATTTACGAGAGCACGAAAAGTAAAGGTATAACAATAATATATTGGGCAGAAAAGTTATATACATATTTACATGTCTTCAGATATACTTCAGTTGGAAATATTCCGGCAGGTGGCGTGTTGCATGTCTTACTGGGGGCAACATAAGCATCTTGCCTATTTGGCGGTCGTTGCCGAACTCCCCCCGGTATTGGTGATTGATACCTTTATATATCTCACTCACCCACCTATGTTAATTAGTGGGCGTCTCCACAACACATAGTTTCACCGTTTCATATCGTCTTAAGGTCATAAATAGTGACGGTTTCAAACATGTTTTATATCAACATTTTGAGTACGATTTAAGTGTAGTAACTGTTCGCTGAGATGATGCTATCGCACCATATTTTACTTTATTTATTTATTTTTTGTTTGGAAATGGATTTATTCTATTTTTGATCGGAACTTTTGTCAAATTTAATAATCAATTTCACTTTTTAGTGATGATGTAGATAATTCAATGAATTCTTTAAAAATAAAAAACAAAATTATAAATGATTAGACGAAGTAATTCTAATGGCAGTCACATTCAAGATGTGCTATGTTTTATATGATACGTTGGACTTTCCACATGTAATGTCTCCTGTCTTTTTATACCACAGGAAGTTGTCAGAGAGGATTACAAATTGCATCTTTTGATGACTGAAATTACGCGTACATGACTCAAGAATCTTGTCTCTCTCTGTTGCAAATATTGACGATGTGAGACTCTAAGAGGCATCCCCTGTCATGAGCATACGTCAGAAGCAGTGATGCAGAAAAAATAGAACCGATCAATATTTTAGCAGCCTGTTAAATGCTTATGCAACCGGTGCACTTGATGTCAGTAAAGATAGGAGATGGATTCCTTGATTTCAAAGTCGCTACTTAGAAGTGAGTGACAAAGAGCGCTCCGGACCAATACGACCGCTGCATCAGTCCGGCAATAGTGAAAGTAAGAATGGTGGCGACTTTTATAAAATTACATTCTAAAGCACTAAATGTCGATCGTTTTAATGGTCCCACTTCTGTTTTCGTAGCTCTTGAACATTTTAGTTTTGGACCTCAATAATCGGAATCCTACTATTTGGAATGATCCTTGTAGAATCTTAATTCTAAATTAACTGGCGATTACTAAGAGATAGAATCTCCAGACACGAGATTTTTCTGTTTTCCGAGTTATTTGAATGTGTGTCACATTTTAATTCTATGCATGTGAGTCATGCAGAAAATTCCACATTAATATTAGCTCTCTCAAAAATACAGTTTTGAAACATCAATTTCCAAAAGAAAAAAAAAACGGAAAACCATCGAAATATTTGTTGAAGAATTTCAGAAAAAAAAAATATTATTCAAATTTGCTTCGATTAAAAATCGATCATCAAACGTTTACGTTTTATATTGACAAGACTCACGAACGTGTTTGTTAGGATAAAGGTTAGGGTTTGGGTTTGTTATTTACACGCCAATCTCATTTAATGAACTTAATTAACTTTAATCTTCTTGTTTGACTTAAATAAAAAACGAAACAGTCTCGTCGCGAAGACCGTCTGTTTGTCATACTCAAATCAATTTCAATTTTCGAACTATAACATATCCAATGTGTTATATGCAAATAAGTTCAAATATATTAATCCGTAAATCATTATCTATTCATACGAATCGAGAACAAACAACACGGGCTGGTAGAATTATTTACCAGTAATAAAAAATTCTGACAAAAGCATAGCTGCTGCACATTTCTTAATATTTATCTCTATCTCCATCTATCAATATTCTGTCTTCATCTCTATCACTTTACTTGTCTTACCACGTCTCCGTCTCTATATATTTATCAATTACTATCTATATACATCTATATAGTTACCTATATCTATTTATCTCTTTATCTCTATATATTCTTCTTTATGAAATAACTTTTTCCCAATGTACCTTATCTCAATCTCTCTCTGTGCCTTTATCTTTATTTACCTTTCTATCTTTCTATCCATATCTCGCCTTATGTTTCTTTCTATTATATTTATCTCTCTTTCCCCCCCTCTCTCTCTCTCTCTCTGTCTCTATCTATCAATCTATCATTATATATATATATATATTTATATATAGTATTATTATTCTAATTATTCTAATTATTCTAATTATTATTATTATTATTATTATTATTATTATTATTCTAATCATTATTATTATTATTATTATTATTATTATTATCATTATTATTATTACCGCTTCATCTGATTAGTTACCATGTTTGGATTACCGAATCGTATTAACGATCCATCAATTTTGTCAACATTTTTAGGTTTTTACTAATTACCATTTATTGCTATATATATAAATATATATATATATATCTATATATCTATAAAAACAGAGATGTGTGTGCCACAGACGATTTCTGATTGGTTAATCCAATAATCACATCTCCTAAAAAACTATGGTTCGTAGGCT
Source organism: Euprymna scolopes (assembly GCF_053919585.1). Taxonomy (NCBI): domain Eukaryota; kingdom Metazoa; phylum Mollusca; class Cephalopoda; order Sepiida; family Sepiolidae; genus Euprymna; species Euprymna scolopes. The sequence continues at coordinate 49,693,483 of NC_136516.1, read as the reverse complement.
CTTAATTTTACCATAAAATATTATGGCTTTATTTATTGTCCATCTTGGAAGGGTTTAATTTTTTTCTAACTTGTTTATTTACAAACTAAAAAAATACGAATCTTACACAATCTTACAATCCAACCTACGACATCCACGGCCGCCATTCTGCTAGCCGCAGACACGTACACGACACGAAAACAATGTTTTGAAAATCTAGCAAAAATTAATTTTCCTGAAATTTTTCAATATTTAAAAATAAATTATGCCGGCTGATAAAATTTTTAAACTTTTTTTAAAGCTAGAAAGACAAAATTTAAAAATACTTATTTTTATGTAAAACGCGCGTTCCCTCGTGGTCTTTTCATTTCGGGTTTGTATATAACAAATAAATGTTATCAAAGGCAAGATAAGTTACTTTTCTACCAAACTGGATATATTTTTCGTGTTTTTATTCAATGTAACACATTTATTCAGCTCGCAAAACGGGTTTGTATTACTGTACACATAGATTCGAAGAAGTTGATAAGATACGAAACATTACAGCACGAAAACACGCGCACACACGCACAGACGCACACACACTCACGTCCACTACCGTCCTTGGCTACGTCACGTTGTTATGGCAACACGATAAATACACAGTAAATTTGATTTTCTTCATTTCTACGCAAATATTACGCAAATGTAAATCATATAGATTATCTGTATGAATATAATTACACGTAATAGTTAAATAAAGATGATCATCGTATAAGAGAACCGAAAAAAAAAACTATTAGGGAATTTGTATAAAGTTGTATTTTCTTTATAAATAAATAGAAAAAAGGGGTGTTGATAAGACTATCGATACTTATACAGTTTAGTGACGACATTAAAAAATGGAAATATTGAAAAAAAAATTTATTGTACGTAACTGTTATAGACTGAAGTTCTCCGAAAAAAAAATTTCACTACATTTGATCAAGTAGTTTTCTTCTTACAGCCAAAAACAATTATTTATCACGACGACGTCAACGTGGCCATTTTGGAAATGTACCTAGCAGAATACCTCCATTTTAGGCCAAATTTCTCAATCTAGCCTTTTTTTCTCGCCATATTGAGATGCGCACAACACATCTGCAATTTTTTTACGTTTTTTTTCTTTTTTTTTTTTTAAATCTGCAATTTTTTTGCGTTTTTTTTTTTTTTTTTAAATAAGAATACTATTGAATATGCAAAGAAATTGAAGAATGCAAAGAATTGAAGAATTTTTATACAAGATTATTTTCGAAACATGCTCAGTTGGACACGCATGGATAACTTCGAAACTTCGTTTATTTACTTCTGTTACAAATTAAAAAAACAAAAACAAACAGCCCAAAAATGGCATCTTTCTTCGCAAAAAAAAAAAAAATCTCATTCTGGTGGGGGGGGAAAAAAGGGCTAGATTGGCCTAAAATGGAGGTATTCTGCTATGTACGGCAGTTACCTGCCCTTGGGGAATTCCTGGGCCTGCAATAACATTTCCAAAATGGCCACGTTGACGTAGCCGTGATAAATCATTGTTTTTCGCTGTAAAAAAAAAAACTACTTGATCAAATGAAGTGAAATTTTTTTTCGGAGAACTTCAGTCTATAACAGTTACGTACAATAAAATATTTTTTTCAAAATTTCCATTTTTTAATGTCGTCACAAAACTGTATAAGTACCAGACTATCATTACACACGAAAAAATATAGATTTATTTCTGGGTAAAGTTCCCCCGAGTTTTCCTTTCACTTCAGTAAATATTGGTCTTTTGTTATATATATGGCGTACTATTATCCTTATATATATGATGTTTATGTTTATATATATATATATATGTATAAGTGATAGTGTATGTGTGTGTCTGTGTGTCTGTGCGTCTGTGTGCATTTCCCTACGCTAAAACTCTGTCAATTTTAAGCCTACAGATTCGAAATTTGATATACAGGGTACTGAGATTTGGGAAAATCGATGTGATAGGATTTCGACAGAAATTTGGCGATTAAGTGGTCAATATTCAACAATTAGACCTTTGAGAACTCTACCAAACTTCTCCTACAATTTAAGGTCTGAACACGTGATATTTTATATATAGATTCCTTGGACATGGATCTAACTTATTAACTTTACTTGATCCCTAAACAATAAATGTTAAGAGGTCATAATAGGGGTCAAAGTTTTAAAAAATTGACCTTTTTTTTTCCTCAGCATACACTTCAAAACACCTGGGCAACGCCGGGCACCGATTGCTAGTATATATATATATAGATAGATAGATAGATAGATAGATAGATAGATATAGATATAGATATACATATGGATATATATATGCATATATATTATATGCATATCTCTTTACTGATCCCCATGCCTTTCACTATCTATATTTATCCATAAATACGTATACGTACATATATATATATATATATATATATATATATATATATATATATATATATATACTTAATACATTTTATAGAGAGGGTGGGAATTAAGTTAGTATGGGAGGGATTTTTAAAAACAACAACAACAAGAACATTATGACACTTAAACGGCTGTCCGGTAGCCCGACGTAACAACAGACACACACACACACAACACACACACATACACACACACATACACACACGCCCCTAAATATGAACGTTCTTACACGTAAATGACTTGACACGTGTTTACTAACCTAGAAAGAAGATGGAGAAACATACTGATATACAGAGAAGGAAATAAACTGCGCGTAAGGGAAAGAGAAGAAGAAAGAAAAAAGAAGAAAGAAGGAAGAGAGTGACCATCCGCTGCCTGTCATATGGTTTAATTAGTCTAGAATCTCTTAGAAAGAGAAGGGAAAGAAAATGAATCGTAGTCATAGAGTTTATTGAGTCATGGAAAATAAGTCTATTAGAAGATATATAAAAAAACTTATATGCAAAGTTTTATGCCTCGAGGAAAAAATAAGAATCCTGAAGTACGAACACAATAATCTCTTAAATAAACGAGATGAACTGATGGTCAGATGCAGACATAAATGTAAGTTTAAAATAACCAATAACTCCAGATCCGACGAACAGATAATTCTATAACGGTAAAGAGACCGAATTTAATACCACTAGCTTATTTACGATAAACCCTCCCACCCCACCCTACTGGCAATTATAGTGCTGTCCGGTATATACTCGGTAATATTGACTTGATGATATTTGTTGTCCGAAATTTGAGTTGGGTGTACGTATTCCGAAGTACCTGTTTACGCAAATTACTTATAAATAAATGAGATAGCATAAAGAAAAAAAAAAATTTCTCTACAGATAATACATTAGTTATTAAACTGATATAAGTCAAAAAGATCAAATACTACCACTAGACATTATTAGATTTAATATAAATTAACACATAAATATTTTATTTATTTATTTTTTATGCGTGCATGAAAATACTTTTGTGTACTGAATGAATAAAAGTATATATTAACCGAAACTAAATACGTCCTATGGAATTGGGGACGACTAATAATGCAATTGTCTGCATCTTAATCAATTAGGAAGTGAAATATTAGTGAGCAAAATAACAACGACCGCTATAATCACCAATAAAATTAATTACAGAAAAATATATAAAATATTAACTACATAAGACTCAATTTTTTGAATTCATAGTAATATATTACAAATACAATATAGAAAATTTAAATGTATTATAAGATAATATTTATATCAAACTAATTTTAACATGAAAACATACGGATAGTTTTAAAACTTTGTATATATATTTTTATATATATATATATATCTTCTAAGAAACTTATTTTCCATGACTTAATTAACTCTATGACGCGCGTATAATCTTCATTTTCTTTCCCTTCTCTTTCTCAGAGATTCTAGACTAATTAAACCATATGACAGGCAGCGGATGGTCACTCTCTTCCTTCTTCTTTTTTCTTTCTTCTTCTCTTTCCCTTACACGCAGTTTATTTCCTTCTCTCTATATCAGTATATTTCTCCATCTTCTTCCTAGTTTAGTAAACGCGTGTCAAGTCATTTACGTGTAAGAACGTTCATATTTATGGGCGTGTGTGTGTGTGTGTGTGTGTGTCTGTTGTTACGTCGGGCTACCGGACAGCCGTTTAAGTGTCATAATGTTCTTGTTGTTGTTGTTTTTAAAAATCCCTCCCATACTAACTTAATTCCCACCCTCTCTATAAAATGTATTAAGTGGATTGCTACTACCACCCCCTCTGGTTTGTGACGGTCGGGGCCCGATTCTTTTTCTTTCTTTTTTTCAGTATCAAAAATGTACTTGTCTAGTTTAGATGCTTGAAAATACCATCAGGTTGAAATAAATTATTCCATCGATAATTATGTAATCTCCGTGTTATATTTTTATGTTATTGCTCTGTTTACCACATTGAGCTCTCATACCTGGATTTCCTCTGGAATTATTCCATTATAACGCTATATATATATATATATATATATATATATATATATATATACATACATATACACATATATATATATATGGATAAAAAGTAAACACAAAAAATATATAAATATTTATATTTTTTCTGTATTTATGTCGTATGTGTTGACGCGTAGAAGTGCACAATTTTTCAAAAGAAAACAAATATTTTTCTTTCAAAAGCACATATTTTCGACCGATTTTGGTCTTCCTGAGAGTGAATATTTATATATATATATATATATATATATATATATATATATATATATATATATATATATATATAAATATTCACTCTCAGGAAGACCAAAATCGGTCGAAAATATGTGCTTTTGAAAGAAAAATATTTGTTTTCTTTTGAAAAATTGTGCACTTCTACGCGTCAACACATACGACATAAATACAGAAAAAATATAAATATTTATATATTTGTTGTGTTTACTTTTTATCCATATATATATATGTGTATATGTATATATATATATGCATATATATATACATATTTATATACATACATATATATATATATATATATATATATATATATATATATATATATATATATATATGGGTACTAATTTTGCGTGAAATTTATATACGAAAGTGATCCCTACACTAAAACATTAATTAATTCTTTTTTAAATTCCTACTCTTATATTATCTTGAACATTCATTGAACCGTATTAGTCACATAAATTATATTTTACTTTCTTTTAAAGATGTACGCTACGCTAAATTGTGCTGTGAAAAATCCTAAATATATTTTTTTTGTAATATTTAAATTGATCAAGTAGTTTTTGTATTGTATTTACATAAGAAGACCATGGTTGTTTTTTTTTGTTGTTGTTTTTCTTTATGTTTACAAGGAGTTCAACTTGAAATTAAAATGCAACAGAAATAAGTGTTTTAAAAATTTGGGATTCTAAAAACGTACATAGTTTTTATTGTGTTCGGTTTTATGTCGTTTAGTTTATTATTAGAATTCATAAAACAAAATGTAAGGAAAAATGAAATACGGAAATCTACATTTCGTAAAATGTCGATAGATCGTTTGCGTATTTTAATAATTGAATGAAAGAAAAGTAAAACAGTGAAACGGAAAAATTTTATTTATTTGTAACACAAACCAAAATAAAAAAAAAATAATTTTTAGTTCTATTACTTTATATTTGTTTTATTTAAGTGCAGAAAACTAAAACGTATAAATCTATTCGAAAATAAAAATAAATAAAAATAAACACAGTCTGTAAATTGCCGATTTAAAAAAGGGTATTTATGATTTTGTTTTCATTTATTTACGCATGCGCAGAATTTTTCAAACTGGAAGATGTAAACCGGAGTGACGGTTTCAACTCCCAAGCAAGAAAATTTGAGTTTTATATTATAATAAATGTTTCCTTTAAAAACACTGTTTATACGCCCAAATGGTTGTCATTAGATTCGAAACCACGCTTTTTGTTTTGTTTATTTTTACGAGGAATTGGTATGATAGTTAAAATTAATTAATTTAATAAAGTAATTTGTTAATCTGAAATTCGAAATATGAGATTATTTGTTACATCTACATAGATTTATTCATTTTTATATCGCTTTGCTTAGGTTTTACCTACGAATTTGATAATTTGATATAGATTTTATTATTTTATAGAAATATCGGCAGTTAAAAGAAGAAATTTGGTATAATGCGATTGTTAAAGTTGATTATAATTGAAATTTCTATTTGGTTGAATATCATAACGAATAAATACATTTCTGATTTCTGATCGTTCATCGCTGCCAAACGTGAGTTAAGAATGATGGTGCCTATTTAGGAAAATATATTCTCGAGCAAACAAAGTCGCTCGTTTTTATGGAACTACTTCACTCTTTGTAGCTCTTCAACTTTTCGGTTTCAAAAATAAAGCTATTACTTTTGAAACTACCCTCGTATTCAACAAGGTTCCGATCGAATGGAGCTCGGGTTCCACAAAACCGGCTCTTTCACTAGACTGAACATTGTGTCAAAACACTTACCATCTTTTGATATTGAATAAAATCCAAACTCTCTTCACAAAGAAACACTCGAACATGGGTATTCACGGCCAGCACTAATTGTTTTTCGGCGAAGATATTATAGTTTAGCGATGTTTACGCGGAAGCTCTATAATAATTACGCGTAGTTTTTACATAAAAAGACAAATTAAATGGATTGAACTCATGTACAAAATTAACAAGAATTATTTTCATTTCAAAATTATATAAGTAAATATTACCATATAATTAATGTGAAAATTACTGAATAAAAAACGCCATTATTTATTATTTCTATAATTCAAACACTACTGTAATATATGATGATACTTTTACTCATTTAGCAGTGCTTTTAATCGTCACCGCTCACTCATTTTGCGAGCAAATTTCCAACAATGTTTACAGTTCATATGTTACTGTCGCAGCTGTATTTTGAAATAAAAATGTTCAATTTTCGTTTCCTTAAAAACGGTTATAATAAAATTACTGGTGTTCAAAGGTCTTCAGAATAAGTAAGGAGAGACGATTTCTTCTGATTGGTATTTGTTACCATAGCAATTTTTCAACGTTGGCGTTTTAGAGACAATTTCTTCTAATTGGCTGTTAGTTACCATAGCAACGTCTTAATCGTCGATACCTTCATAAATCATAGCGGGAATGTCGCTCGCATGACATCTGATTTGAGACAGTTACAAAAGTGATGAATTTTGCCGTGCTAATAATATTTCACTTACGATGTCGCCCGTGTATTCTGTTTCTATCTTGTTTGCCATGCTAGGGTTGGTAATCTTTCGCTTACAATGTTGCTTGTTAATTCCGCCTCTACTCTATTTTGTCACTTCCTTCTGTTTATTTACTTAATTACGTTTTTTATTTGATTTTTTTATTTAGTTAATTAAGAAGTTGGAATAATTGTTTATGGATTGTTGACAATGAATATGGTATTGAACACAAAAAGAAAATATTATTTCAAAGCAACGCCTTGAAAAGTCATGGATTACATAGATAAAAGGGAACATGAAAAGTAATATGGTTAAGATTAAACTTAGAAAAGTAAAAGGACTAGTTGTGAAAACTGAAAAACAACATTCTAGTAAAAAATATATATATAACGAATTTATAACTTAAAATATTATAGCATTAAGGATTTTTTTTCAAATTTCAATGGAACATTATAAATACATTCTTAATATTTTATGTTATAAATTTATTATATTTTTTACTAGAATATCTTGTCTTTTTCTCTTCCAGTTTTAAAAATTAGTTGAATTTTTTATTTTTCTAAGTTAAATCTTATCCATATTACTTTGCATGCTCACATAATTTAATGTAATAAAATAATGTTAACTTTAATACGAGCTTGTAAGGAAGTGTAAATTACATTGGTCCTGATCGAGTATATAATCTAACGTATTTGTCATTAGCTGGAGAATCGCTATGGGTTGATTTGTTTTACGGCTTTCAACCATCTATGAGTCATGTAATGCCAGATAATGTTGGCAAATGGAATGCTAATAGAGAATCTGGGTGCAGTTATGGATTGTAGAGAAGAAATAGTTTGTTTCCTTTAATCCTGTCAAGTCTCAGTTATTGTGGTTCAATTGCAGGCGTGCTCCTTTTCTATCTTAGACTCTTATGGATGGATCTGCACTCGATGAATAATTGTCTCTAAAACGTTTTAGTCTTTCTTTTTCATGAAAACTTTTTTGGGGTTCATACATTAAATCCGTTGCTCTCTCTTGCTCTCTCTTGCTCTCTCTCTCTCTCTCCCTCTCTCTCTACTTTTTGTAAAATCGGTTCTCTCTATCGCACTAAACGTTTTATCACAATGGAGACTACATTTATCTCTACAAATCTACTCCAAGACTACGTGTGGAGTACTCTTGTCATATTTAGACTGGTGAATCTCTGACCAATTTGAAGGTTGTTGATAAATTACAGAAATGTATCTGTAATTTGATTGGCGTTATCATTTATACTTTACCGATACTTCTCTCTCATAGACATGAATTTGTTAGTCTCAGTCTTTTCTACAAATACCATAATGACATGTGTTCCTCAGAATTGTCTGACCTATTCCCTGCTTCCTTTGTTTCAGCTCGTTTGACTCGTAGGTCTAGTGGTCTCCATCAATGCGCTGTTTTTTATACCTCGTTGTAATATAGTTTTCTATTCAAGTAGCTAATTTTTCAAGAACTTCAGACTTGTGTAACTCTCTTCCTGCGGATTGTTTTCCTTTTATATAAAGCCGTTCTTTTCACCAATGTCAATATACATATCCTTTCATTGCAATAGTATTCGTCCGTTCTTGTTAGCTCCTTACATAAAGTGGCTTCATGCGTTGCTTCGAGTTATTTGCATATAAAAAATATTGTATTTGAAAAAATCAGATTGAACATTATTTCAAAAATTTTAGTCGGATTTGTGTATTTAAACTGTCTTTTGTTTTTGTTCATTCGATTTGTAGTTTTTCTTTCGGCTTTATTTCAGATTGTAACCGTCTATTAATATATTTTCATTTTATATGATGTATAATATGTTTGACTTTATATGATGTATGATATGTTTGACTTGATATGATATATAATATGTTTGACGTTATATGATGTATAATATGTTTCACTTTATATGATGTATAATATGTTTGACTTTATATGATGTATAATATGTTTGACTTGATATGATGTATAATATGTTTGACTTTATATGATGTATAATATGTTTGACTTTATATGGTGTATAATATGTTTGACTTTATATGATGTATAATATGTTTCACTTTATATGATGTATAATATGTTTGACTTTATATGATGTATAATATGTTTCACTTTATATGATGTATAATATGTTTGACTTGATATGATGTATAATATGTTTCACTTTATATGATGTATAATATGTTTTACTTTATATGATGTATAATATGTTTCACTTTATATGATGTATAATATGTTTCACTTTATATGATGTATAATATGTTTGACTTTATATGATGTATAATATGTTTGACTTTATATGGTGTATAATATGTTTGACTTTATATGATGCATAATATGTTTGACTTGATATGATGTATAATATTTTTGACTTGATATGATGTATAATATGTTTTACTTTATATGATGTATGATATGTTTTACTTTATATGATGTATAATATGTTTCACTTTATATGATATATAATATGTTTCACTTTATATGATGTATAATATGTTTGACTTTATGTGATGTATTATATGTTTGACTTTATATGATGTATAATATGTTTGACTTTATATGATGTATAATATGTTTCACTTTATATGACGTATAATATGTTTCAGTTTATATGATGTATAATATGTTTCACTTTATATGATGTATAATATGTTTCACTTAATATGATGTATAATATGTTTTACTTTAGATGATGTACAATATGTTTCACTTGATATGATGTATAATATGTTTGACCGCTAAAGATTTGCGACATGATACATGAAGATTACTTCCCACTGACAGTTTGTGAGTAACACGTGTTTGTTCTATACAGAGTCTAGCTATTATACTCTGTTATCTTCTTCCTTTTCTGTAGTCTAATGGGCATTCTTTAATAATAATTCGAATCTTATATAACGTATTACTTGTCATTTTTCTTTGGTTATCCTGTGTATTGTAAATCAGTGTTCAATGTATGAAATCATAGTGACGACTCATGAAATGGTGAAACAGTCGTCTGTGGTTTATTTTGTTTTATTTACACACATAGACACACGCACATACATGCACAGACACATGTTCACAAACACGCACACATACACACACGTTCACTCACACATACACACACATATATATATGTATATATATATATATATATATAAATATATATACTAGCAAAAATACCTGTCGCTGACTAGGTTCAAAAACAGCCTACAGAAAATGTACTCTTATTTATGAAAGTATGATAGCTTATGAAAAGGAAGGGTTGTAAAGAGATAGCTTCGAATTTGGGGGTATCAAAATCAAAGCAAAATATGATCAAAGTAAAAATAAAATAGATAACCCCCATAATTTATTATACCATACCTGTTCACATTGAAATACTTATCACAATATTCTGTGGATCTATATTAAAAAACCTTGTTAAACTTTGTGACATATTTCCATTCTATGGAGGTCAGGCGCGAACATAATTTTATTATACCATATTTACTCAAACTGAAACATTATTATCAAAGTATATTTAAGCAGGTAGATACGAAAAGTCTTTATTAAAGTTTGTACCTATTTCCATTCTATGGAGGCTAGGCGCGAACGCAGACCCCACTATTCTATTCTACCATCCCTATTTAAGTTAAAACATACTTATCAAAGTAGTCTTATGTAGATCTATATCATAAATACTTGTAAACGTTTTTTTTTTAATTTTCAAATTTTTTATTTCCATACTTTGTAGATCAGGCGCGAACGCAACCCCACAATTCTAATGAACCACTGTTCTGCCAGATCAAACATACCCATTTCTGTGTCTCGACACACCTTCTATCATTATATGCAATCAGCTTTTTAAAATAGTAAACCATATAGGAGTCTATTCGTGACCAGACACACACAGACATTCAGCTTTATATTATATATATATATGTATATATATATGTATATATACACACACACACACACATATATATATATATATATATATATATATATATATATATATATATATATATATACTGGCAAAAGCCAAAAAAAAGAAGGAATAACTTCATGTTTGTATTTTTTCTGATATGACAAGTGTTTTGACATAAACAAGACAATTTAAAATTTTATATTATTTAAAAATGTTCGTAGTTACATCTAATCAGATACGTGCGAAAAAAGAATTAAATAAATATAAATTACTTCAACACAGATGATGGTCATGTTAAAACACGAGGGGGTGGTAATCACTGCCGATGTAATTTAAACGGAATGAAAATGTATCAAGATACGGACAAAGTTTTTTTTCAAACATATCTTATGAGATGTCACTACGAACATTTGTAAATAATATAATACATAAAATTGTCTGGCTTATGTCGAAACAATTGTAATATCCGAAGTAATACAGATATGAAGTTATTCCCACTTGTTGTTTTTGATTTTTGCCAGTATATACTGCTTATATATATATATATATATATATATATATATATATATATATATATTTATATATATATATATATATATACACATATATATATGTATATGGATGTGTGTGTGCTTGATTACAAAAATGTTAATAATGTTGCTTAATATTTGAGTCAATTCACATGGCTTAAATTCTTATTGTTAGATGTGTATTACCATTGGTTAATTGATTTTATATATATTAAACCCTTGGGATAATCTCTTCAAATATATATATATATATATATATATATATATATATATATATATATATATATATATATATTGTGTGTATGTGTAATATATTAATATTCATAACGATCTGATGATATGCTATTTCATAAAATCAATCGTCCATACGTTGAAAGAATTCGAAAAATAATGGTTTCAAACGCTGATCAGTTTTGGAAATAGAAACTAAATATTTAGGAGCTGTTAAATAGAGTTTTCAATAATGCCGGTGGTTATCGTTATTCAATAGAAAAATAATGTTCCAATGATCTACATTATAGGATAATCATGTATAAGTCTTATATATATATATATATATATATATATATATATAGATGTCTGTTGACTACCGTACATACACAAACTCTTATCTTCGAGTGACTTCCCGGCCTTGATATTAGCTGTCTTCTTTGTAAAAAAAAATGCCTATTTATAGAAGTAAAAAAAATATTTTCCAAAAGTTTTAAAAATTGTAAATTAACAAAAAAAATCTAGTTTTCTTATGGGTGGTCTATATAAAAGAAGGCGTGACTATGTATTTATAAAAGACTAATTTGTATACATTTCTTTCAAACTGTTCTCCATAAATCTCCTCTGGTCAGAATGTACCTTTTTGAGAGAACTGACCTTAGATGTCTGCTTAAACATGAATCATTATATTTCCTTGACCAAGTCTAAAACGTTAATGTGATTTATACATTGGCGTTAAAAAAGATTTCTATTCACTTAACCAACCCTACATACACTATTGGGTTTCTCGAATGACTGGATATGATATTCGTGTTAGAATCAAGGTAAGAACCCAAGCATAAATGAATATGTGTATTTAGATTTTTGGATTTTCTTTTCATTGATTTGAATCGACATTCTCTTTAGAAACCCATCTATCTATCTATCTATCTATCTATCTGTTTACCCATATATCGATCTTTCTACCTATTTATCTATCTATTATATAAAAGGAACTTTGTTTTTGTGTGTGTCTGTGTTTAAGTGCAATCACTATGGCTCGGAAATGGCTGGGCCGATTTTTATGAAATTACACACGAAGGTACTTCATGCGCCCGGTAGTCTTCTTAGATAGAGTTTATATTCGAATGTCTTCAATAAGAATTGATAATCGATGATTGAAATAATCGGATGAAAGAAGGAACAGGCGATTTTGACAAAAGTTAACACACAGCCTAAAATCACAAGTGCATTTGAGTAGTTGTATTTCCCGTAAATGAAAAGAAAATTCAAAAATCTAAATACACATATTCATTTATGTTTTCGCTCTTACCATAATTCTAACACGAATATCATATCCAGTCATTCGAGAATTACAAGCCGAAACCCCGGCATATAAAAGCAAGAGTAGGTAGTTTTATATGACAGGCGTGCGTTCAAAATGAATGTTTCAGTTTAGAACATAATTGAAGCATGATACTTGACTTTTGCATTTTAAACTTTAATTCAAGCCATTATATATAAAAATGTGTATTAAATCAAGAGTAGATTCTTTATAGTGCAACGTAGACTACGATGTATTCTGAACTACATCACTGCAGGCAGGCATGTGACCTTTCTCCCAGTGAACCGCGATTGGTCCCCAACTAGAGCAGGCAATCAATTTATTTGATTGAAAAGTGGGCAATTTCACTGATTTCAATGACACTAAATATACGCGAGAAAATATTTGTTGATCATCAGTCACTCCTGATCAACGTCAGTTCTCTCTGCTCGTTGCAAACATATATAATTTCCTATAACTAAACAAGCATAGGTATCGTCTATGCCAAGGGCCACGACTTATATTCATAACAAGATTTGAAGTAAAGTACATCAATTAAATAATGCGCATTTGAATTGGCCAGGCTGCTTGTAATTTTAGAAACATTTGACCATCCCTAAGTTTATTTTAGTGAACTTGTGAATCTTACTATCTAACTCGGGAATCTGCACAAACTTTCAAACGTCACCTTTATTGAATCCACGTGGGGTAGCATGCTAAGGTTCCGTACGCCATGACAGAGTGGAAATCTTAAGTAATTCGCAATTGTATTCTTAGTATCACTCGCACCGACGATTGAACCTTTAACCCCAAGAAGATTGTCGCTTAGAAGTGAATTTTACTTGGTAATTTATCTGTTATGCAAAGCTCATTGGGTTCCACATTCCGTGCAAATTCTCGAATTCGACAGAAAGATTAACAAGTTCGACTAAATGTGTCTGGAGAAGCTTGAAAAATTGATTGAATAGCACAGCCATTAAAATAATGCAAGTAATCCAGTAATACAAGTTTTATCGTTATTTCCATGGCAGGTGCTCGTCTGAACTCCAATCTCTGGTCCCCCCTCGCCAATCTTTCACGAAAAACACCCGTCTAGCTGAATCCACTGTGAAATATTTCCCCCACTCTATATCTGCGCCTAAATCAAAACGCGGATTCCATGAACAAAGCTTCTTTCTTAGAACTGCACGCCTGTGGAACTCTGTCCCGTCTGCCTGCTTCCCACCGGACTACAACTTGGATATCTTCAAGTCCAATGTTAACAAATTCCTAATGAACCGCCCCCTTAAGTAAACACTCCATCAAATCTCCACACTAACGTAATGTACTTGCAATAACCCTTATCCCTGAGTGGCTTCCGAACCTTGATAAGTGGTGATCACTGTGTAAAAAAAAAAGTGATAAATATTATTTAATAGATTCCCGAGTTCGACAGAAACATTTCTATATCCAACAAGATGCACCTTTAGAAGGTTGGATGATACATCGACCGAAATATTGTAAGAATAACATTCAAGATGAGAACATATGTCCGAATAATACAAAAAAAAATGCAAATTATCAATCCTCATCTCCAAGAATTCAGAAACATATGAGTCATTCCAAAAATATAGCCCTCTAATATTTCAACTAAAAAAAGTTGAAGAGTTTCGAAAGGGGGAGTAGTACTTTTTCAAACTTGCTACACAACTTATTTTGCTTAATGCACTGTTTCCACGAAATCAATGAAGAGAAGGGTTGATATGCCGTCAGGCAAAAACCACCAAGCTAAACACAATAGATACATATTCAAACTTAAAGCATTAACATTTTTTTTCAAAATGACTGAATTCAGCATTAAATAACCTAAATAGGTTGATATGCCGTAAAATAGAATCACTAAAGAAAGCATCATGATTATATATTTGAATATGTAATGAGCATGAAGCACATTTTTTCCAAGGTTACTGGATTTGATGTTAAATAACCCAAAATGGGTCGACATGCCGTAAAATAAGACGACCAGATCAAACCAACTCCACCGTGTGTAAATCATTCCGTTTTCAAAATCATACATTTCACAAAAATAGAATTTCTCTCCATTATGTTTCTTAATCTGTGACGACACCCATAACGTAAAGCACCCTACCCCGGTTTCATTTATTTTTCTTTAATTTATCTTTCTAAACGCATCTTGTGGCTCAATACTTTTCAAACGCATCCTGTATATTGTTCTGTGGTAAATAAATATCGAACCTTAATAAATGAAATATAACCGCCTGCCTCCTCCTCCCCCCGTGTCAAGCAGGTCGTCATTCTAAGTACCACTCGCACAACAACAACATAAAAAATATGCACGAGTGTTTGTTGAAAGGAACGAATTACTAGTTGGCGTTTTGGAGGTGTCATATTCACGGAAGGCAGATTTGCCGCTTACACCATTGCGCCTGCGTCAAACGATCTCTTTCGATGCGCCACCCCAACCCCCGGCGCTTGATAACCGACCGCTTATGTTGTTGCTAATGAAAGATTCATGCCAAATGCCATTCTTCATATTCCGTGTCGTTCATCGGTCGGTTTCGCCGCTCTTCCGTAGTTTTAAATGCTGACATCAATCTCTTTGTATACCGCAGACTTTGATTGCCATCCCGGCTCTCCATGCTCTTATTTCCAATAATCTCCAAACTTATCACCTCTCTCCCTTTCTCTCTCTCCCCCCCTCTCTCTCCCCCTCTCCCCCCCCCAGTATTTTATATTTTTCTATTTCTTTCTTTTTTTTTTAATTTGCGATCATCTCTATCGTTGTTTGTTTTCTTTCTTTTTTCTCTAAACTCCTACTTCTCTCTTTATCCCTCTCTCTCTCTCTCTCTCTCTCTCTCTCTCTATATGTCTACCTCTATCTCTCTCTTTCTCTCTCTCTATCTCTCTCTCTTTCTTTCTCTCTCTCTCTCCGTCCAGTTAACCATAGACTGTGATTGCCATCCCAGCTCTCCGTACTATTACTCTCCAAACTTCTTACACCTCTCTCTCTCTCTCTCTCTCTCTTTCTCTCTCTCTATCTATCTATCTATCTATCTTCATCTCTCTTTCCATCCAGCATTTTCTTTCTTTCTATTTTTTCTTAATTTCTTAATTTGCAATCATCTCTCTCGTTTCTTTCTTTCTTTTTCCCCAAACTTATTGCACCCTATCTCTCTCCATCCAGACTCTCCGTATTCCAACAATATCTACACTTATTACACCTCACTCTCTCTCTCTCTCTCTCTCTCTCTCTCTCTCTTGTTATGTTTCTCTCCAGTCTTTTTGTCTTTCTATTTCTCTGTATTTCTTACTTACTCAATTTGCAATTATGTCTGTTGTTGCTTTTTTTCTTCGTTATTTTTTAACATTTCTTTTTCATTTCATCTCATTCTTTTATTTTTTATTCATCTTTTGATTCTTGCATCCCGTGAAGGGCATCCCTGCCTTTCTTAAACATCACTCGCCATTAATCCTAAAGCTTATTACACCTCCTCTTTCTTTCTCTCCATCTTTTTACTTTCTTTCTTTCTTTCCTCCTTTTCTTCTTCTCTCTTCTTCATCTTCTTGTTCTTCTTGTTCTTCTTCTTCTTCTTCTCTCTTTGTTTTTATTTCTCAAGTTTTACTAGTTTCTATAGTCGCCATTTTCTTTTTCGTTTCGTTATTTCATAATGTTATTTCTTAATTTTGTCATTTTCTTTTCTATTTCCTCTTTTTTGTCGCTGTCTCGTGTAATTGCGATCCTCGCTGCCATCATCTACAAATGTTATTACACTTGTAGCTTTGTATTTCTTTCTATTATTTATTTGTTACTTTCTCTTTCGATGTCTATTGCTATTTTGAATCGCCCTTTTTAGCTAAGTTTTTTTTCTCGTTCTATTTTCTTAATTTTTTCTTTTTGTCTTTCACATTCTATTCTACTTCTATTAATATTTATTTTTTGTCGGTTACCATTTTTTCTGTTTCATTTTTTATTGTTTCATTTTTTATTTTATGTTTTCGTGTATGTATTTCGTTTCCTCCTGTATTTTTTTCGATGTATTTCTCTTTATAATTCGATCTTATTCAACCATTTTCTTTATGTCGTGTTTGTGCATTACATTTCAGACGTTATATACGCGGTTTTCTCTATAAAAAAAAAAACAGATTTATTTTCGCTCGTTATCAGCATTTCTTCTTGAAATTTTCTATGTTTTCTCATCTTCGTCTCTTCCCCGTTTTTTGTTTGTTTTTTCTTTTTGTTTCTCTTTCATTTTATAATTTTTTTTATCTCGAAAATAGCTTGCAAAATTCGGGTAAATTAAAGATAACTGAGACCCGAGTTCCTTAGTCGTAGATATTATTATTTAGACAGCATATAAAAAGTTTTAAGAAGGAGCGAGCCAACCGAAAATGACGGTCAAAAAAGCCTTTTGTAGACATACAGAAAAAGCGGACACACATACATACATACATACATACATACATACATTTTTGCTTATATATATATATATATATATATATATATATGTATATATATATATATAGATCATTCGTTGCTAATCATTTAATGAATAAATACGTGTTCTACTATGAACAATATAATATGAATATGCAGTTACATTTCTCCTTAATGTTTGTTTTGTTACTAATGAGTAACAATGATTCATGTTTGTTTTATCTCCAGTTAGATAACATTGTGTGTTGACATGCATTTTCTCAAGATAGTTTTCTAAGCTTTATTACTCCCGTGCTTTCTTGGAGGTTAGTGATTTGCTTATGACTTCACCACTAGAACATTGCCCCACGAGCTTCCACTGTACGTTTTTATTTTCAACATTTCCCTCCTTCCTAGATGTATTGCCTACTACCCGGCTGAGGAACTGAATTTTTCTCCTGTATCATAATCCTCTGGAATATCAGAAGGAAGCAACAGACGCCAACGCTTGCTCAAAAATTACTTGATACTGTCCAACGCAGAGTCGTTTATCTCCATGACGTGTTAGACACACTCATTTACCTGTAACACTTAGTATAACCAAATGTTTATCTTTTGTGTACGGGCCAGGCTTAACGTCGCTTAATTGAACCGGTGTGTCAACGTGATTATAATGACTTTTATCAATGCTTAACATTGCTCGAGAATGGAGGTAGATTATATGGATAGATTGATAATAGATTAATAATGGATTCTATGATGGAACTGGAAAACTCCACGTACTACCCACTTCTAGCAGTAATCATTTCCCCCTTTTCAGAATTATCCCTCATTGAGCAAAACTCTACATGGAAACGTAGGTGGCGGAAGGGTTTCGATCCTACCGAAACTAAACTTCCAGGTCATGTTCTACTAATTAATGAAATATTCTCTTTAATGTTATGTTAAAATCAATTTTGGCACTAGTTTGTAATTTGAAATAAAAATGCGAAGTGTCAATTCTCATTAGATATTACACCGATGAGATAGAGAAGGTGCCGCTTATTTTTGATTCTCGCGTTTTGATGCTGAATTTTTTGCAAGTACGCGTCAAATACTGTATTTTGAGTATTTAGTATTATTCGAACGAAGATTGAAACCCCGTCTCACATCTTATTAGTAACAGTAACCGTTATGTAAAATGAGTCGGTAATAAATACTGTTTATTCTTTAAAATATTTATTCTGCGGCCATTTTTACGCGATCCTGATAAAATGTAATTTTATCATATTTAACTACAGGGTGGTCGCTAGAAAAGCGGGCAATTTGAAGGTCAACTTAGATCATGAATAAACTGCGTGATTTGTTTATTGCTTCTTTTGCTGGTTTTCTAGGTTAAAACGCTGCAGTAAAGTGCACGGACGATATTTTGAGCATCTATGCGTATAATATAACATTTGTGTTTGAAAACTTTGTAAAATTTATTCTTTGTAAAAAATAAATCGTTATTTGACAAATTTCCCGCTTTTCTAGCGACCAATCTGTATTTTATCCATATGTATAAGTCAATCGCGATACTAAGCATTACAGGGTGATGCCAACCTTGCGAATCATTGGAATTTTTTCAATAAACCGTATTTGGCAGAAATAAACTTCAGTCGATTCCTGACTTATCCGCCAAGTTTCAGGGATGAATATACAACACTCTTTTTTCGGTGTTATATGGTATTCACATCTGAATATGCTGTGAAAAATATCAATAATTCTGCCACACTATTCGTTTGGCACTTTTAGGTTTTTTTTTTACTGTGTTAGTCAACTCCTACCAAGATTACTCTGCGGATGTTTTTGATCGACATTATCTTTGAACTAAGCCCAACAATATAAAACTCTGACGGCTTAAGATCGATACGTGTGTAACTAATTTGAAACTACATATGCTTTGTATGAGGCGATTCTCTAAGTCTCGTTGCAGTGTATTAAACGACAATAGAACAAAGACAATTGGATATTTATGACTTGAACATAGTGGACAAGTCAGACATAGGCAGAAGTGTATTTGGTTGCAGATAGGATTCTGAATTTAATAATCGATTCTATTTTGTTAAAGACTTAACAGGTAAAATAAAATGTGTCTATTATTAAATTATTGAGTGTTGATTTTTTTTTTGTTTCATAAAAATAATATTTTTTTTAAGGTTATCGCGATGAGCTTTGGATGATATGAACACTCAATAGTTCTAGTTTTGTCTGCTGTTTAAAACACAATGTTTTACGTGTGGAAATACATTTGTTCTCAATCTATCACTCTTTAACTGCTTCCTTCTCTCGTTGTTTTGTTCCATTTCCCCTCTCATTCCCTCTTCCGTTTATTCACCCTTCTCCTCGGACTCCCCTTCCTTCCCACTCCGCATCCCTTATTCTCAAACTCCGATACCCCGCCCTTTCCCATTCCTCTAATCGCGATTATTTCTCGCATCCGGTTTGATAATGTTAACACGAAAGCCAAAGGTCTTCCATTCCTGAAATATTAATGGAGAAATGACATCTCGGCATATGTGCGCATGCTCACGAGCACGTGACTAAAATAAACCGCCAGGTTCACACTCCTCCAACCCCCATCCTTCATCTCATTTTATGTATATTAATGCGTGTGTCTCGGTACACAATAAATATTAATGTACATAAATGGGGAGCGGTTTTTCGTTGTCCTGTAAATAAAAAGATGACATAAAGTAATTTTGTAATTGCGTTGAATTGATAATACAAGAACAGTGGGTTAAGTTTTTGTTTTTACTCATATTCCCTTTAAACAACGTTCATTGACACCGAGATGTAAAGCGCTGCTGTGAATGTAGGATCATGTCTATAGGAATCGTAAAAGTGGGCAGTTAAGCAGTGGAATGTCTGCGCATATCGCACCAGGAAACAGTGAGAAAATTCAAAAATCTAACAGTTTAAGGAAAGAACAAGTGAAGCATGCATGCCACCCGTGACTGCACAGTGAACGAGACATAAAAAATGACAAGGTTCAGCATTGCCCCTCCCAATTATCCCCAAAAGTCTCCAGTGGACGTAAAATCCTGGTAAAAATGAACAAACGGTGCAGTTTTATGCCTTAAGATATGTAAATTTGTTCTGCACCATGCAAACAAAGAAGTGACTAAGTCTATCATTTGCTCCTCCCATTTAACCCACTAAGTCCCCAGTGCCTTATCACACTTAAATTTAATTCAGCACCATGCAAATCTGTTAAATAGATATACACAGAAAACTTTTGACAAATCTGGTAAAATAGTTTTTAAAAAAAAGTGTTTTTATTAGCCGTAAAATAGCCCCTGGGGCACACCCAATAGTTATCGGGAAGAATAGACAAACAAAATTATATAGAAATCAGTTAGTTAGAACTTTTCAGAAAGTTTTATAAAAATCCGATGCATCAAATGTTTTAATAAGCACAAAAGTGTCAATTTTAGCCATTTTAACCCGAAAGGCACCCCTCGGAAGGCAATCGGAGTTTTCCTGGAAAATCCGTTCTGTTACGTTTTTACTCATATCATGTTTAATTTTTGTGCAAAATTTCCAAAAATTCCAAGGCGTAGTTATTGAGAAAAGTGCGGACAAACGAACGGACGAACGGACAAGCGTGAATTTATAGGTCCATCCCTCTTTTGTCGGGGGAACCAATAATATTCAAGATGTGAACAATTCAAATAATGCACGTTGATTACGCTTAAACCAATCAAATATGGTACAAAGGCATTTAATTGCGTTCAAAGTAGAATTTTATTTATTTTTCCCGTTTTTACTTTTATTTCTCATCAAACGCGGAGGCATGCATAATGTTATGGTAGCTTTAACTTTGACTTTTTTAGTAAAAATGATAAAAATGTACAAGCATTTACGTATGTCAATACACTTACATCATTCAAAGGAACAAAAAAAAAACAGCGAAAACTATTATTCTCGCTATATCATTAGGGACGACGGATGATATGATTGTGTTTGTCCTTGTGCAACATTTTTAAAAATTCCAAAGAATAGTTATTGAGAAAAGTGCGGACAGATGTCCGAACGAATGAGCGAGGGTGAATTTAAAGGTTTACCCTCCTTCCCGAGGGACCAAAAAACAATCAGAATAGAAGACTCTCAGGCATCAATGTAAATTTATAGTGAAGACAACGTTTTTCTATGCGTCTGATTAGTCGGATGTATTAATGTTAGGCAGGCACAGGTCACGAATTCATTGGAGCGCATTTCATTAAAGTACATGTAAAACAAGACCCTGAACAAAACTGCGACGAATAGAAAAAGTGTACAGCTTGATTGACAGTGTGGAACCTATTAGACTGAAGACTCTTTATGGAATCTGTCCAATATAAAGAAAGACTAGTGGTTGATGCACTGGCCCAGTTGTGGCAACAATATTCCATGTATGAAAAATAATGGTTTTGTAGAGATATAAAATATTGTTAGTTGCGAGTATTTTTCTAGCGCTAGTGAGAGAGCCCACTTAAATATTATGTAAGAAATACATAGAATAAGTTCTTAATAAGACGAACTTACCGGTACTTGTATTATATAGCCTCTATACGATGACCAGATATGCTTTTAAAATATAAGCTTACGTAAAATCCACAAGATGGAAGATCGAAACAAGAGGTTAGTTAATAATGTGTTGGGCAGCAAGATGTCGGTTCGCGTTGCGTTTGAACTTCTGCATCTCAGTACAGTCGGGGAAGCAGGGACCCTGAAGGGAATTTCAAAGTCTGGCTGTTCTGGGGAAGAAACTACTGGAGTAAAAGGCTCCCTTGCATCTAGGGATGTCTACTGTGAAGGGGTGGGATTTAGCTGCTTGTCGAGTTTTTCGGGGGTATTTACGCCGAGGGGGCACAAGTGCTTGCAGTTCATCAGAACATTCACCGTTAAAGTACTTGTAGAACAGGCAAAGGGATGCAACATTTCGTCGATGGGACAGAGGCTGAAGTTTAGCTGACAGTTCAGGACCTATCAGATTGGCGACTTTCTTTTGAACCTTGTCTAGGAGCGAGAAACTATTGGCAGATTCACCAGCCTAAATATAACAACACTACTCCATACACGGGTGAATAGTGGCCTTATAGAGGTATGGGATATTTTCAAGCGTTAATAGCTTTCTAGCACGGTAGAGAGAACCCACATTCTTCGCAGCGGTCCTGGCAATGCTCTCAATGTAATTGTTCCAACTCATGTTTCCTGTGAACATTAGGCCGAGGAGTTTATAAGAAGTACTTTCAGATAAAGAGTCTTAGTCCATTGCTATTGGTGATAGAGAAGGTTTCTTATAATTATTGTAGGAAATAAGTTTGGTCTTGGTAGAATATGATAATCCATCTTTGTCCTCTTTCTACTACAGATTGGAGGTCATCCTCTAGTGTCTCTGCCATTTCTTTAGATATGTGTTCATTTGTTTTCCTGTCGAACATTAGACCGAGGAGTTTAAAAGATGTACTTTCAGATAAAGATTCATTGGTCATTGCTATTGGCGGTAGGGACGGTTTCTTGTAGTTATTGAAGGAAATAAGTTTAGTCTTGGCAGCATTGAAGGTAACCATCCATTTTTGTCCCCATTCCACTACGGATCGGGGGTCTTCCTCTAGTGTTTCTGTCATTTCTTTAGATATGTGTTCATTTGTTTTCTTGTCGTGTCTATTATAGAGCGCGGTGTTGTCAGCATCTATCAACCTATTTATATGTACATATCTATCCCCATCTATATGTACATATATCTAGCTAGCTAGCTAGCTAGCTAACTATATTCAGCCATCATATTTATGCCCTATGTGTTTATGTACATTTCTATTAACGAACTAATCAACATTTATAAAAAAAATGCATTCGTCTACAAAGAAAGATGTCTCCTCCGAGAATCAAGGCGAGAAATGATGAAGTGTAGTATCAAGGCAGATCCCACAATTTGTTACTAGCAGAAATACGGATAAAAATGTCAAATTTATTTATTTATAGTACGTGTGAGTAGATGCGCTTTATAATTATCAGCAGCGACTCTGATGTTGTCCATCAGGTTATTTCTAGAGAAAAAAATGTTTCCAAACCCCTAAGAAAGTAACCATGCTTTGCACGTGTGTGGCAAACTAGAGCATTTTGAAAGAATTAACGCATGTGGTAAACTAAACCATTTTATAAGAATTGTTAAAGACACATTTTATCACATAGAGCAGTTTATATTCCCAAATCGTAACCCTCATGAGATGAGTAAAAATATAACAGAACGGATTTTCCAGGAAAATTCAGGCTGCCTCGCTAGGGGTGCCTTTCGTGTTAAAACGGCTAAAATTGACACTTTTGTGCTCATTTAAAAAAAAAAAATTGACGTATTGGATTTTTATAAAACTGTCTGAAAAGTTGTAACTCACTGATTTATATATAATTTTGTTTGTCTATACTTCCCGATAACTCTTGGGTGTGCCCCAGGGGCTGTTTTAGGTCTAATAAAAACACTCCATTTTTCGAACTATTTTACCAGATTTGTCAAACATTTTATGTATATGTCTATTTAGCAGTTTTGCTTGGTGCTAAACTCAAATTTTAATATGATAAGGCTTTGGGGACTTTTGGGGCTTAATGGGGGGGTTAATGATGGACTTAGTCATTTTTTTTTTTTTTGCATGGTGCAGAACTCACATTTATATATCTTAAGGCCTTAAACTGTACCGTTTGTTCATTTTCACTAGGATTGGACGTCCACTGGGGACTTTTGGGGCTAAATGGGGGGGGGGTGCTGAACATAGCTTTTTTTATGCCTTGTTCACGGGGAACCATGCATGTTTCACTTATTTATATCATTTTTATCATTTATATCATTTTGTTGCTTGTTTATACACGGTTACCCCCCAAAAAAAAGAAACGGGCCCAAACTATAATCAGGCCCCGTTTTTTAGTATTTTGTCTGAATAAAATAAAATTTTGGTCATAACTAGTTTATTATATTCAAAACATCACATCAAAACACTAGGGTCTTTGGCCTTTGTTTTCTCCGTTCTACAGCATATGTTCTTGGTGGCCTCCATTTAGCTTTTGTTTTTTTTGGGGGGGGGTCACTCTGTATGACTTCTTAATGGAGGGAGGGAATGAATGTGGCTAATGGGTTAGCGACAACGATTGAAATCCAAGTTCGAATCCATTTTTTTTCCACAGAAGCACTTCCATCAAACCCACTGCTATCTTTATAACTAACCTCCTTAAGAGGAGACAAAATAATTTAAGCATCTTTTCTTATTTTATATTTTCTAATTTTTTCATCTCATTACTTTGTCACTATGTTGTTAATATTTGTTTTCGATAGTCTGTCCTTTGCGCTTTCTATCACTTATTGAAATATTACTCGGGATACCGTCCGTTGCGCTGCCTGGTTGTTGCTGATTTTTGTTCCTCGGAAGTGCGTCCGTTATTTTCCCCATCGATTGTCATCCTTTATCGTAAATTTTCCGTTACATTGTCCGTTACTGATGAGTGTTTTTCATTATTTTGTCTATTCGACTTTCATTTTGTCTGGTTTTCTTTCGGGTTCATTTTTCCTATGCACGGTTCATCGTTTATTGTTAATATCCGATATTAGTTAATTTGTCCGTTTTGTTAACTGTCGCTTGTTTTTATTTCTTTCTCGTGATCTTGTCTATTGCACTTCACATAATAGTGTTTATTCTTTTCTCACTATTGACAGTTGCCGTAACCGTTCATTGTTTCTATTCTTTCTCATTATGTTGTATGTTGCGCTCCAGTTGATTAGTTTTTCTTCTCTTTTTTCTGTTCCGTTGCGCTTAAGCAGATCATTTTTATTACGCTCTCGTATGTTTCCTTTGCGCTCCAGTCTCTTACTTTTTTTCCTTTCTCGTTTTGTTGTCCGTTGCGCTAAAACAGGTAGTTGTTATTACTTTATCATCAGTTGCTCTTCAACCGATTGTTTTTCTTTCTTTCTTATTATTTTCTCCGCTTCCTATTGATAGTCGATATACATTTCAACTTATTCTCCTCTTGTCAGGATTCATTTTCCGTCCTGTGTCCGTTACTCTATCTGTCATTTGGTGCTATTTATTTTCTTATTAATTCATTCGTTTCCCTACCAGCCCGTGGAAGACTATTGTTCGTTTCTAGTTATTTCGACCGTTGCGGAACTCGTCAGTTGTTTCTTGTGGCTTTATACGCTGTGCTTCCCGTCTGTTGTTACATAATAAATGCCCTTATGTCAAATACCAATTAGATCAGCAGTGCTAATCTTGGAAGGATCAGACTAAATACAGGTCGAGGTTACACAAAATTTGGGAACTAAACGAATTTCTACAAGAGAGATAGGGTCCTGGATATGACCTTAAACTATATCCGATCGTGAGGCCGCAGATTGCGGGCCCTGGGGAGTGTGGAGGCACCCTTTAATTGCCATTGCTCCCAAGTCAACTCTGACCCGGAGTGGTAGTACCTGTTAGGGTCCCAACTATGGGTTTAATAGAAACTGACTTGCAAAAAAAACAAATATATTCTATTAAAAAAAATTATTCAACATCACCGGATTCGGCATTAAATAACCTGAAAAGGGTTGATATGCCGTAAAACAAAAACAACCAACCAACAAGAGAAATAGAAAGAGAGAGAGGAAGAGATATCGTGTAAGGCTGTGAGGTTAAATACGAACGTAATGTTTTCAATTTTTTTCTTCCTGAAATTGCAGACTGCGTTGTTATGATGACTTGTATCATGCATTTATGACCTGAACGTTTAATCTCTCTTTTGCAGGTATTAATGGTGTGAGATTGTAAGAACGCAACCCTGCCTATGGATGTACATAGAAAGCAGAAATGCTTTATTCATCTCCTCCACACAGAAAAAATTAACCGGATCGTCATTCACCGGCACCTATTGAACGTTTTGGCAACTCGCCCGGCTCCTCTGCGGGGCTGAACACCAAAATTCAAGCAAAGACCCTATGTGGGGGAAACACCACATATAAGACCATTGCTCTTGTAGCAATCAGTTATTGGTCAATGTAGTGGAAACCCTTCATACCAATTCTCTATCCAGCTTCCCTACTCCCCGTTCACTCTCCACATTAAAAAAACGGTCGTGTGCCTAATTTGCTCAGTGGGGAAGCAAATAAATACCGGCACCTGTTGAACGTTTATATTAAGCCTATGCAGTTGATGTCAGCACAGTTAGGAGATTGGGTCGTTGATTTCAAAGTTGTGACAAAGATGTGAATGACAAAGTGCGTTTTGGATTTTAAGACGAGGCATGAAAATGGGTGAATTGAAAATGATGATGACTATATAGACAAATAGGTTTTGGAGCCGAAAAATTCGTTTGTTCTATAGCAACGTCTTCTGTTTTTGTAGCTCTTCAACGTTTTACTTTTCTTAAAAAATAAGAGGTTTTACTTATGGAGTGATCACTGCAGGTCAAAGTACAAGTTAGTCAATGACACATGACGTCATAGAGGGTTCATATCCATGAGTCTAGAGGCGACAAGTAGGATATAGAACAATGCTGTAATAACCAAAATGGAAACTTTGATAATCGCTAAGAGAGAAATAACTCTTAAGATTTCTGTTAGCTATGTTCACTCATGTATTAATGCTAAGTTAGCTAACTAATAAGTAAGGAGAATACTAATTTAGTTCATTTCTCTCCCATAAAAAAAACATACACACATAAATAAATCTGTGAAAACGTGAAATGTTACACAATTAGTTATTAAGATGCGTTTCTTATTAATTAAAAAAGATATATCTTACTAATATTTACGTCGACAAAGGCACATTGCAACTGAGACATACAATGCGAGTGAGAATTAGCGGACAGCTTTATAAAGACCACCCAAGTGGGGAATTGTGTAGCATGTTTTTATTTTCACTTCATTTTAATTTCTTCATGCTATTACAATCGGGGAAACAGGGATAAGGAGGATTTCCAACAGCTACCTGTTTTAGTAAAAATCATTAGAGTGAAAAGGCTTTCTTGCATCTGGTACCTCTACTGTGAAGAGGTGTGATTTTGTTGATAGACGTAGTCAAGTCGTTTCAGTGACACAGATGTTGAAATTTCTTAGGAGTGAGGTAAATACAGATATACAACATTACGACCACATCCTAGTAGACATTATGAAGCCTATTCGATTATAGGCTTTTTTGTACTGTAAGAGGCAAAGACTAGTGAAATGTGCACTAATCTAAACGTGACAAAAATACACCATACAAGGGCGAATGATACCTTTGTAGATATATGAGATAGTGGTAGGTGTGAAAATAAATTTAAATGAATATGAACAGACATTTTACGCCACAAATTCACACTATGGATACGCCGTATAAATACCCCCCCCCAAAAAAAAATCACAATAATATGCGCAATACTTCTGTTGACACACTTGTATTCATTAGATCAAAAAAGTTGAGAAATGTTTAACCTGGTCAGTACCAAATGAGTGACTAATTACGGACTACCACATCGGTGACCGATTTAGGAATACCAGGCGCTGTATATAGAGTGATGAAAAAAACACGAAATAGCCATCACCTATAACGGTGATATAGATGCAACTGGAGACCGCTTGTGAATTTCATACTCTTATGAAACTTCCGCCTTCGGAGGAAGCTAGTTAAACCCGCTTTAATATTAATGCCGTAGTTTGATTTTTTTTTAATTTTCATTTGTTACTGACAACAGTTTCTTACGTCTTAGCGTAAATGTTCCTTTTCTTTTGGCGAATAAAAGTAAAAACTAAAGTCGGTTTCATTACAAGAAAACTTTGACGTCCATAAAATTGAAGGACGGCCCGTTTTAAAATGTAGTAGGCGAGGATCTTTTCGCCTCTCTTCAACTGTCGCACAGTAGAGACGTTGCGAATCTATCTCTGCTTTATTCTTAGATTTTACAAGGGAGTAGCCACTTATCAATGCCTGAAGATCATTCGAAGATAAAAGTTAATGAGGCAAATTGGTCACTGAGACAACTGCGCAATGACTGTTCGTGAATGAAATTGAATAGAATTTGATTACTTAAGCGGACGGTTCAACAAAGAACTTATTTACATTCGACTTCAAGACGATCGTATTGTCGTAAGCTAGGACGCAGCCCAACGGAACAATTTTTTCACAGGCGGGTATTTCTAGGAACTAAATGTTCTTCATGGACATTGTTTTAATATTTAGGCACATAAAGAGAGAGTGGGATAATTGATAATAATGGTTGTAGCTATACCAATGCCTTTTGTTAAAGTTAAGCAGGAGGATAATATATTTAAGCAAAGACGAGCAATTGCCATTAAAATACTGATGGAACAGAGACAGGCTCGCAACGTCTCTTCTATGAGTTTGCGAGGAGGAAAAGGCATAATCTACTGAGGTTGGTATTTATTTGCTTCCCCACGAAAGCAAATTAGACACAAGGTCGTTATCTAATGTGAGGGGCACCCCACCCCCAAAAGGGGGACACTCTGGCTGTGTTCAAATAAATAGCTATTGTCTCGATATGAAGGGTTTCCCCACATTGAACGAGGCCCAATTGACTAAAAAAAATAATTGTTTCGGTGTGAATATCCCCCCCCCACATTGACCAAAACCTAATTTCTTCAAAGGAAGCAGCAGAACAGATACTACATTGTAATCCGTGCCCGAAGGCCAGCGAGACGCATTATCTACTAAGGTTTAGAATCAAATTTTGAACTCTGTCAAAGTAAAATAGGATGCTCTAGGCAGCTCCTGCCCAGATCTGGCAACAGGACTTCATTTTAGGACGTATGTGTCCCTTATACATGTAGTTGCTAGTATCGGGTGTTAGATACGTTCTCGAGCGGTAAATTTGTATACTGTTTCCGTATACACTGTAAAGCTGTACGCAATCTTTTTGCAAAATAATAATGCATAATTTTTACTTCTTTATTAATAATGAATATAACATTGAAGATTAATTCCTAATTGTTAACTTCCTACGAATAGAGACCGTTTTACATATATGTAATTATTATTACATATAATCTAATTATTCGGGAGCAGAATTTCCACTATAGTGGAAATTCTGTACCCGAATTATTAGATTAGGACGAAAATAAAAATAGCCTCAGTCGTGATGACTTCACTGACTAAAAGCAGAATAGACTACATGCAGCATCGGAAGATATATTACCCTTTGTTCCTAACTAAAAAGCAAAGGAACATTATATAAACAATAAAATATTATTTACAATTATGTAAAAAGAACCTTGTCTGTGTGTGTCTGTGTGCTTCCCCCGTTCCCCCGTGTACTCGAAAACGTCCAAGCCGATTTTTTTTAAACTTCAGACGAAGGCACTTTATGTGTCTGGCAATGTTCCTATATAGGTTTTATATCGGAATGTCTTAGATAAGTATCAATAGTTGACATAATCTGATGAAAGAGGGAACAATCAATTTAGACCAAAGCTAACACCTAACAACGCAAGTGTATTTGATAAGATTTTTTTTTTTTTTTTTTTTACCAGACAAGTCAAAAGGCCTGACATATAAAATCAACCGTAGGTTCTGTGATATGTTAGAGGCGCGTTTGGTATGTTAGGGGCGCGTTTAGAATGAATTTGTTTATAAAGCACAATTTCACGGTGATATTTAATATTTTTATTTTACACTTAAATTCAAACGATTATCACCGCACAAGCAGTAAGACATATAAGATCAGCAGTAGATTATTTGATAGGACAGGAGCGTGATCGAAATATGTTTTTCTGTTTAGAGCACAATTGAAATATGACATTTGCCTTTTACATATTAAACTTTTATTTAAGCCATGTTATATAAAAAAATAATAAAATCAACAGTATGTCCTGTACAGTGCAATGCAGACAGCAACGTAATGTGAACTAAGTCACTACGTTGAAGTATGTGAGACTTCCTATGGTGCATCGCGGTTCGTCCCTAATTAAAGAAAGCAATCAATGTATTTGATCATAAAAAATGGTTCATTTCACCGATTTCGATGACAATGGGGGAAAAGTGGCTGGTTATTTTGATGCATCTAAAACCAAACTTCTGTCTTTACATTATCAATGTTCTGCCCCCCATCTGGCATCAATGAAATGAATGGCTCTCATCTTGAGGAAGCTCCATGTTTTACACGCAACTGGACTTGACCGTTACTCCTGATCTGAAATGTAACACGTACATCAGATCTGTTGCCCAGGTAGCTGGGAAAATAGTGGGATCCTACTATCGATCCAGTAGATATCTCACTGCTGATGAAATTCCTATATAAGAGCCAGGTACGTCAAAGGATGGAGTACTGTTGCTACATCTGGACAGAAGCTGCTAGAAATACCTTTTGCCTTGACAGAGTTAAAAACAGATTCATACCCTAATGGGGGAATCCGTGTTCTCTTCCCTGCAACCTCTTTCTTACAGAAGAGCCGTTGCGAGCCTATCTCTGCTTTATCGTTATTTTCATGGCAAATGCTCGTCTGCGCTTCAATCTATGGTCCCCCCCATCTCCAAACGTTCACAAGAAACACTCGTCTAGCTGAAAACACTATCAATAATTTCCCCCACTCTTTATCTGTGCCTTAACCTAATCGTAGATTCCAGGGAAAAAAGTGTCTTTCTTAGAACTGCACACCAGTGGAACTCTCTTCCTTTTGCCTGCTTTCCAGCTGACTATAATATGGTCATCTTCAAATCCCACGTAAACAAGTTCTTGATAGGCCGTTCACCTAAAGTAATCCAATTGACCAAATTTTCACTATTAACAATTATTTCGTTCTTGTCCCATTGACCACTGCACATTAATTAACCTTTATCCTCGAGTTGCCTCCGAGCCTTGATAAATGGGTATGTCTTTGTAAATAAATATATATATATATATATATTTATAATAGTGTGAAATATTCGTTCATCATCATTCAATATCGGCCAACGTCAGGTCTCCCTACTAGTTTGCAATATTCGAAGTGTTGTTCTCATTTTGAGTGTCATTTTTGACTGATGTAACTTCTGACCATCTCCATGTATATGGCGTTGAGCTGGAGCATCTTTCTGTCGAACGCGAGAGACTGCATCATATATGCACAAAATTTCGAACGATGCTTTATTTTATCCAGGAGTAAAATGCTCTCGTTCTGTCAAGCATTACAGGGTAGAAAGTCTAAGCAATTTGTAATTGTATATTTGAAGATTTGACATTAAACTTCCAGAAGAAAATACCTTACAATTGATTTTTTCTATAAATGATTCCTCCATCGTGCCACGAATTATTGGGTCCAAGTAATACGAATTATCAATCTTTATCAAAAAAAAAAAATTCTAGCAACAAAATAAACACGTCAGTATACTTAATTATGGAAGAGGATAACTTTTGAAACGCAATCCTAATTTCATTTAGACAACCGTGCCTTTAGATACCATAAACACGCATGTAAATTAGATTGCAAATTAATAAGTCTCGAAACAGCTATATATCAGAATACTCAAGATGTGAATAATGTAGAAGAAAAAACAAATATTGTTTTTTAGTTATACAAGAACAATCTTTGAAATGTTATGAAGTCTCGTATGTAAGACAAACAAGGGCATAGGTTTTGATCCACCATGCCTTGCATATGGCTCGTATTATATGGACAAAGATGCTTCTAAGTTCTCGTGATTTTAAATGAAAACAGAATAGTTAATCGTCTACGACTAAGATTTCATTTCACGACTGAAACGACCAGACAGAAGTCTGACATGAATTAGTAACAAGACAAATAAACATATATATATATATATATATATATATATATATATATATATATATATATATATATATAACTGAAATAAGTACATATATATGTATATATATATAACTGAAATACATATATATATATGTATATACATATATGCTTATTTCATATATATATATACATATATATATACATTCTTATTTCAGATTTATATATATATATATGCATATATATATATTCTTATTTCAGTTATATATATATACATATAACACACACACACCCACACACACACACACACATATATATATATATATGTATATATATATATATATATATATATATAAAACTGAAGTAAGTTGAGGATGGGTCGAATTGAAGAAGATAGAACAAAGATCCCACAAAGGCAATTAAGCGCCATCTATACATAATTCATTCATTAAATGATGCACAACTGGTGGTGCCCTATTCGCCTTGAAACATCTGCCTGGCTCGAATTCGCCGTCTCTTATCTCATAAAACATGTTTGAAGTCGCTAAACGAATCCGCCATTTTGAGGTAAATCGTACGATTAACAGTGTTACTTCCACCTTCCTACCTTCCTCCAAACGCACCATTTACCCACCTCCCCCTTTTCTACACAGCTTTTTTTTTTCTTTTTCGAAGTTTTTCTCTCTTATTTGCTCTCTCCAGTTATTCTTTAATTCATATTGCACTTCTTTTCTTTTACTGCACGCCCTTTCTACTCGTGTCTGCTTCTCGATGTTGTTTTCTACGTTCTTTCTTTCTGTTTAGATTTCCTTTTTGATATGTTTTTCTCTATCTTTTTCGCTATCTTCGCATTATATATATATATATATATATATATATATATAGAGAGAGAGAGAGAGAGGATGAAAACAAATGAGAGAGAGAGCAAACGAGAGAGGGGAGAGATATTGGGGAGAGATTTTACTCCGGGTAAAGAATGTATTCTTAGGTTTAATCTAAGTAATATTCAATGGGTTTATATAATAATTCTCAGAAAGAAACAGAGCTATTATATTAATGTTGATTTATATAGCCACGCAAAGATTCTGTTACACTAGTATAACAATGTTTTTTCCTAGTGCTTTACAATTATTGATGCTATATTGATTCTCTTGTAATTTCCGCATATTTGTTACGTTTTTTCTGCCTCCTTAGACTAAAGACAGCAAAATCTATGATTTTGTAATTTCGTTCCATCTTGTCAGTTATTATAATTTTGTCATGTCTTCTTGCTTGGATGAGTTTATCTGTTTGTACCTCCATGTTCCAATGTGCATTGTTTTTTTTTTTGTTTTGTTTTGGTTTACAGTGTATTTTATATTGTTTGTTTTGTTTTCCAATACTGTGTACTGTTTGCGTTTGTACATTTTCTTCGCATGTTCGAGATGAAGGCGCTTGCTAGTCCTTTTATACTTTTTAGGCTAGTCACTGCATTCACGTATATGGTTAATCGCTTTAGCTCTTTTTCTAAACATTCTACATTAACTTTTTTCTGTGTTTTATCTATTTTAGTTTTGATGTGGTTAGTTCTAATTGCTTAGTTTTGTGCAGCTGTCAGCAGAGATTCTTTCCATGTGTCTTTTCTTAGCTATGTCCAGGAGTTTTCATGATTATCTTCTTTTGTCATTTTTATGAATCGTCCCTGTAGTTCTTTCTCTTTCTATTTACCTTTTCTTGTCTTTTTGATTCTGTTTTCCTCGTTTCCTTATTTTGTATGGTTATCACTCTTTCTGTGTTCTGACTCACGTATATGTCCAAGTTTTTTTTTGTGCCTTCGATAGTCTTCTATATTTGTACCTCGCCTTCGCTCTTTGTTCCCGTTGACACATTCAGTTTGTATAGACTGTTGGGTGTAATGCCTTGTTGCAATTAGATATCTATTGTATAATTTTGTTTCTTAGAGTTCTCTTCTATTTCTCATGCACACTTTTCTAATCGTCTATTTCTTCTCTAAAGATATGATAGTGTTTACTTCCTAAATACCTAAATATGTGTTCACTAAGCACCCTCATAGCGTATATGTTCGGAAGTCCCACATTCTCTGATATCTCTAGTTCTCACCTTTTCATCTCCAATAGTGCATACTTTTCAATTCGAAATTATATTCCAATGTGTTGCTGAATATTCTGGTTGTGTTTATCAGGGTGTTTTCAGTTATTCTTTCTTTTTATACAAGGCTGCACTTCATTCATATACATCAGTTGGTTTATTATTTATTCTGTATCTGTAAAATGTATATCAGATACTACTTTTTCTAAACATGTAGTTGAGTAGCATCATTGTTATGACAAACAGTAATGTTGGTTGCGAATTTTATTTGGAAGATACTACTCTATATTTTATCTCAATCAGGTACTGTCCTCCAGTTGTCACTTTCCGTGTATATGTTCCCCATTGCTCTCGTAATAATATTAGCAATCTTTTTGAATATCTTGCACATTCTTAAGCATTCACTAATCCATGATTATGGGATTTTGTCATAGACATTCTTGTAATTTATCCATGTCATGGCTATGTTCTTCGCGTTATTTTACCTCTTTTTATATCTTTAGATTTATGTATAAGTCATTTTTGTGGAGACGCCCACTAATTAGCATACGTGGATGAACAAGATATAGATAAAGGTATCAAGTCAGCAAGACGGGGGAGCTGTGTTTGAACGCCGGATAGGCAAGATGCATGTGCCGGTTGCTCCATGAAAGACTTTAACACGCCCTCTGCCGGACAATCTTCCAACTGCAGTAAAACTGCACCTTTGTAAATATGTATTATCTTTTCGTTTTAATATATTTGTTTTACCTTTACTTTCTGCGTTCGTGTTGTTATTGATACAGACACAACAGTGGCGGCGGGATTTCGAAAAAAAAAAATTACGCGTGAGAAAATACACTATCAAACTCCACAGTGGTATTCGGTAAATGCTTACTCGTCAAAGATTGAAAATAAAAATTCACTCGGGAATTCAATGTTTAAAACGCAGCAATTACGATATTGTCGAACGCAATAATCAAGCGCTGGATATTTGCAAAACACCAAGATTTTGTGTGTGACTACTTGAAAAGGAAATTCAAAACCCGGGACACTTGAAAAAAAACAACAAAAAAAACAGCAAGCACTTTATTTCAAAGTGCCTACGAGAAAAAAACTTGAAAGTTACAGTAACCCTTTCTGCAAAGTGCACACAAAAAAAAAGTGTTTTGCTAGGATACCGTGAACTTATTAGGTAGACTGTTTCGAAAGAAAAAGTGATTTTTTTCTCAGTGTACTAATAAGGGATTTTTTTTCTTTCTTGTACGTAATTACTAACGTAACAAAAGGAATTGGTTGTTCGTAGTTATCAAAGAAAGGAAATTGTAAAAGTGACTGATTTACTAATTTGAAAAACAAAATGGATGATCTTATCAAGTTATTCGCGGAAATGTAAATACGTCAACCAGAAAGAGACGAAGTACAGAGAAGGCGTCAACAAGAAAGAGACGAAAGACAACAAGAAAGAGACTAATTACAGAAAAAAGAACTACAAGAAAGAGACGAATTACAGAAAATAGAACTACAAGAAAGAGAATAAAGACAGCCTGAATGGCTTCTTAAATATATAGAGCAAATGCAACTTGGTCAAAAAGATTTGTTAGAAAGATTAACAACTAATTCTGCACAGGAAATCAATACGACTTTTTCCAATGCAACAATTGTGAATAGCATAGATGTGTTCACGTACCTACCAGAAGAGGATAAAACTTTTTAGGCATACTTCAAGAGGTATGAAGATATTTTCGAAACAGATTGCGAAAGCTGGTCAAACGCAAAGAAAGTAAGTTTATTACTTCGAAAGCTTGGTACCAGTGAACATTGCAAATTTGTTGATTTCATATTGCCAAGGAGAACGAATCAGTTAGACTTCGCTGAGACCGTAAAACTTCTTAAGGAGTTATTCGGACCGAACATGTCACTTTTTCACAAGAAATGGTCGTGTATGAACCTTAAGAAAACGGAGGAGCAGGACTACCTGACATATGCGTCAGTAGTGAATAAACACTGCGACAATTTTAAGTTATCGGAACTTACGGTGGACGAGGTTAAATTTTTGCACAGGGGCTAGTTTCTACAAAAAAATTCAGAGATCCGAAGACGCGTTCTCTCAAAATTAGAGACAGAAACTGGTCTGACACTACAAAAGTTAGCAGAAGATTATCAAAGGGCAGTATCATAAAAAAAAGACTTCAAAGATATAGCAGAAGCAGGAGTGTCGTAAATAAGTAAGATTAAAAAATCTGGCAGAAACGCAGGGCAAAGAAAGGGTGAGACTCATCAAAATCCAAAAGATTACGCGAGTTATAAATACTCAAACTCTAATTACAGAAAACGAAATTACGATTCAATTCAAAGGAACTATAAAAAATCGGGACCAAGTAATAATTGCGGAAGATGTGATGAAAACCATTGGCGAAAGGATTGTCCTTACAAAAATATCAGATGCTTCAATTGCGACAAAGTCGGACATAAGAGTATTTGTTGCAGAACAAAATATAGAGTACACCAAATGAGAACAAACGTCAAAGAGAAAGAAAATTTACGAAAATATATGTTGGTTAATATTTTCAGCAAACAAATAAAATTTCAACTTGATTCTGGAGCAGATTTGTCGGTAATAAACGTTAGCACTTGGAAAAAACGTGATAAACCGACTCTGAAAAAGTCAAGTAAGGGTGCAAGAACGGTGACAGGAGACGAAATTAAATTTGAAGGAGAAGTCGTCCTGCCCATTAATTTAAATGGCACGACGAAGAAATTGAAAATCTTCGTAATTAAAGAAAGCGAGAATTTATTGGGAACAGATTTTATTAAAAAATTAAACCTTTGGGATAAACCGATGAACGTTTTTTGTAAAAAAAATAACGAGCTGAACCACAACGTCAGAAAATATTAAAAATGAACTAAAGAACGAATTCCTAGAAATATTTACCACGGGACTGGGAAGATGTAATAAATTTTAAGCTTCGTTCGAGCTAAAAAAAAAAGGATGCAACACCAGTATTTAAGAAAAAACGGAACGTGCCGATCGCCGGATTAGACAAAATAGATAGCGAATTAGACAGACTTGAAAGAACGGGCATTTTATCGAAAATCGAAACTAGCGTTTGGGCAGCGATTACGGTGTACGTAAAGAAGAAATCGGAACAAATTCGAGTCTGCAGAGACTTTTCAACCGGGTTAAATAATATGTTACAAGATCACCATTACCCTTTACCAAGCCCGGAAGAGATTTTTGTCAAACTAAATGGTGGGATTTCTTTTTTACAAAAGTAGATTTGTTCGACGCCTATTTGCAAATTCCGATAAAAGAAAAATGCTCAAAGATTTTATGCATTAACACACACAAAGGGTTATTCAAGTATAACTGATTACCGTTCGGGATAAAAGTCGCGCCGGCGATATTCCAGCAAGCAATGGACACAATGCTCAACGGTTTAGATTGTGCTTGTGCATACCTGGATGACATAATCATAAGGAGCGCGTCCATATGTGAACATATAGAGCATTTGAAACAAGTGTTCACAAGAATAAACGAGTACAGATTCAAGGTGAAAGAAAACAAATGTGAGTTTTGTCTAGACGAAATACAGGTATTTAGGACAAATAATAAGTAAAGATAGTCGACGCCCTGATCCAGAAAGAGCAATAGCAATTAAGAACATGCCAGCACCACATGACGTGACGATTTTACAGAGCTTTTTAGACCTCGCGAACTACTACCAATTATTTATCAAAGGCATGCACGACCTAAGAGCTCCGCTGAAGGAATTATTGAAGAAAGAAACACCATGGATATGTACAAAAGAATGTCAAGACTTATTTGAGGAAATTAAAAAGACTTTGACGTCAGATTTAGCCTTAACTTATTACGACCCAAAATTACAAATAAGTGTTGCGAGTGACGCGAGCTCGTATGGTATAGGAGAATGTATACAGCATATCATGCCAGATGGAACGAGGTAACCTCTAGCGCACGCTTCAAGGAGCCTAATTCCGTCAGAGAAGGCTTACTCCCAAATAGAAAAGGAAGCATTAAGCATTATTTTCGCGGTGACGAAATTCCACCGTTATCTGTACAGGAGACATTTTATACTGGAAACAGATCACAAGCCACTAGTGACTATTTTCGGCTCAAAAAAGGGCTTACCAGTATATACGGCAAATCGGTTACTCCGTTGGGGTACGATCTTGCTGAATTATGATTTTCAAATAAAACATCTACGTTCGTGAAAAATAGGTCATGCGGATGGATTGTCAAGGCTTTTACCGGAAAGGGATGGAACCTTTGAAGAGTCAGTAATTGCAGCTATACGTTCCAATTATGAGGAAAAAACATGGTGGCGAATATAATAAGAGAATTACCAGTCACGCCTACCGATATAAAAAGGGGGGCTGAAAATGACGACGTCATCAAAAAGATAAAGACAAAATTAAGGGAAAATGACGGAAAAACGCAAAATATTTCCTTATGCAATGAGGTATTATTATATAGTGAAAGAGTGGTTTTACCGGAAATCTTGCAGAAAAAAAAAATCTTACGTGATTTTCATACAGGACACCCGGGTATAAATAGGATGAAGACACTTATGAGGAGTTATGGTTACTGGCGTAATATGGATGTGGATATTGCATTAACAGTAAACAAATGTAAAGGTTGTGCGTTAGCCGCTAAGGCACCACCGATAGTTCATAAACCTTGGAAAAAAACTGACCATCTATGGTCACGCATTCATCTAGACTTTGCTGGACCGATTGAGGGATAATACTACCTAATCATAGTAGATAGTTTTTCCAGATGGCCGGAAGTTAAGCGGGTCAAAACCCAACGGCAGATAACACAATAAGTTTTCTGCATGAAATATTTGCACGTTTTGGGGTATCAGACATTGTATTCACAGATAACGGAACACAATTTACTTCAAGTGTTTTCAAGGATTTTTATGAATCGTTTCAGGTAAACCATATAACTACACCACCGTTCCATACCAGTCAAATGGATTAGCGGAAAGGTTCGTAAATACGATACAGCGTTCCCTTAAAAAATCGATAGGGACACCGACGGATAAAGCATTACAACAGTTCCTGCAAATATAGAGGATAACTGAGAACCAAAATACACCGTCGAAATTATCGCCAGCAGAATTAATGTTTGCGAGAAAAATAAAATCACCATTTGATAAATCAATACCAAAGCAAGCAGTCGTATATAAAACGACACACACATCACGTAAAAGGTTTAAACCTGGTGATCAGGTATATTTTAAATGTTTTAGAAATAATATGTCATATTGGGAGTCGGGTACGGTAGATAAACGTATCGGCGACTTCGTCTACATGATAAAAGGTCCAAAAGGGATGCACAAAAGACACCAAATCAATTGAGAAAACGTCATAGGAAGGACAACAAACATGACAAACCTGAGGAACAGGAAGATCCAATTGATATAGTATACGAAACGTTTAATATTGAACCACCACAGACCATGTCCGAACCGAGGAGATCGGGAAGGAAAAGAAAGGCCCAATGATAATGAACCCCAAAAGGAAAAGATATTGAAATCTACACGACTTCAAATCTTGAGAGGGGGTGATGTGGAGATGCCCACTAATTAGCATGCGTGGGTGAAAAGATATAGATAAAGGTATCAAGTCAGCAAGACCGGAGAGCTGTGTTCGAACGCCGGATAGGCAAGACGCATGTGCCGGTTGCTCCATGAAAGGCTTTAACACCCTCTGCCGGACAATCTTCCAACTGCAGTACAACTGCACCTTTGTAAATATGTATTATCTTTTCGTCTTAATATATTTGTTTTATCTTTACTTTCTGCGTTCGTGTTGTTATTGATACAGACACAACAGTCATGTAACTCACTTTTCTTTCTAACATCGTTTTTGTTATTTGTATGTTAAGGAATAATTTATCTGTTGTGCTGTT
Source organism: Euprymna scolopes (assembly GCF_053919585.1). Taxonomy (NCBI): domain Eukaryota; kingdom Metazoa; phylum Mollusca; class Cephalopoda; order Sepiida; family Sepiolidae; genus Euprymna; species Euprymna scolopes. Next base: position 49,653,256 of record NC_136516.1, on the reverse strand, counting down.
AAGATTTTCCCCATTGTTCGAAAGCAGTTATTCGACCTGTAATTACTGGCTGTTGTCCAATTCCTGTGACCATCGATTTTTGCAAATCCATCATTCCAGAATTTGCACCGGTCTATCATTTAATGTTGTATTTTTTTAAACTAGTATGCATTTATAACATGGTAGCCTAGTGCTTTCTAGTTTGCAATTTTTATTATCGTCACGTTGAGCGTTTCTTCATTAATTTATCTTTTTTTTTTTTTTTTTACTCCTTCAGTTTTCTGGATTGCGTTCTTCATGCCTTTTAGTTACTTCGTGTTTCTGTTGGGATGTTATGGCTGTCCTCATATCTTGCTCCAGAAGTGTTTGGTTTGATTTGCGTCTGATTGTTCCAATCTTATTATTTATCCGTTCAGGTTTTTCATGGACACTAATTTCCTTTCCTCTTTCATTTTATTTTTAGTTCAACCATCTTTTCTGGGTTTACTTATCTGGGTTACTAGTTTTATTTTTAATCCATGTTTTGCAGACCCTGTCACCAGTGTTTCTTAAGAAAAAAAAAGAAGAGAAAATGTCGAAAGGAAAAAAAGGATTACAAAATAGAATACGTACGAATGAACACATAATAAAAAAAATAGAATGGACAAAAGAATAGGTAATAGAAATGCAGAAATAGGGCAATAAATACTAATAATTTTATTAGCATAAGTAAAATCGTAGAGACCCATAGAAAAACAAATGGAAAAGAAAGAGGATCGAAACAAAACTATTACATTGTGAGTGATATTAACTGCCAGATTGATTTCGTTTGACTGTTTTGGTTTCATGGCTTACCAACCATTTTCGGATTATTTATGCCGAATCCGGTCATTTTTGTAAAAGTGTTTATGCTTCAAGGTCTTTATATTTTCAAATATTCATTAATGGTGTTTGGTTTGGTTTGGTTTGGTTGTTTTGTAGATGAAAATGTAGTTTTAGTGGTTGGCTTTGTGGAACAGTACTTAGTTTTTCAAATATAAAAAAAACAATAGCATCATTGGTTGATGTATATTAGGGCAGGAAACATCTTGATCTGTTTGCACCGGAAATTGTGAATTGCATTCTTAGTATCACGCGTAATTGGGAGTGAACCTGCAACCACTAAATGACTATTACTTACAATCGATCTGTACCCAGAATTTAATCCGTTGTGCCGCGTGTATAACATCTAAAATGGTAAGTTGTCTGAATAATACAATTTGCCAAATCTCATCTAAATGAAATACAAATACAGTAAAATATGAAAAATATGAAAAAAGACCGAAACAAGAATCGTATCAACAACCAAAATAAAATCGAAAGTTCAAGCTAACAGAAGGAAAAAAAGAATCCGCGAAGAAATTCTACGAAATAAGGATAAGAACAATGGAAAGGTTATAGCATAATGAAGAAAAACGATTGACACAAATAAAAACACATCCTGAAAAACAAAAAGCATTTTAAAAAGGTGTTCAGAGTCTCTGCAAATCGTTACCTTTTTAATACAATCATTGATTAAAAAAAATTTGAAGCGGCATGAACTGAACATTTCAGAGAAAAAAAACTATAGTCCTAAAATATTTATATTAATTAGATCAGCATAAAATCGATACAGTGTAACCCGGATTTCAGAAACTCGAATATAATAAAAAAACGGATGTAAGGGTGATTTTTTTCCCCTGGTTCCAAATTAGAAATTGTGTTAATATACAGTATAACCCGAATATAAGGTAGCTGTAAGGACTTGAGAAGAAGTATCTTATATCTGGGCTACACTGTAATTAGGTTTCAAGAACAATCACAGGCGTCATCGCCACCAACGCCATCGTTAACAAGAAACATAATCGTACAAGTTAAGATATACACTAAATTATAATTAAACGTTAATTATTATTTTATATCTGCACAGACGACACAGGGTTACCGATTCGGAAAATATGCAAGAATATTATATTTTAATTCATACATATTCCTTCTTATTATGGATACATTTTTCTATTCTAATGTTAGGCCTATAAAAACAGCATATACTTTTCATTGTTTTTACTCTCGCCTGAATATCCGACACAGACACAAATAATCAAGTGAGAAGCACATACATCTACATAAAAAAATATATAAGATATCCATGGATATATACCTAAAAATCAAAATAAGGAAAAGAATATGCTGTTGTCATAGCCCTTCTTATACAAAATATAGTATTGATTTCAAAAGCCACGAAAAAATACTGGGACACAGCACATTTTTAATCAAATCGATTGATTGTCTGTTTTTGTCGGAGACCTACCCTTGTGCACCCGGAGGAAGCTTCGCATGTCTCCCTGTAGTGACTTAGTCCACAATATATTGTAGTGCACAGTGCACTGTACATAACCTACAGTTGATTTTATAAAATTATTTTTAACTATAATGGCTTGAATAAAAGCTTAAAATCCAAAAGTCAGGTATCATTTTTTATTATGCTCTAAATCCAAACATTCAATCAAACGTGCACCCGTTTTATAGAAGAACGCACTGTCATTTTATACGCCGGTCCATTCTTGAGCGGTGATAAAGTTTCTCAAATACATTTCCGATGTTAGGCTGCATGAAGGGATAAACTTTGGTGAAAACATGATTGTTTCTTCTTTTCGAATATAGGTTTTCGATAGTTATCGAAAGCATTCCTATACAAAACCAATTAAAGAACACTCCTAAAGACATTAAGTTCATTTGTGTCTAATTTTAAATAAAAATACGCCCAGCCATTTCGGAGTCCATAGAGAGCGAACTCATACATACCCAAACAAATATATATATATATATATATATAATTAGTAAGTTATAAAAATATATATGGCAATTAAGCTACACAGAATGTTCCGCGTTTGATTCCCGTGAGAATTCGTCAGGCTTATGGAAAGAGTTGCATAAGCCTGAAGAATTCTCATGAGAAGAAAATGCGGAATATTCTATTTCGATTAATTGCCATATATATTTTTATAACTCACTACCTAGCTCTACATATGTCTTGAGCAGTTTTGAAGTAAATACTGAAAATGTACGCATAGAATTATATTTTCGTACATTAATTTATATGACTAGCATTTCAGCCCGGCGTTGCCCGGATGTTTGGATGTGTGTGTTAAGCAAAAAAAAAAAAAAAGTGGTAGTAGGAAGGGAGGCTGGAACCCGTACCGCAAATGAGGAAAACAACGGGGTAAAACCTAACGTTTATGTTGTTAGGACCACCGCCAAACCGGAAGCGACATTTTTTTTTTAAATTAAGGCTAGACAATTCAAAGGAGAGGATGAATTTAAAAAATATCGGAGCAAAAAGTGGCCCCACCCTGTAGAAAAATGCCTTGTTGAGGGGGAAGATATTAATGTTTTTAGCCAATGTTTCGATATTTGTCGTATAAAAGGTCGATCGTTAAAACGATACTGATCTTGGTAAAATTCGTCACCTCTATTGAAAGTTTAAGGCAGACAGGCAAACATACATACATACATACATTTATATATTGGTAACTAAAAATTTTCAACCCAATCTGATGAAAAAGCTTGCCCTATCTCTGAATACCCTTTATGTAAAATTTCAAATATTTATATCAGAAATTGTGTAAGAGACCGCAGAGGTCAATTTTTTAAAAACTTTTACGCCTATTATATCTCCTTAACATTTATTGTTTTGGGCTCAAATTAAATTATTAAGTTAGATCCATCAAGGAACTTATATCTAAAATTTCAACTGCGTAGACCCAAAATTGTCGGAGGAGTTTGGTAGAGTTCTCAAAGGTCAAATCGTTGAACTTTGACTCCTTAATCGACAAATTTCCAAAAACCGATCACATCGATTTTCCCAAATCTCAGTACCCTGTATATCAAATTTCGAGTCTGTAGACTAAAAATTGATGGAATTATTGCGTAGGGAAATGTACACAGACACACACACACACGTGCACTTTTAAATATATAGATTTAATGAAGCAGACTATATATATATATATATATATATATATATAAGTGGAGCTAACAACAATTGATTTTTCTTATTGATATAGTGGATGATCCTAATGTGCTCTGAAAATAGATTACTCGGTCTAGTAATGACGCTAACAAGCGTCGAGTGCGTAAATCTTAATATTACGGCATTCAATATACCATTCGAGTGTACATATTTGATTTGTGGCATTATACCTTTATTGTAAAATAAACCTGTTATACTTACTCTGTGTTTTGCCAATCATTATTCTGAATTAATCTATACTCATATATTCCCCCAGCTATATAACAGTTAGTCGAAGGATTCGAGAACACACTTATATCCAATCCATATCAGATGGACGTCGAAGGACGAGAATACGAAATTACGTATACCCTAGAAGAGATTGGCAAAAGAAAATTAGAATATGAAACTGTACCAAATCTGTATAGGATTGGCCACTGCGAATTTAATTGAGAGCTTCTAATAAATCTATGTACCGGAATTGACGACAGAGAACGAGCTTTCAGCATATCAATTTGGAAAAACTGGGATGAAAGAGGAAGAGTTTTATTTTTGTAACCGCATTAGGTGGACCACGGAAAAATACTAATTTTGAAATATATCATTCTTATTTTATAAGCGACAGAACCTGAGAAAAAATTGGATTCACTTAAAAAATAAAATCAACATCTGTAAATATAACGAGGTCAAACAAAAATTTAAACAAGAGAAAACAAAGCAAAGGTAAGTGATTTTTTTTTGGGGGGGTATCCCTCTCTATATTTAAATAAGACTAAGCTTTATTTAATTTAATTATTTGTAAACTGTTTGATTAGATTTTCTTTTACAAGTACATATTTTTAATACTGAATATGGTAAATTGGCAAAAGCTCTACGCGCGTCGGTGCAATAATTAGAACAACATTTTTTTTTTACATTGTGGTCACCACTTATCAAGGCCCGGAAGCCACTCAGGGATAAGGGTTATTGCAAGTACAGTACGTTAGTGTGGAGATTTGATGAAGTGTTTACTAAAGGAGGCGGTTCATTAGGAATTTATTAACGTTGGGCTTGAAGACATTATTATTTATCATTATTATTATTACGGGGGTACCGTGTTCGGACTCCAGCTAGGCTCTGGGACATAGTTGCTGGTTCTCTGTTTTGAATGTTACTTTTTTACTGCCTTCGTTCAGGATTGAACTCAGTACATTTGAGTAACTGTAAACTTTTATACAACGTCTAGGGCCACTCGGCCATATGTCACTAGCTGGAGTCCGAGCACTGTACCCCCGTAATAATAATAAAGGGTTGGGTTCGAGACTCCTAACAAACGGTTCCCCAGTTCGATACAATCCAGGTTGTAGTCAGGTGGGAAGCAGGCAGACGGAACAGAGTTCCACAGGCGTGCAGTTCTAAGAAAGAAGCTTTGTTCATAGAATCCACGTTTTGATTTAGGCACAGATAAAGAGTGGGGGAAATTTTTACAGTGGATTCAGCTAGACCGGTGTTTTTAGTACAGCAACAAGAAACTCACCAGAGATAAAAAAAAAAAATGCAGATGCGCAAAACTAAATTACAAAACAGCAATACATTTTGCAAAAAATATCATTTAAACAAGGTGAACGAAACAAAGTTGGAACACTTTTTCTATGCAAAAAGCATTGCGAAATCACTGACCAAGTTTAGATATAAACCGATGGAGGGAATAAGTACTATAAATGTTAGGCGCTCATGAAAACACGAAATATATTAACATTTTGCCGACTAAACCTGAACATATGTCGTTTGCAGAAATGTTTGGAGAACGGGATAATTTATTTCATCCCCGTTATAAATAAATATTTTCCTATTTCTGCATTTCTATTACCTATTCTTTTGTTCGTCCTATTTTTTAATTATGTGTTCATTCGTACGTATTCTATTTTGCAATCCTTTTTTTTCCGTTTCGATATTTTTTCTTCTTTTTTCTTAAGAAACACTGGTAAGAAAAACGGTCTGCAAAACCTGGAGTAAAAATAAATAAAAGGCAGAAGTTTAGTCGCATACGCTGGAAAGGTACATATTTGGTGAGAATGGTTAAAACTTAGACATTAACGAAGACCTGTTTATGTGCCTAATATTTGTCCAGGGTTTGACATCGAATAAAGTTATTCGGTCGAAAATCTTTCATATTCTAGAAAAAAAATATGAAAATTACACTGCAAAATTATCGGGAAATGCCAAAAATTAATATCAGACAAAACAGCATGTTTATTGAAGAAAAAACATAAATAACGTATAAAGCAAAACGTGATTACAAAGAACGGACAAAAGAACCTTATGAAAGAGGAGTCTTTGTCAAAGCGTGTAGGAGTTCGAATCGTACGTCAAGTAGATGTTTTTTTAGGAACTAGATTTGTTTTGAATGTGTTCAAAAGAGGCATAAGCCTTTAAGGCATGGAAAAAATAAGACGCCTAAAAAAAGTTTTATCGAATGTGATGAAAAAAAAAAACGGGAAAATAAAATACTTAGACCTGAAAGTTAATGGTGGAAATGTTACTTGTTTGCTGGATCCAGGGAGTGACGTTTCTACAATTGACAAAAGTACTTGGAAAATAATAGGTAAAGTGGAATTACAAAATACAGAGAAAAAAAGCACAGTGTATTTCGGAAATTTAAAATTTCAAAGAATTTAATGTTCGAGAAACGTTTGACGGCAAAACGCATGCAATGAGGATTTATGTAAAATACAAATCTATTCAGCAATAATTTAATAATTGTATTTCATTCATGGGAACAGCCGTTAAACGCGTTTTGTAGAAGATTAAATGCGTTGAATAAGGAAAAATCAAAACAGACTAAAAATTTTGTTAAGAATTTTAAAGGGGAACTTACTGAAGTTTTTTTTTATGACGATCTTAGTGAATGCATTAAGACTGAAGTAAGTTTCGTGAAACCAGTACTCAAGCCAAAAAGACGAGTATTCAAGCCAAAAAGACAAGTGTCATTTTCTATCGTTAGAAACGATAGAAAAAGAACTATTTTAATATTTGGGTCAGATAATCAATCATAAAAGAAAAAACCCCCAAAAGAACGGAAGTCAAAAATTAATATACCTATTCCGGATAACGTAAGTGAACTGGAATCATTTCTTGGGTTAGTAAACTACTATTTATGTATTCCTAATGTGGTCGACCTTGTTACCTGACTAGAGTAATGAACGCCGTTTTCCTCGCTCCCGCGACATCCTCTTCCCCTAAACTGGACACTGTGGGGTGCTTCAGTACTATATATCCCGGTACAGTTGGACTAGGCTCACCTTTGTCAAATGGGTTGAGGGTACCGGATTGACAGTTCCTGGCTGTTTTTTTCGACCGATAGTACAGGAGCGCTTACTCTTTGGTAACGCTTAGAGCGGCTGCTCCATCAACAGTTGTATTATATTGGGATGGTTCTAGTGTCATGTCGCGCATGGTAAGGCACCCTGCACTCATCCCCGGTGGGCTTTCCTAAGGCCACAATCCTGTAAGCGAGGAGACAACTGATGGTCTACATGTATTGCATGTCTGATATTCTTCACAACCTCATTGCCTCTCAGTCACTCTAACTGAAACTTTTAAATTAAATAAAATGAAATGACAGTTCAAGCAAAACTTACGTTAAAACCAGGACCAAACTCAAACAAAATCGACCTGCCTCCTCCCTTGAGGCTTGCATTTACGAATATCCGCGGGCTTAGAACTAACTTAGATGATGTTGAATCATTTCTCCTCGTAAACACCCCGGATATCTTAGCATTAAGTTAAACTAACCTACACTCCTCCATTTCCTGTAACCACTTTAACATGCCTGGTTATCTCCCATTCTGCCGTAAGGTAAGAACCGAGACAGACATATGCACGGACTCAAAGTCTATATTCGTAACACCCTCCCCCTTACTAGAGAAACAAAACTAGCATCAAAGGACCAGGCCTTTATGTGCTTCAGACTAAACACACAATATAATATTAGCTACTTGTATTTTCTCTACCGCTCTCCCTCAACCCAGGACTGTATCCTAATAAACAAAACCTCTGTCAGCATTGATTCTACATCGTAACTTGAAAAGCCCGTGTCCTAGATTCACCGTACCTCGGGGTATTCTGTATTTACTCAGTTTGTTAACCATCATTTAATCTGAATTAATTTATACTAAATATATTCCTTCAAGCATATATCGCTTATATACTTATTTTAGTTAATATTATCTTTAATGTTTTTCCAATTATTGATATGAGTTCGAATGTCCATAACACGTTTCGGGCGGTTTTTTACGCACTCATCAAATTTTTGTGAAAAAAAATATTTTGCAGGAGGCCACTTCAAAAATGAATGTTCTTCTGTCTAAGTTAAATGTGCAAGAGAGGATGAGGGGGAGAGAGAAAAAATAGGAGGGAGACAATGCGTCTGGGCGTCTGAGGGAGCGACAGATAGCGAGAGAAAAAAAACGACGAAAAGAAAGAAAGAAATAGAGCGCAAGAAAAGGAGAATGAGGGGGGGCGAAATATGCACATTTATGTTGTGTTAACGTGTACAGGTTTCGTGACTTAAAGGTAACGCATTGATATTAACGTTTGTGGAAATGGGAAGGGGAATATATCGATGGTATGCTTGGCACGTTAAACAGATCAGAAGATCGACACGAGGTTAATAGGCGAATTTTGATCCAATATTTTTTATACTTATTCTAATGAGATATCAGTGTCTCTCTCCATTTGTGTGTGTGTGTGTGTGTGTGTGAGAGAGAGTGTGTATTAACTACTTTATGTTTATTAAAACTAAAACTGTCACCTTTAGTCGGTTATTTATTCTATTTCTCCTTTTCTCTTATAAATAGACCCGTGGATTATCACGCAGCTACTTTTAAGTGTTCGATTTTACCGCGATTTAAACTACTAGAGAGATTTTCAAGATTTATTTAATTTTCATCATTTTGGGAATAAAGTGATTTGTTGTTGTTGTTGTGGTTGTTAATAGAGCATATAATTTAGAACAACGGTATTCGATACATATCCGCCCCTAATAATATGGCACCGAGAGTAATGCAAAGTACTAGAGTATAAAACGAATTCGGCAAATCCATCGTCCAGTTCCAGCCTGAAACTTAAAAATCAATTAGTAGTTCAGCAAGGAAACATATGCAAGGAAAAATATGCAAGCACAAATAATTTGTAATATTTTTTAAAATATGCATTGTTAAAAAGTATTCCAATGGAGTGCGTTTCGATAACCCTACTTTACTTGTCCCCTACCCAACATGAATGCACCCGACTAATCAAATAATAAAAAAAATTCACCACGTCCTTGTGTATCTCCACATATGTCAGAAAGATTTATACTATTCTAGTTTCTTTACACCCCCTGTAGAATTCCAGCCTTATCTCCGTTTCCCTGACTGTAGCAACATGCAGATATGTACATCGAAGCTGAGTAAATAATTTGCAGAACAAACTGCCACATGGAATGTCCCTAAACATATAGCCTCTAATTCAAAGTTGCCCCTTACGTTTCATTAGCAATGTGCCTTGTATGTAAAAAAAAATATATATTTTTTAAGACGACGAACTGTAAAAGACATTTGAAGATGAAATCAGATGAATTTAAAAATGGGTACTTTGATGCTCGTCTCACCAGTTGGAGGTTTGGTTTTGAATTCCACAAGCCTACTTCCCAAAGTTATATATGTATTCATTCCTTGTCTTTCAAACGAATGCACAATACGACACAAGGTCAGATCTTAATGTGGGTAAAATCAAGTTCCACAAATAGAAGCAGTCTGCAGTGAAACTAAATTAATGATTGTCTCAGAAGAAATTCTGATTCACTCATCGGAGAGTGAATGAGGAGATGGTGTAGCAAACAAGATACTACACTTTGATCAAAGCCATAATGTCAAGAATACGGGTCATATGTGAAAATTCCTTAAGGATAATGTCTATCAAATCAATCTCCAAGTTATTAATGAACATAAAATGGCCATCACAGCCTTAATCACTCCAGTCAGAGAAGCTTTTGAGTGTAAAAAAATTCAGGTAAAAATTGGTAGTAGTTATGGTCACATTGTTTAAATACGAGATGCTATGATTTAAATTTTGACGAAGAGGCCGTATATTTTTACAGCGATTCTAGCAAATGGTTGGTTCATTGTTATCACACTTGACTATAAATATAATCGCCAGGAATCTTTGATCATACCAAATAAATTTAGCAAAAAAATATTGCAGGGAAAAACAAATTTCATACTATTCCTGACTTGACGAGCACTATCTCAAACAACATTACAGCATTGCCAAGGAAGAAGCATTTAGGAGTCATTGATTAATTTGCACATCATATCCAGGTGTGTTTGAAACGCAATCATGCACTATTCTCCGCCATTCTTAATGCACTTTAACAGGAATTCAATGACGCATCCATGATTCTGACACACTTATAGGATAGAGGTTGCTTTCTGAAAGTCTTACATCATCAATATCTGCGACAAAGAAATGAAATTTTTAGTTCATAAATGCGTAAGATCCGTTATCATAAGTTTGCAATTCTCATCTAATCTATGCGAGCAGAATAAAAAATAGGAGAACTTACTTTAAAAAAAAACCCCATCCAACCAAGAAAACAAGAATTCATTTCCCTTCGTGAGAAACATTGCTCAGTTAATGTGAAACCTAAAGAAAAATAAAGGCAGCGAGAGAAACAAGGCTGATGAAAGTAAAACCAAACTTCATTTTGTACTCTACCTAATTCTGATTATGATTAAATCCCATTAAATAATTTCGATTGCTAAGAAGAGACTGAAATCCGAGAAATATTTCTCTATTGAAGTTTATGGATTAAGCTTAACGATAATCTGAAATACTTGAATTTTCAAATGAGAGGCTATACTAATATGATGCCGTTATAATCCTATAAAATAATATGAAAAAAAACCCCTGAAATTCTGAAATATTTATGAATAGATGTCTCCTATATAACTTCTCATAAATAGAGATTTTATTCGTCTTTCCCTCACTCAAGTTTTTAAACATCATAAATACATTGTGAGATTTGTTCCAACTGAACTATCAGAAACGTTTACTACTTTTCGAAATTGAACATTATTTGATTAATAGTAAATTAATAATTCCAAGTAAATAAACGCGATTATATCACCGAAAATTGAAACCAAAATCTCTTGATTGCAGGGGCCAATGGATCAATTTTCTTTTCATATAGAGCTTAAAACAATAACTTAAAATAAATATACTTGGCGTGATGTCATGAACTTATAGTCTACGTAATATTATTGAATTATTGGAATTCTTTGAGATGAGTAATGTGTATATTTTATTGATTTTTTGCGTACTATTATCCTCACCTTTGTAGTTGTTGTTTCACGACGTTTCGGCCAACTATTTCCCTGGCCTTCCTCAGGTTGTTTATCGCGACGGAATAGGTGTGCTTAATCTTCAAGTGTATCTTACTTGTAATTACTGCGTGTGTTGTCTCACCGCGCTTTGGCTAATTAAGTCTCTGTCCGGCTTTGGGTAGGATTGAAACCGCTCTCTTCAGACAATGCTAGGCTAGAACTGTAGAGATTCAACATCTCTATCACTGCACCACGGGCTCCGAAGGGTGGTCAAGGTTGAATTCTTTGGTCTTATAAATCTAGGGTTTTTGATTGCTATCTGATCTTCCGTTGTCGGGTGCGTACCGGACGGTATATATTATTTTATTATTGGAATTCTTTTTGAGATAAATAATTTATATATTTTATTTATTTGTTTGCGGATTATTATCTTCATTTTTATAGTTGTTCACGACGTTTCCGGCAACTATTTCTCTGGCCATATCCCGTCGCGCTAAACAACCTTACGAAAGCCAGATGAATATTTGATCGAGACGTTATGATACAACTATAAAGATACGGATCATAGTCCGCAAATAAATAAATAAAATTGAATGCAGAGCTTTTTGAATTCTTTGCCGCCTTGGTAGATAAATAAATAAAAATAATTATAAAGAAAATAACGACTTTTTCACTGTTTTTAATAGTGTCACCATTTATCAAGGGTTAATGGTTATTCCAAAGAAGTGCTTACATGATTGTCAGGTGGACATTGAGATCACACCGTGATAATTGATAATGATGGCTATGATTAGAAAGGATGTTATTATTTAAGAAGGTGGACCAATAAGAATTTGTTTTTATTGGACTTGAAAACGGCTTTGTTGTAGTTAGCTAGAAGCATTCCTGCGTGATTATGATCTACCAGACCGGTAGATTTAGAAAATACACATTGCTTATGGAAGTTTTGTTTAGTTTAAGATTAAGAGACAGAAAGATGAAAAATTTGACAGCTATAGTAGCTAGTCAAGTGTTCTTGTGAATATTTTATTGGGGGGGGGTAGATTGCAATAAAAAAAAACAACGAAAAGAGAAAGACAATAGATGTCTCTCTGCGATTTCAAACAGCTGTGTTCTAAAAGTCAAGTGTTTTTTTTACAAATACGTCCACATATGAAAAATACAAGCACAATGATGTAAAATCGTGGCGATGGGACAGAAACTAAAATCTTGGTAGACAGTGTTGGAACATAAACTTTGTTTTAAACCCCGCCAAAAGTAAAGGAAAAAAAGAGCAAAGGCGTAAATATAGAACGGAAAGTCAGTAGTCTTTAATTTTATCCAGTATCGTCTACCAAACTCCAGTCTCATTGTTGTATTTTTTCTTTATACAGCAGAGATATGTGACGAAAGATCAGTAAGGTGGGGAGGATCAAGCCAATGCCATTAAAGGGGGAGGGGAATTCTTGCTTTTTAATGATTGATTGGACAGCCTCGTCGTTATTCCCTGATGGGGGTGCTTCAGACAGTAAATAAAGTTATTTTATTCCGAAGATAGAAATCCCAAGGAGATCGGGCCTCCTACGACTGCTCTAAACGAATCCCTTAGCCCGACAAATAAAGTCACCGAAATGGTCTAATTTTTGCTGAACCATTTGTCTAGATTATAAGCTCGACTTGCATGTCTCCACAATCGCGATCATCCAATAACGATCTCAGTTTTACATCATTGTCCTTGTTTTGGAGAAGTTTTATGGGGATGCTCTCTAACGAATTTAATGCACTGAATCCTCTAATACACCCGGCCAACTACCTTAAGAAAATTCAAATAGATATTTCTGCTGCAATAGTTTTTCTTTTTTTCCAACTCCTTACATTTGAAATTCTCTCCTTGATTTCTGTTTCCCTAATTGTGCAGCAATTTAAATGTAATGTGAAAAAACATGCCGCGCACAACACTATGCTTAAGATGTCCCTATTAATCGAGCCTATAATCAGAGCAATCCATTAGATTTCACTGGTTGTATGCAATATAGCTGGTTTGGGGTGAATTAAAGATTCAAAAATAAAAATGAATAGAAGAACAAGAAGAGAATGATATAATTAAAAAAAAAAATGATAAAGAATGAAAGAAAAAAAAAAGGTTAAAAATCAGCATATTTTTTCGCGCATGCGTGCTGGTGCGCGTGCGAGCATGTGCGCATGTTTCGAGTTAGTCTTTCTCTTTTTGATGTTCACTAATTGTGAGTGTATATGTGCCCGTTATTGCGCATAAGTGAGAGTAGCTATGTATGAATTGAACATATCAAACAATAACCCTACAAAACAAGCATTAAGTCATTAAATAAAACAAAGGTACAAAAATAAGTAATTAATCTTGTTAATGAATTCAGGCATTTTTTAGTCGCATTAATTAGATTTTTGCGATTTATTTATTTATTTTTCTCTTGTTTTACTCTTTTCTCTCTGCGTCAAACTTCTAAAAATAAAATAAAAAACATCGTTACGGTTTAGTTTTTTATTTGCATATTGGCAGTAGGTGATGGAATAAATGCTAGTCAATTTATTTCATTAACCTAAAATGTATAGTATGTATTCCGCAAACTATTCCTCATGGCGATATTTATCAAAAATATGTGGTATTAAAAATAAAACATATGAGAACTATCGATATCATAGAAGCGTGGACTGTATTTTGGATCAACTGCAAAAAGGAGGTGGTAATGCCTCGGATTCTGGTTTTATGACGAAAGAATATATACTACACTATCCCAAACGAGGATATTATCATGATAGCAGAAAAGATACTACAATAAACCCTTCAATATAGAAAAATGTAATGCCTGCGAGGATCTCCCAATAAAAGAATGTAATGCCTTCGAGCAAAATATTATACTAGAACAATATTCCGTTATCTAAAAAAAAAAAACAGATGATACCTGAGAGGATAGTATTTTGGCGACAATACAAATGATACATAACCTCCAACCTCAAATGAAATGTTAAAACCTATGAGAATTGCCAACACACATTAAAAAGAGCAGGAGATTCCTGGGAGAATGGAGTAAGGACAACCGGACTGATACTAGACTACAAAAAATAATCCAATCATATCCATTCATTTAATAATGCGTCTTCAAAAAATAGAGTTACTTGGCATTTTGATTAAAGTCAAAGTGTAGTATCTGTACAACACAATCCAGCAATATCAGACGTTTTACTATCGAGGAAACTATTGTATCCTATATGAATAGAAATATAAAAATGCAAATTATATATATATATATATATATATATATATATATATATGTGTGTGTGTGTATAGAGTGACTAAAAATAGCCCAATCTCTCTAATGTTTCTCTAACAATTTTTTGCATATTAAGCGGCCCACTTTAAAATAGCCCGATCTCTCTAATCTTTCTCTTATCAACCAACTGACACCACAAGATAAAATGCAATTCTTTTTCCAGCAAGATGGCGCCACATCCCACACGTCTTACAGATCACTGACACGAGTTCATGGCATATTTACGGAAGAGAGAACAATAACCAACGGGTTATGGTCACCGCGTTCGCCCGACTTCTCATCATGGGATTTTTATATTTGGGGGGGCTTTCAAACAAAAAGTTTATGCAAATAATCTTCACAGTCGATATCAACTAAAGAAAATTACCAACGCGATCAGCAGAATCACCAGAGAAAATCTACTGTTAAATGTGCCAGAAATGCAGAGATGTCAACGGGGATCACTTCCAGCATCTTTTACAACACTACAGGTAATTGAAACAATGCTACAGGGAATTTCAACAATAAAATAATATTTCTACGCTCTACTACATTTTCTGGACTGCTTTTAAGTATGCCACCCTGTAGTATAATAATTTAACAGAAACTGTTTAAAAAATAAATATGCAAATAAGAAAAATGTAATGTATCTTACTCAGTTATACACAAAATCGGATGTTTCATGTACTTTCTTTAGCGGCAAGAGGTTAATTGTTTTTCATGGGTTTCAAATAATTTGTGATTGAATTGTTTTCTTTGCAGATTACTAAAGATACGTTATCACTAAATGTGATATTGTATCACAGAAATAACTGAACATAGGTCATTTTGATCGCTATATAGTTATAACTAGAATAACTGTTGAAAGTATTTATTTAAATGAAGGATATGTACTTAAAACACAACTTTAAAGACTGTGTACGTAAAGAAAATAGGGGCAAAACTCCCAAGATTCACGGTAGAATTGTCCGCAAATGACTCATGACTTATTCGATAAAGTTCGAAGCAAAGTGCAGTTCAAAGTGATATTTTCCGAAAGTTGATGTTTATTATTCGATTAAGGCGATTATAAAAGACACTCGCGAATTACTTAAGTCTTCTGCCCAGTCATAGTTATCAAAACCAGAGTCTGCTACCCACGTGGATTAAATAAAGGACTCCGATTAATTATCCGTACTGAGTCCAGAACTCGACATAAACACGCGTAAGTTCGGCAAAATGTGTATTTTTGTCGACAAAATGTGCATTCTGTCGAATAGGAAGATAGTAGGTTATGTCCGTGGTAAGGTTCTCAGAATAACAGTATAAATCAGTACAGTTGCTCGACTTATCTGAAAATTGGATTATCGAAAACAATTAAAAACATAATATTAAAAACGAACAACATATGCACAGCTAAAAGAGAAATACTACCGTGTATTTTTCATGGACTTCTCTAGTTTTCATCTTTATTTTATTTAAAACGTCACCGATGAACTTACGTCCTTTGTTTTATTTGTTTGTTTGTTTTCCGTTTTGTTCAGGTAGCTTATGATAAGTATCATCCCTAATTTTATATTGTGTATTTGTTTTCACACGAACCAAAAGTAACTCAATCATTATGAAAACACATCAGAGCTATGATATTTTAACTGGTCAGCAGCCAATGTGTTAAAAATAAAACATTTAGATTTTTTAAACATTTTATTCAAGCAATAATAATAATACGACTAACAAAGCATTCAAACCAGGATGATTGACCTGTTACTTTATGCTGTACGTCTTTAATTTTTAATCGTATAATCTATTTAATCTGTTAAATAGTGTTTCAAGTTCTTGACGAATGTATATAAGAAAATAAATTGTTTAAAAAAACACTTGGCGTAAGTTTAGAAAAAGGAATGCCAATTTATTTTCTGTTCAATTCTTTCTCAATGTACTATGGAGAAAGAGAGATAGAGAGAGAGCGAGAGAGAGAGAGGAGAGAGAGACATGGGGCGTGGTGAAGTGGTGTGGGTGACACAAAATGACAACTGGTCGTCTCGATGTCCTTCTATCGAACTGCATTTTCCTTGGCTGGCATTTGTTTTTGTTCACAAAAACTTTAGATAGGAATTAATTTTGCATTTCACTGGCCTTTATTAAATCCGTCCAAGTACAAATTTCAATATGACTGTTTTCAAAACTTGTCAATTGAAGAATGTTGATTTCCAAGCATCTGCATTCTTCTTTCAATTGTTAAGACTTCTGATGATATTTCTTGGTTTGAATATTTCCATAATATTTGCGTGTGTGCATCCAGCTCCATATATGTGTGTGCACAGCTACTAACTATTCCGGCCTTGCCCAGAATACTATTCCACAGTCTTTCTACAAGTATCCTATTATAAATTTTCGTACTGTCTGTCTGTGTGTGTGACGCGGTTTGTCTCAGCCTACAGGCAATCCACTCAGGAAGTTAGGTACCGAAATGAAGCTTATTACCCAGCGGATGTTACAGTGATATTTATGTCTATGTTTTGTGTAGCGAAATGCAAAATAAATTTAAAAAAATAACGATTTATTAAACGTTTTATTTACTGGATACTTTTCCGGTATTCACCGGAAGTTATTATCTCCCTTAGTAAGTTCCATTTACTGTGTGTGTGAGAGAGAGACAGAGAGCAGAGGCAGAGGCAGAGGCAGGCAGGCAGGCAGGCAGTTCGAAATGAAGCTTATGACCCAGCGGATGTTTTAGTGATATTTATATCCATGTTTGGTGTATGGAAAGGCAAAAGAAAAATAAATAAATTAATTAAAAAATAACGATTTACTAAACAACGCTTTATTTATTGGATATCTTTCCTGTACAAGGACTCAAGTTTGCCCAGCTGGGCAAACATCGGTGCTTGTATTAAAAAATGAATATAATTTCTCTAATGTTTTCTAACTCAACTGAATCCATCAATATATATGTTTTCTTCCTTCTCTTTCTGTATTTCTCTTTCTCTTTCTCCTCCTCTTTCTCTCTCTTTCTCTATGTGTCTCTCTGTTTCATGTGTTGCAATAAACAAGGGCCGTACTAAAAGTAAAGCTTCTTACGTTTATAGCCATAAAATTTGAAATCCCGTCCCATCAATTCGGTCGGAATAAAAAATACTACGAGGAATTACTACACATATTCTTAATCACCAACACATTACAATGTTACAATTCAGTGTAGAAAATTATTTTCAGGTATTTTTCTTTGTTTCGTAACTGTCGCTTCCCATATATTTTGCCTGAAGATTACAGCTATTGTTTATTTTTTTTGTTAAAATAGATTTTAAAGAATAATATATTCTATCATTGCTATTTTTAAATAACAATTTTTAAACAATAGTTTCAAATAATATTTTTAACTGTCAGTGTGGACGACCGAAAAATACAATTGCGAATTACTTAGGACCTCTATCCAGTCAGGACTGACAGAACGAGATCATGTTACACTAATCAACTGAATAAACGATTCTGTTCGAAATTTCGTCCAGATTCCTGAGTTTGACAGAAACAATCCCGGATTTGACAAGATTCACCTGAGAGAGATCGGAGGCTGATCGTCCGAGTGTTATGAAAATGACACTGAAAATGAGAGCAATAATCGGAAAAATCCAAATAATACGAAAAACAAATTGTCGTTTTTTATCTGTATTTTAAATCGGTAATGTAAAGATTTGATTATTCCTCAGTTATTTAATATACCTACATCACTAACGTCATACCTAAATGGTTTGGCTTTTGATAAGTACTGACTCATAAGTAAAATAAATGTCGCTGAACAATTCAACCACGAAATATTTGAAATCCATGAAATAAAATTACCATTCTACAGCCCCAGACAGTAGCGTAAACATGAAATTCTCTACGTAGAAAAAAGTTATATGCTACGGCGAAGAACTGCTGCCACTCTAGAGAACTCGATATTGACTAAACAGTGTACAAAACCGGCTTCGAAAACGTGTTTATCGAAAAACGCTTCATTCCTCGGTTTTTACGGAAAAGAGGCCACTACTCTATTCCAATATTTAGGGCCAGAGTTCACTCACAGCAAAATATTTTTTTTACATAGGCATCACCGCTTATCAAGGCCTAGAGGTCACTCAAGGATAAGGGTTAAAGAGTTATAGTGGTCAATTGGACCATGTAGTAATCGTTAGTAATTGAAATTTAGTAAATTTTTAAACTTAAGTGGAACGGCTCATCAAGAATTTATTTACGTTGGACTCGGAGACAACTATATTTTTTTTTTTTTTACAAAGGCATCACCACATTATCAAGGCCCAGAGGCCACTCAAGGATAAGGGTTAAAGAGTGTACAGTAGAAATTGGTCAATATAATAATCATTAGTAATGAAAATTTGGTAAATTTAATAACTTATATGGAACGGCTCATCAAGAACTTATTTACTTTAGACTTGAACACAACCATATTGTAGTCAGCCGGAAAGCAGGAAAACGGAAGACAATTCCACAGGCGTGCAGTTCTAAGAAAGAAGCTTTGTTCATGGAATCTACGTTTAGGTTTAGGCACAGATAAAGAGTGGGGGAAATTATTGATAGTGTTTACAGCTAGACGAGTGTTTCTTGTGAAAGTTTGGCGAGGGGGGACCATAGATTGAAGCTCAGTTGAACACTTTCCATGAAAATAACGATACATCAGAGACAAACTCGCAACATCTCTTCTGTGAGATAGAGGTTGCAAAGAGGAGAAAAGGGCATCTCCTACGAGGCTACGAAGTCTATTTTGAACTCTATCAAGGCAGGACAAGTCCTTTTTAGCAGCTCCTGCCCAGATGTGGCAACAGTATTCCATCCTTGGACGTACTTGGCTCTTATATAGATAGAGAATAGCATCAGCAGTGAGATATCTACTGGATCGATAGAAAGATCCCACCATTTTTCCAGCGGCCTTGGCAACAGATTTGATATACGTGTTCCATTTAAGATCAGGATATATTGTAGTCAAGTGGAAAGCAGGCAAACGGAACAGAGTTCCACAGGCGTGCAGTTCTAAGAAAGAAACTTTGTTCAGGGAATGTACGTTTAGGTTTAGGCACAGATAAAGAGTGTGAGAAATTATTGATAGTGTTTTTCGCAGCTAGAACTCGCTTTGCTATCACAAGAAAAAAACATTTCTTTCTTTTGTGTGCGTTTTGCGAGGGAAGAATTTTCAGGAATACAGCATTGACACGGCGGATTTCTGTCTGAAAAACTAATTTTCGAGTAACTGACTTGCGTCAGATTAAAAGAGCGACATTTTCCCGTATAATGTGATCAGATTTTTATTATAAACTGTCCAAAAAAGTAATAAAACCGAGCCGGTTCTATTAATAAGGCTTAAACCTCTCACAAAGTTCTTCATTGTAAAACTGACAATTATATATTATATAAAAAAACAAGTGTTTGTTTTATGTCCAGCTAAAACTTGAAAATACAAGGCAAACACCTAAAAAGTTATTTAAAACGGCGTAATACCAAATGTATAACGTTTAAAGAGAAAGAGCCTTTACTTAAGAGCCAGATGGCAACTTATATCATTTAACTTCGTTTTAATGTCATCATTAAATATTTTTTCTCACATAGTTATTTCCTTTACATAGAATTGAATTGTGTTAGTATATTCAGAGAGACGAATGGGCTGGGCGAAGAATAAAAAGTGGTTTCTAGAGAAAAGGAAACAATGGAGAAGAAAAAGACATGGATAAATATTATGTAACAATTTCAAACCGAGAAATGCTGTGTAGCCTTTCTAGTAATGTACAACACTTATCTTTGAATGGCGTCTGGCATGGAAGAAAAGTAATCCAGTAGAAAAACAAAAGTTTTCAATTGGCCAATTGGTGGTTCTAAAACAACCTTAAGAAACATAGGGTTACTGAAGAAATTACTGTATACCTCAAGCAAAAAAAAAAAAAAAACACGAGGAAAATGCATAATACAATATGACTTATTGTACTATTCAACAATAATAAAAATAGAAAATGCCCCCCCTTAAAGAGCTTCGCTACATGACTCAATACAGAATTTAATAGGCGAGTGTTCCTTTACCTTCACACATGTGTAGATTATAATGTTTTAATGAAGTGATTGCTAAAAACATATTCAGTATTCTATAATATGATGGAAGGTTCGTTATAATTATATTAGCTCAATTCATCTTCCTTCCACATACAGCACATCTTATTTCGAGATGGTATCGTATCTCATTCCGGCCAAGTTCAACTTTGCTTATCTTTGGAGAGCTAGCAACGAAATAAAATGTAATGAATTAAGTATTATAATAAAATAATATTTAAATATTAAAACAAACAAAAAAGACTCATAAATATGGCGGGGTAGGAAAAAACAACATAAATAAACGGGGTAAAATTACATAGAGACTAAATTACGTCCAAGAAGATTTTCTTTTTGCTTGCAAAGAGAAGGCCTCAAAAGTTTAATAAAAATAGTCTGTAATATGTATATATATATATATATATATATATATATATATATATATATATATATATATATATATAATGGGTTAAGAAATTCCAACGAAAGAAAGATGTATATTTAAATAAGGGAGTAGTCACCAACAATGTGTATTTTTTAACATTATTTTATTATTCCGTGTCTTGGTTTTTCATTGAGAATTATTTTTGGATCATTGTAATAATGTTTTTAAGTAATTGAAATCGTTTTTACGCGCGTTTCAGACGTTCTGTGAAGCGTCCTCGTCAGAAATTATTTTCAAATGTGTTGGAGATGTAAAAATGGCAATTTTCGTAGTTCAGTTTAAGTGTTTCCAAGGGGTGGAGGCTTGTAAGTGTTTATTATTCATTGGCATGCTCAATTTTTATTACTCTTTTATTGGGCTTGTCGGGGCCGCTGACCTGGCTGTAGTCACTTTCTCTTTCTGCTAGTGTTTTTTTCTTTTCCTTTAGGGTGGGGTAGGGCGTGTGTGTGTGTGTGTTTGTGCCTGTGTGTACGCGTGTGTGTGCGTGTGTGTACGTGTATGTGTTTGCTTTTATTGGTTTGAGAATGTGTATACTGTTTTATAGTCTTATGAGGTTATTTGCTTCCTAGGAAGGTGACTGTGATCCGAGGTCGTTACTAATGTGTATGTGTGAGGAGGGGGGCAGCTCTTCTGAAATAAGGGTAGGGGTGCTTTCATTCTATTTTGATATTTAATTTTTGGATTCTTGGATTTTAGTATTGTGATTTTCCGTTTTAGTCTTTTCGGGTATTCCTTATATTATGTTTGTTTAGAAAGAGGGGTGTATTTAAAATATGCTTAGGGGATTTTTTTAATGTTTCTATTTATTTGTCTCCCCATGTGGGTATAACTAGACCCAGGATAGGTTCCTAGTGTGGGGAAGATTTTGTTCCCCAGAGGGGGGCAATTGGAGGGGGTATAGGTATGAGAGGGGGATGATAGAAGGGATGATAGTTGTTTCAGTCATGAGGGGGTTCGCCTCCACTGACTGATGAGGGAGCGAGGTGTTGGAACAGATATTATACTATAGTTCTAGGTGTTTCCTAGTGTTGTTGGTTTCGAGGTTAAGTAGGGTTGGTATTGTTATAAAGTATATATATATAAATGAGATGAGTGACGGATTCGAAATCAAGTGAATTGTCCCGTTACATATTACAGTGAGCAAAAATATCCGGAAACTATTGCACTCATTCTGATATTGAACTGCCCAGGTTGTATTGTATCCCTTTTCTATGACTTTTAAGCACCATTTAAATAACTTTTGGTACTCATGAACTTATTGATCCGCTCTGAAATTATAACGTTATTATTTAGAAAGCCATTCTTAACATGGGGACGGGAGGTTGTTATGTACCTATTCTGTATTTCACCTAACAATTGAATAAAATCAGGTATCGTAAAACTTTAATTAAACTTGAAAATCCTATTAAAAAATAACGCGGATCAGTAAGTGCACTAGTACCTAACTTTTAAATAATATTTTCAATATATGTGCTGAAAATCAATATATTCGCGTATTCAGAGCTGCACATTTTGCCAATTGCATTTCATTTCCTCTGATGATATGAGCCACTATTGAAAATCCATGGATTTAAGAAATAAATATAATTCTTCTTCATATATTCTTTGTTTCTAAACAATAAATTCTTACCTCGAATATATTTTTGTGTATATTTTAATCTAAAGAATTTAACTTTAATCATTAAACTTATATATATATATATATACAGGGTGTTTCAAAAGTCTTGGGAACATAACGATTTTTAATAACTCAAAAACTATTAGGAGTTGAAAAATGAAATTGGTACCGTTGGAAAGGTTAAAGTTTCAAGTTTTGTGGAGAATCTTCAAAGTTGCTCAATATGAGCACCATTCGTCACACGGCAGACATCTAGTCGATAGTCCATTTCCTGCCAAACGCGTTCCAGCATCTTAACGTCAATGGTTCCCACAACTGCCGTTACTCGAGCCTTTAGTTCGTCAATATCTCTTGGAAGGGGCGACACATAGATTCGTTGCTTGACAAAGCCCCAAAGGAAAAAGTCACACGGGGTAAGATCTGGAGACCTAGGAGGCCAGGGCATGAGAACGTCATCACCTCGCCCAGATCTCCCAATTCATCTAGCAGGCAGCCTTGTGTTAAGAAACTGCCTTACTCTAAGACTCCAGTCATCAGATTCTGCTTCTTCCAATTGAGCCATTAACCAGTCTTCCAGCATGTTGAGATAGGATTCACCAGTGATAGTTGCCTCTTCAAAGAACGGTCCATAGACACCTTTCTTGGAAATTGCACAAAACACGTTCACTTTTAGTGAATCTCGCTCGTGCTCAAGAAGTTCATGAGGATTCTTAGTACCCCATAGGCGAGTGTTATGCTTGTTAACTTTGCCATTCAGATGGAAGGGCGACCTGTTCGCTTACTTGGGCACAAACACCCATCTTTCACAAATTTAGCATGCCATCTGACAATGGATTTCCTTTCAGGGGCTTCTTTTTTAAATTTCCTGCGAAATGCACGTTGAACACATGTCCACGATTCAGTCTTTGCAAATTGGAGGACGCAAAATGCCTTGTCTTGTTTAGAGAACGCCATTACTGCACCTGGAAAGATAAGACAAAAATCATTAGTATGACCAAAAACTTGATTAAGCAAGCTTTAAAATAGCACCAGTTTCATTTTTCTACCTGGGATAGTTCATGAGATATACGCATTTGTAATGTTCCCAAGACTTTTGAAACACCCTGTATATATATATATATATATATATATATATATATATATATATATATATATATATATATATAGAGAGAGAGAGAGAGAGAGAGAGAGAGAAAGAGAGAGAGGAAAGAGAGAAAGCGAGAGAGAATACCAAAGGTAGACGATGGGGGATTAGAGAGACGGGTTTACATAATTTAAATGCTTAAATAATTGTGGGTATTTAATTGGGAGAATACGAGAGAGATCAAGGCTCAACAGTAAAAAAGCAATTCATGAACATAGACAAGTATCTTTTTTTAAATTAAAGAATTTATTATTAATTAAAATTTATCCGTACATTTTCGTTTAAACATCCTATTTAACAAGAAAACGAATACACAAACGGGGAAAGAGAAAGAGAAAGAGACAGGGAGAATGAGAGAAAGTGCTTACAGAACGAAAGTAAGCCACCCAATGATTGAATAAAGGATTTCGTTGTAAATATCGAACAATCTCCGTAGTTTTATAGAAGGATCGCCAAGTTTCATAAACTACATATAAGTAAGGTCCTGATTCTTATATCGTTTGAAATATTTTGAGAAGAACATCCAAAATGAAAGCAATATTACGAATAATCCAACATATAAAAACTGCATATCTTTATCTGAAAATTTTCCGAAACAGAAATTTAGATCGGTTTTGTGGACCCATACAAAGGCACAGCGTAAGAAACATAAAAAAACGAATCCCGGACAACGCCAGGTCTGCGTGAGTGTAATCTCTTCGCTTGCATGTTTATGAGTGTAAAACGCCGTTGACGAGTTGTCCATTCATTAAAACTTCGCTTTACAAATGTCGTTCTTTCTACAAAAGTCTCTTCCATTCACTTAATCCGGACTTGTTCCCTATTTACACCCGTTCTTTGTGTGTTATATGCTTTGCAACATTCAGACCACGTTATTTTATATACCGCACAACCAGCCCATTCCAAGCATGACCCCGCTGGACCCCCAACCAATGTGCCACTTCTCTCACAAAGAAAAATAACATATACCCGATGATTCAACACTCCCTTTCATATTACGCACCTAATATATATATATATATATATATATATATATATATATATATATATATATGTGTGTGTGTGTGTATGTGCGTGTATATGTATATATATATGTGTGTGTGTGCATATGTATGTGTGCGTATATATATATGTGTGTGTATATATATATGTGTGTGTGTGCGTGTGTATTTGTGTGTGTATATATACATATATATATATGTGTGTGCGTTTGTATATATATATATATATATATATATATATAATTGTTTATGTATATATCACGTGTGACATTGACTCTCGCCTCTATTGTTTTTTTCTTCTTTGCTTTCTGTCTCTAGCGATATATATATATATATATATATATATATATATTATACATATACATATTATATATATATATATGTGTGTGTGTGTGTGTGTGTGTGTGTGTGTGTGTGTGTGTGTGTGTGTGTGTGCGTGTCTACCTTTTGCCCCGCAGGTTTTGGAATTAGGCTTTATAACATCACTTCAAAACACACAACCAGGCCCACACAAGGTTTTCCGGTAGAGCCTCACACAAAAGTGCAATTTGATTCCCCCAAAACCATCATCATTCGATTTTTATTGTGTTTGGACATTTTTGTTTGTTTGTTTGTTTGTTTTTGATTTTGTTTTGTTTTTTCACTTTTTGCGGGAGCTGGGTGTGTGTTAAGGGTATGCTTTTTTTTTTTTCTTTTTTTTAACTTGTAATTTTGACAGCATGTTTATTCCTTCCGGATCTTTTTTGGGGGACACTATTTTTTTCTGTCTCTCTTTTAAACGACGTTTGGTTGCTGAGTTATTTGTCCTTTATTTGAAAATGTGTATTATCTTTTCTTTACTTAAGATTTCGTTACCAGTTTTTCATATACCCACACGCTCACAGGTATACATACATAATACTATGAACAATAATATTTGTGGCTACAGTAACACTTAAAATGTTAATCTATGCATATATATATATATATATATATATATATATATATATATAATCACATCATGAATCCACCTATACTTACGTCATAATTCAAATTACGTTTGTTTCCGCGCATTTGACAAATAGAACATATAAATGCATGTAAAATTATAGACATTATTATAATTTTAAATTTAGTTTTTCAATCGTTATCTATAATATAAACTTCACCTGTCTGTTTTAATGTGTGTATGTATGTTTGTATGTCTTCCTGAAACTTTTTACAGAGACAACGGATTTTCACGATATCCGGATCGTTTTGAAGCTCGACCCATCGGACAACAAATATCGAAAATTGGTCGCTTTTTTCGCCGATATTTTCGAAAGTCATAATATTCTTTCTATTGTCTAGCCTTTATTGTAAACTACGTCATTTCCGGTTTGGAGACAGGCGCAACAGCAAAGACGTCACTGTTTTTTTTCTTAACTTTCGTGTTCTTCTTCGCGGTACGGGTTCGTAACTGCTTACTACATCTTTTTTTTTGCCATCGATATTTTCCTTTTTTTTTTCTAATCCAACACTCTTACGCACACCTCCACTTTCTTTTTCACCTTCGCGTCACGGGTTCGACCCTGTCTTTTTATTACGACTTTTTTTTCGCTGTACACACACCTACAAACCCAGGCTAGACTATATATATAAAAGCCAAAATGTGTGTATGTATGTTTGTATGTGTGTATGTGTGTTTGTATGTCTCGCAATAACTTTTGAAACGGGTCACGGATTTTCAGAAGATTGGAATCATTTTAACGCTCGATCCTTCCTCCTACAAATATCGAAAAATTGGACAAAAACATTAATTCCTTCACCCTTAAATCATCAGTTTTCTACAGGGAGGGGTCAGCAAAAACCGTCCTTTCCTGACAAGTTCCATTCTACGCAAACGCAAATGACGTCGGAACATAATTTAGTTTAAATATTTTTAAAACCTATCCAATTTCGTCGACGTCGTCTTAGCTCAGTTGCTTAGAGGGCGGCCTCATTATCTAAAGGTTTTTGGTTCGAACAATGGTGTGAGATGTTTTTTTTTATTTTTTGAATTTTTATATTGAAACAGGGTTATTTAAGCCATTTTTCACGTGTTTTTCTTTGGTTTTTATTTTTCTGATTTTTTAAAGAAGTTTTAACGTTCGTTTTTCTGTGTTCTTTTTCCATCACATTCGCGTTTTCTTTTTTTTTGTGTGTTTCCGATTTTTACATCTAACATCGTTCGTTTGCCTTACGCTAGTTTTTTGGGGTGTTT
>NC_136516.1:49596176-49623676 GCF_053919585.1 Euprymna scolopes | reverse complement strand
CCTATATGGTTGACTATTCTTAAAAAACTGATTACATATAATGATAGAAGATATATCGAGACACAGAAATGGGTATGTTTAAGCTGGCAGAAAAGGGGTTCATTAAAATTGTGGGGTCAGCGTTCGCGCCTGGTCCACAAAGTATGGAAATTAAAACTTTTAAAATTAAAAAAAAACGTTTAAAAGTGTTTTTGATATAGATATAATAATAATACTTTGATAAGTATGTTTTAACTTAAATAGGGATGGTATAATAAAATTGTGGGGTCTGCATTCGCGCCTGGTCTCCATAGAATGGGAATATGTCGCAAAGTTTAACAAGGTTTTTTAATATAAATCCACAGAATATTGTGATAATTTTCAGTGTGAACAGGTATGGTATAATAAATCATGGGGTTTATCTATTTTATTTTTAATTTCACCATATTTTGCTTTGGTTTTGATATCCCCAAATTCAACTCAAATTTACAACCCTTCCTTTTCATAAGCTATCATACTTTCATAAACCAGAGTCCATTTTCTGTAGGCTGTTTTTGAACCAAGTCAACGCCGGGCACTTTTGCTAATATAGAGATCTATGGAGGTCAGGTGCGAACGAACACCCGATAATTTTATTATACTATATTTCTTCAAACTGAAATATAATTATCAAAATGTACTTACGCAGATAGATATGAAAAGTCTTTATTAAAGCTTGTACCTATTTCCATTCCATGGAGGCCAGGCGCGAACGCAGACCTACCAATTTTATTATACCATCCCTGTTTAAGTTAAAACATACTTATCAAAGTATTATTATGTACATCTATATAAAAAAAAACACTTGCAAACGTTTGTTTTTTTTTATTTTTATTTTTTTATTCCTATAAATTGTGGACCAGCCGCGAACGCAGACGCCACAATTTTAATGTAGCATCGTTCTGCCAGATCAAACATACCCATTCCTGTGTCTCGGTACATCTACTATCATTATATGTAATCAGTTTTTTTTTTTTTTAATAGTCAACCATATAGGAGCCTATTCGTGACCAGACACACACACACAAACACACACCCATTCAGCTTTATATATATATATATATATATATATATATATATATATATATATAATCCAATTGTGTTTCGTTTTTTGTTCAGGCGTTTATTTTTATGTGTTTAATACATTTTTATTATGGTGTGTATAGTGTAGTTCAATGAATTATTTTATTTGTCTAATATAACGAGTTTTTGGTATTAAAATTATATGCCACCTATGTATCGCCAATTTGTACATATATTATAAAAAATGGTTATGTCTGTGTATGTATTGAGAAAGAAATCGAAACTGAGTATAATTACAAGTTTTTTTTTTAATTCACGTATAGAGGCGGCACCCTCCATATATTATTTTCATTTTTTTTTCCTCCAATTTATTCAGCGGATTATTATCGAACGGACACTAATATACCAGATTATCAATAAATAAATAAATAAATAGATGTTTAAATATTTTTTGGATTAGCCTAGTTTCTAATGCAACGTTTTAGTAAACCGATCGCCCATTTCAGAACCACTCTACGATTTTTAGGAAAATCTTGCGGATTTAGTTTTTTTCTTTAAACGCTTCGGTCATCTTTTAATTTTACTTGACATTCTCCGTTTATTTATTATACATATTTATGCTTATCTGCAAATTTCGTCACTAGACATTTACAAAGATTTTTGATCGGAGAATTTTTTTGTTCTTCGATTTTTTTTTTTAATTTCAATACGTAATCTTCACTAGACACTTACAAAAATTGAATGTGCGCGCGAAAGTAAACATGGCGACTAGTGAAAAAAATTCAGAATAAAGACCCGATTACTCCTAAAAATTAACTTTTTAAAGCTAACTTTTTAGGTGGTATACTAGTCATTAATTATTGCGTTTATCCTTTATATAAAAGGACTACGCTTGGTCTGTAGAGTGGTTTAAATATCAGGGGATCGATTTATTGTATTAAATCCGGCAGAATTACGGAGACACATCGGTTCTAGTCAAATCAGAGCCTGTGTAATACCAGATGTCTTACAATTTGGGGATTCTATGTGCTCTCGGTATAGTTTACAATCGTCATGAAACTCCGTTTGTCATTGGTATTTAACAACGCCGACTAAGAAAGGGTGCGGTTGGAGATTATGAAACAACGCCGACTAAGAAAGGGTGCCGTTGGAGATTATGAAAATCTGGCCGCAAGAAATTCCACGCGCAAGACTAAGGAGAGCTACCACACACACACACACATTTATATATATATATATATATATATATATATACATGTAGTCCTCGACATACACTCCTGTTTCGTTATATCACAACTCATCAGTGCCGATAGACTAGCATCTCTCCCAAGCCAAGGATTGAACCCAGAGCCGTCGTGTTGACAGTCGACAGTTCTCCCACTCGACCACAGAAGCGACGCCTGCAAATAACTCGTCGGAATGTCTTTTTAAATAGACATCCGCCACCACTCTTACAGTACTTAAATTGCCTGTTTGTAAACAAACAAACAACGAGCTTCGCATTTTTCAGCCAATTAAGTAGCGGGTGAGATTATTTACGACAGTGCTCTACACAAATAGGGGGGGCTTAAAATATATTTGTAGTCATCAACATACAGTCCTGTTTCGTTGTATCATAACTCATCGGTGCCGCTAGACTAGCATCTCTCCCAAGCCAAGGATTGAACCTAGAACCGTCGTGTTGACAGTCGGCAGTTCTCCAAGTCGATCACAGAAGGGACGCCCGCAAATAACTCGTCGGAATGTCTTTTTAAATAGACAGAGTAAAGACACATAAAGTTTGGAAATCGAAAGATAAAGTAAAAGCGTTGAAAACTGTAGAAAAAAGAGGGCGACTTATGAAAGAGAGTTTGAAACAGCATATACACGAGGAAAAGGTTGACGTAGGTTTCTGACTAAGGCATGGCAAAAGGTGGCGGGAGAAATAAAGCAGGTGCTCTTTTGTCGACTCACCGAGCAAAGGAATTAAGCGACAAAGGTAATTTGCTGAAGAAACTTTGCCGGGATCGGGTAAAGCGATCAAAAGCACACCTGAGATAGGGCTTCTTCAATTCGGTATTAGCACGATAGACAAAGATAACATATATATATATATATATATATATATATATATATATATATATATATATATATATATGTCTATCTGTCTATCGGTATATATATATCTGTCTATCTATCTATCTAGATATATATATATCTGTCTATCTATCTATCTCTCTCTCTCTCTCTCTCTATATATATATATATATATACATATATATATATATATATATATATATATATATATATATATATATATGGGGGGATGAAAATAATGTAAATAGTATTCCAACGATTTTATTGTTACGCTAGGTGGCCAGTTTACTGGTGTTGGTTGCTGGAAGTATGACTCGAAACCAGAACTGATTTGCTACAGGATCCCTCCTCCGAAATCAAATTAAACGTTTTAGTGGAGTCAATGCTTGTCTTGCAAAATATCGGACACTGACAACCATGACCTAAGTAAACTCATCTGGCTTCTATTGTTTGGTATTGTCTGGCAGTGGCGGCTAGCATAAGCCACTCGCTGCGACTGTCATCACTGGTGGTTACTAGTATTAGTGCTGGTTTGGAGTGATTACTTGCGGATACTCGCGTATACTGATTTTTACTGGCGCTTACTGGGAGACACTGGAACACACTGGTGGCCATGATCAGTCTTAGACTCCATTAGAATGCCTCTTACTGCGATCTTCTTCAACTCGCTGGTACTGGCGAAAGTAGCATCTACTGACCGCCACTGAATGTCTGAGACGGAAACTAATGGTCACAAGCAGTTAATGCTGTATTGAAGCCTTGAGTAGTAGATCTTTGCTGCATTAACATCTATCACTGTCGGTTCCCGGCGTAGAACGTTGCTCACTGGCGATCATGGCTGTATCAGACGCTATTGGACTGATGGGAAATGAAATCGAGGTGGCTAATTGCGATTACTGGCAGACAATGACTTTCTCCGCCTATATCGATCATGACTAGTGTCGGGTCTCATAAGTCTGCTCTGAAATTAAATAGACTGTGGTTACTGCCGCTTCTTAAGGAGGGCGGTTATTGGCAGACACTGGAGGGCACTGACGAGCAAATCGTTTGTCTTCAAATAAAAGGCATTGTCATCAATGGTGGTTAGTACTCATTTAAGATGTTTACTGTCGCTACATGAATGACACAGTCAATGGTCGGCACTGTTCTTTTTAGCTTGTTACTGCTTTATTGAGGAATATGTAACGTGCTATTTTCAAATTGGAATCAGAGGAATGGCTGCAAAAATAAAACGCCTAACGATAAGGAAAACGGCTGAAATGTTAAGGAAACCCCTTGAATGCGGAGAATAATACAAGAAGACAATATAACGAAGAAGCGTTACAGGGAATGAAGAACACCGAAGCTGCAGATCTACATGCTCTACACCCCCATCATGCATCCCTCAATTGTTTCACCACCGTTCCCCCCAATAGAAAAGTGATTGATACCAAAGAGCTGAGAAGGGTCAAACAATAATGAAAACAGCTGAAACATTAAGGAAAACCCTTGAATGTGAAGACGAACATAAATGAACCAAAGGCGAAGACCAGACAAACTGCTACAGAGACAAAACATGAAGCGCTAACTGAAACCAAGAACATTGAAGCTGCATAGCTATGTTCTCCAACACTACCCCATACGCCATTACCACATTACTGTCACCCGCCCCACAAAAAAGGAGCGAAACCAAATAGCCAAGTAGACAAGGAAGAAGGAAAGATCGAGGAGTGAGCACTGACCAGACCTCTACTGTATAAGGGCGAAGAGAACTGGGACTTTGGGGAGGCTTATTACCACTCAAATTCCAGTAAAAACCAATGATCACTGCCAACGAGAAATCAGTGGCAAGCAGCTGCTGCGATAATGCAAATTTATTTGCAAATAGTATCGAAAGAGGTGAAGAGTACAGGAAAATCTGGGGAGACTTGCTGTCACTCAGCTTCCAGCCTGCACTCAGTGCTATCTTTGATAACCTGTGTGAAAGCTCCTTGTGAGCCAATAATAATAATAATAATAATAATAATAATAATAATAATAATAATAACTAGCAGAACCCGTGGAAATTCCACGACAGTTAATTTTTATAAACACATTATGAATAAAACGAATAAAAATTAACTAGACGAATTTAACATATTTTTTACCAAATTTTTTTAATGATTAAAAGCTAAAAAGAATTGGTTTTAAACATTTAGATTTTTTCAATGTAAATTTTACACGCAACATATTGATTTGCTTTGTTTTTCTGAATAATTTTATTATATAAATTATGAATAAACGGATGCTAATTCATTTGCACATTTTTTATTTGAAAAGTAAACTACAAAAAGAAGGTTTCTTGTAATTATTGAAGGAAACAAGCTTAGTCTTAGCAGCATTGAATGTGACCAACCATTTTTGTCCCCATTCCACTACAGATTGGAGGTCATCCTCTAGTGGTTCTGCCATTTCCTTGGATATGTGTTCATTTGTTTTCCCCTCATATCTGTTATAGAGAGTGGTGTCATCGGCAAATATACCCATCTCCGAAACAATTTTATCAGGGAGGTCATTTATGAATATCAGGAATAATAGAGGTCCAAGGATAGACCTCTGAGGTACTCCCGCATTCATGTCATATTGTGTAGATGTACGACCGCCGAGGACAACTTTGATTTTTCTATTACTTAAGAAGGATTTAATTGCATTATGAATTCTTCCAGGGATTCCATATGATCTAATTTTCCTTAAAAGACCATCGTGCCATACCCTGTCAAAAGCCTTAGATATATCAAGGGCCACCGCTCTACTCTCCCCTGTTTTGTCCAATGAACGGTATATACGTTCAGAAACTACAGTTAAGATATCTGCTGTTGAACGGGCTTGCCTGAATCCATATTGTTTGTCAGTCAGGAGTTTAGCAGCTGTTAGGTGCTGGACTAGGGCTTGATTAACTAAGGACTCAAATATTTTGGCGAAAAGCGGGAGGAGGCTAATGGGACGATAATTTACTGGGTCAGTTCTTTCACAAGAATTCTTGAAGACTGGTACCACAGAGGCGGTTTTCCAGCAGAGAAGCTATGTGTTGTGCTACCAGCTACGTCTGTGTGATTAGAGAATCCTAACCAGTTACTTTGGTGGACATTGAAGTCACCAAATACATGTATTTGTGCGCTAGTATCGAGGGAGAGTGCTATATCTATGCTGTCAGAGACTTTGTTTAGTAGGGCACCGTCTTGGTTTGAAGGAGAGCGGTAGAGAAAATACAAGTAGCTAATATTGTGTTGCATATTTAGTCTGAAGCACATAAAGGCCTGGTCCCCTGATTCTAGTTTTATTTCTCTAGTCAGGGGGAGGGTGTTACGAATATAGACTCCAAGCCCATGCATATGTCTGTCCGAGTCCTTATTGTAGAGTAGGAGATAACCAGGCATGTTAAAGTGGGTAGAGGGAATGGAGGAGTGAAGGTTAATTTCACTTAATGCTAAGATATCCGGGGTGTTTACAAGGAGAAATGACTCAACATCATCTAAGTTAGTTTTAAGCCCGCAGATATTAGTAAATGCAAGCCTCAAGGGAAGAGGAAGGTTGGTTTTCTTTGAGTTTGGTCCTGGTTTAAACGTAACTTTTGCTTGGGCTGTCATTTCATTTTATTTAAAAGTTTCAGTTAGGGTGAGTGAGTGATGGGGTGCTCGACAAGTAGTTGTGCAGAATACTAGACATGCAATACAAGTAGACCATCAGCTGCCCTCACCCACAGGATTGTGGCCTCATGAAAGCCCACCGGGGATGAGTGCAGGGTCCATTTCCATGCGCGACATGGCACTACAAACATCCCGATATTTTACAACTGTTGATGGAGCAGCCGCTCTAAGCGCTATCAAAGAGTTAGGGCTCCTGTACAATCAGTCGGAAACAGCAGCCAGGAACTGTCAATCCGGTACCCTTAATCCATTAGGTAAAGCCAGCCCAACTGCACCGACATATATGGCACTGAAGCACCCCACTGTGTCCAGTTTAGGGGTATGGGATGTGGCGGGAGCGGGGAAAAGCGGCGTTCGTTGCCCTAGTCAGGAAACAAGGTCAACCACTGGGTGATTCAGACGTGCCCCTGTGATAGTACCTCTACACCTGGCCAATAGGCAAAGAAGGAGTATAAAAGCCGGGCGATAGACAGAGCCTATCTCCTCCTTAAGCAGTTTAGGTTTGCCAACCGGTGATTTGTTTGAGTCACCAGTTCTAGGAAGGTTGTCGTCCAGGACTGAAGAGGCCTCCCTCTCCTAGGTTTAGTTTCAGAGTTTTCCTTCTCCTAGACGGATGACCTGGGAAGATCTACGGGTCCATCAGCTCCGAGGGGGTTCGCCCCGCGCCTGGGTCCTAATCCAGGTATTTCTGCGACCCCGGATGGGTAGTTAATATTTATTGGTTATTTAGGTTAATATCTCCTGAAAAAATCGTGTATTTAGGTTAACTTTTACAGAAAATTTTCACTCCTAAAACGTGGTTAGAAAAGGACATTACTATGCTTTCCATTTTCATTTTTACTGGGAGAGGGTATAGGTAAAAATTTATGCAGTGGAAGCAGCTAAATTTGCAACAGCATTGGATTGAGAGAGACGAGTTAATGTATGGTTACATATAGTTTTGTAAGTTTAGGAATGTATGGTTAGATATGGTTTAGTAGGTTTAGAAATGTATGGTTAGATATGGTTTAGTAAGTTTAGGATTCGGATAAAGCGTTAAAGTATGATTTACTTGCTATTAGAAATTATGATTTGGTGCCCAAACCGAATATTTAGTAAGACCGACGGATAAGATATATGCTCAGTATAGATACAAGATAACATTTGATATGGAGTACAGTTATACCTGATAGATATAGGTCATTGCCTATTCTGTAAGTATAGTTAAATATAGATGGATGGATAAGTAGTATTGTATACGAATGCATGGAATTTTAGACAATTTGAGTAAGTTGCCTTCAGACTTCATGAAAGGATGATGACTTCCCCTTTCTCTTAATATCCGGAAGTTTGTATTTCAATGAGTACCGGTTTAGTTTGTGCAATAATTATTGCAATACTATCTCTTAACAAAGAGACATTAACGGTTGCTGTTCATTATAGATTACTTTAAGTCTATGTATAGGACTATGGCTAGTAAGTATTTACTTAGAAGCTTAGTTATGGGCTAGGAGTTATAATCAAAAGCATGCCTAGGAAATCTTTAGGTGTCAATGGGTATCGATTTACGAGTCTGTTAGGGTCAAGGGCGGAGAGCAAGGACTCCTCTAAGTTACATGAAACGGATTAGGTTTAGTGGAAACTTGGGAAATAGAGCAGTTTGGTTTGTTAGTGATCAGGAGAAAGAGAATTTACGTAAAAAATAAAAAGGTTTGTCATGCAAAACAGACAAGGCCGTCATCTTGGAGGTAAAGTATCTATAGGATGTACTTAGTATACAAGCAGCGGTATTTTGCAGTTTTGAGAGGAATTTTAGGTACAATAGTTTCATGGTTCATTGTACAAGTCCGTCGTCTAGGTCAGGGACGAAGCACTTCTAATATTGTAACTGGGTTTATCTAATTTTAAAAGTAGTTGAATAGAGTATTATGAGGTGTTTTACTTAGCTTAGGGATAGAATGAAAATTTAAGGTAATATTCAGAGTGATATAAGGAATTTCATGAGGATTAGATATATGATCACTGGATGTTGAACTGCTCAGGAGAATTCTTGTATCTATTCGGAAGGATGTCTTGGTGATATAAGATTCGAGAAATTAAGAGTCTGAGGATACAGAAAGTTGTGAGCTGATGAGGATTCAGTATAGGCGATTATATATAGGTAGCAAAGGTGGTTTAGTTTAGTACGCACGTATTGTACATATTAAGTATACTGCTTCAGTTCTATCCTCTATCGTAAAGGAAAATCCGTTTGTATTTCGGTTGGCAATTTTGTCAAGAGAGGAAATTTAAAACAGCTTATCTAATTTTTTATGATATCAGTTTACAGACAATTGTACAAACTGATAAATTGTTGTGTATGAATTAAACTATCACCTTTGTTATTAATACTTTACTGTACTATCATTATCATTACTATTAATTACATTATTGTTCCTATTTACTATGCCTCCTCACAGGACAGAGTTAGACACCAGGTTCGTTTTATTAACGTAGAGAAAAGGTACAAAAATAAAAAAATTCTCAGTCGTGAAGGACTGCTCCTCCATCGAAAGAGATTAAGAAATGGAAGTGCAGCATCTGAAGAACAGATACTACACTTTGATACTGTTTAACAATTTCATTTCAATTCCAATATACATATTGAAATCAGTTGCGTCTAATTATTGCCGTTTGAATAAAACGCTATTACATAGAAATATTTTTTTTAAATTTAAAAATAAATAAAAAATTCAATCTTCTCCCACAAACTGCTAAAATAATCAACGTGAACTTTTTGGATCATGATTGCTAGGAATAAATGCTGTTCACACTACAATCTTCTAGTTTTTTCAACGGCTTTCTTTTTCTTTTTTCATTTCGATACTTTTTGTGGCCAAAGAGCGGAGGTCCGCTTGAAATATATAAAAATAACATTAAAAATATTAAATACAAAAAGTCACATCGTTTTCAAGCTTCAAAAGACCCTCATAACCTTTAAATCAATATATATATATATATATATATATATATATATATATATATATATATATATATACTATTTACTAAAATAATTATTAAATACCAACTGACACTAGTGTGTCAAACTTTTGCGAATCATATGTGCAGGGTGTCACAATTAACGCCAGTCTAGAGACTAGAACTCCGGCGACAGAAGTCATGTCTGGCTTAATAAGCTTAATAATAACCCGAACCATTAGGCTACCACGAACTGCAAGAGACACAAGTTGAAATTAAACATTTATACTTATTATTTAAGAGTGATCTAATCATGAAATGACGATCTGAACGTATTAGCTAAGTTAACCGACTTTATTACAACGTGAAGTGCGCAACGAAAAGAAGCAAGTTTCTTAAAGTGGCTGATATCATGATTTACAATAGTAATTATTAAAAACCTACAGACACTTAGTGTTTTCTCCTGTTGGGAATCTTTAGTGCAGGGTGTCACGATTAACGCCACATATATAAACTTCAATGAACAATGTTGTAAATCCTAATTTGCCAAATTTAACCATCTTTTATACGTATATATATATATATATATACACGCACACGCATACACACACACACACACACACACATATATATATATATATATATTATAAGATCTATTATACTACATACTGAGATGCCTACAGTTTAATGATTGATTTTTAGATCAACACAAACGTTTCTGCTTGATCTAACTTTTAATGTGCATTATACATACACATACATATATATATGTGTGTGTGCATTTAATTCATCATCTATATATATCATGAATATATATGCATATGTATACACACATACGCACACACACACACATATATATATATGCATATATATATATATATATTGCATATATGCATGTGTATATTTAATGTCATCTAGTGTTGCCTCTTAACGGAAGCACTGTGATCATTCAAAGTAAATATGAGGGATAAGCCAGCATCCCATTTTTCTCGGAGCAATTATGTTCTATATGCCGGCAAGGTCCATCCTTCCGCTAACTGCTTCATCCTCTTTCTTACCACGTGACTGGATCTCGTGATCTTCGCAAAGATAAAAATGTATATCACCGTTTCATATCAATGTTTCTTTTTTTCTTCCCTCATCAAAGACGTGGACCATGTGCACATCTCGACACGGTGTCCATATCAAAAAGTATCTCTGCTCCGTACTACTTCCGTTTTTTTAACTTTGTTTTTATTATCTATGTTCTTAAGATGCTTTAGTTTTTGTATTGGAATTTTTGTCGATGATAAATAAGAGATACTTGCTTCTTTTTTGATATTACAAAGAGTAACATAATATTCTGTTACAAATATTGGACTTTTATTCCTAAACAACGAGAATATTTAAATTGCAAAATATTTGTGACAATTAATATGGTGTAATATATATATATATATATATATATATATATATATATATATATATGTGTGTGTGTGTGTGTGTGTGTGTGTGTGTGCGCGCGCGTATTATACTCATAAATAAATATGTGTATATATTATACACAGAAATAAATATGTGTATATATATATTATACACGCTTGAATAAATATGTATATATATATATATATATATATATATTATACACACATAAATAATATGTATATATATATATATTATACACACACAGAAATAAAAAATATATATCCATATATATATTATACACATATTATAAATATATATATTATAAACACATAACTATATACACACACACACACATATATATATATATATATATATATATTATGCACACATAAATAAATGAATAAATAAATATGTATGTATATATTATACACAGATAAATAAATATATATAAACATAAATATATTTTACACACATAAAGAATTTAATATATATATAAATACATATATATATATATTTATATATATATATTATATACACATAAATAATATATTTATA
Organism: Euprymna scolopes; assembly: GCF_053919585.1. Lineage (NCBI taxonomy): Eukaryota > Metazoa > Mollusca > Cephalopoda > Sepiida > Sepiolidae > Euprymna > Euprymna scolopes. Next base: position 49,611,998 of record NC_136516.1, on the reverse strand, counting down.
TATATATATATATATATATATATATATATATATATATATATACATAATCGAAAACTAACGGCTCTAAAAATAAGTATGTGAAACTTTACATTTTTCGAACTGTGTTTTTTTTCATGAGAAACTAAAGATTTAAGATCGGTTGTAAAATACTGTTTTTAAAACCGTAAATACCTACACGTATCAACGAAACGAAGTGCCTCATTTGAATATTTAATGTACTGTTTTAAATAAAAATGTTATTTTACCATTAACAATGAGTTTGTTTCTTGTCCACGTGCTTAAAAACATGCAAACTGAACGAATGTTTACGTTTGTTGAATCTGCCATGATTAAAAATTCTCACACAGCTTACGTGTTTGCATTTTATCACTAAACGCAACTGTGTTTAACCTGCCATACCTAGTAATTTGCAAACACTAACGGATATCTGTAGATATTTACAATTTGCATAATTATTCCAAAAAATATTTCAAATGAATTAATATTCTGTAATATACAATTTAAATTAGCATCGTCATATTTTATTTCATATATGAACCCGTTTCGTTCATAGCAAAATACCTTAAATCGCTAAATAATATACTAATCTTCGCTCATAGCCTAAAATGTAATAACTATAAAATGTTTTAAGGGAAAGACGTTTTAATGAATGGAATAAAAACATTATTTAATCTATTTTGTATTTCTTTTAATAGCGTACTATGCGTCCTGGTTTTCTTGGGAATTAAGAGCTGATTTATAGAAAGGGTAGAGCTAATCATCTCATCATCCGTCTTTGGAGAAACAAACAATGTAGTAAATGTTCTGTTGTCGCGAACCATCTTCTCGAGTAGGATATTATCTTTTTATGAACTATTAAGATTTTTTGGTGGTGGCGGCAGTGTTTTTTTTTATACATATATATATAATTCCTCTCAGTCATTACCGCCATTTTGGTCCCATGTATTATATGTTTGTGCACCACATTATATTATATTATATTATATATATATATATATATATATATATATATATATATATATATATATATATATATATATATATATATATTCTGTACTATAATATATTAATTTTTATTAAAATCCAAGATTGCGTAGTGGTAAAATATAAGGTAACTGCAGCTTCTCTTACAAATTTTCAGATTCTCGCCATGTTGTATCACATTTTACTTCCTTTTGGTGGATTGATTGTTGCTATTCCTTCTGATGAGTAAAGGGTATAATAGATTCACTAATTAATATAATTATTAAGTGATTGATTTTGCGCTACGAAACAGACACTGTCAAGAACTGTACAAATCAATTGATTTAAAGGAATACAATATAACAATTGTTAACATCATGTATTTTGGAATATAAAGTTTTGTCATTTATCTATCTATCTATCTATATGTATATATATCTATATCTATATATATATGTATATATATATGTATATATATACGTATATGTATATATATTATGTACTATAATAAAAATGTATATATATATATATTCTGTACCATAATATATATATATACGTATATATATATATATATATATATATATTCTGTACTATAATATATATATGCATGCATATATATGTGTGTGTGTATGCGTGTGTATATGTGTGTGTATGTGTGTGTATGTGTGTGTGTAACCGGAATTATAAAAACACCAGAAAAATACCTACGCGGTTTTATAATAATTATACAATCTCCAACAATCATTTAAAATAAAGAAATATTAATTATTTAGATATTAAGGAGTGTGAGCAGGCTATAGCAATGTAGCGAATCAGCTTTTGTATTGGTGCTACATATGAACAAAATGAACAAAGGAAAGAGGTATTATTTGTTTTGTATTAACTCCGTATATCCATCCACTTTTTTCTTGGAGAATATGTAAATATACGAAATTTAAAATAACAAAACAAATAAGACCTCTTTCGTTTGTCCAATTTTGTTCATACGTAGCACCACTACAAAAGCCGGTGCTCTTATTTTCTATATTCTTCTTTTACTCCTCAATGTCTGTTTTCCAGCAATGATTCAAGCAAACTACCTTCCTCTATAATAATAATGATTATTTATTTATTTATTTTATTAACATAAAACCGTTCATTTAACTATTTCAAGTCAAAGTTGAACTCATGGCATAAAAAGATGCATCGTCTAAACTTTGATTCATTTGCGTAGGGGGTTTCTGCTGTTTTGTTAATGTCGATTATAATAGCTCTACATATTTATTAAGCACTTTGAAGAGGTATTTGTTTATTTTAAAAAAATTGAACTTTTTATTATTACATATATCAATCATATATATAATATATACATATATAATATATATATGTATGTATGTATGTATACGGTGTGTGTTTGTGCGTGTGTATGCGTGTGTGCATCGCCTGGGGACAATGGTAATGCGTACGTCTTCAACCAGCAAACAAGCTAGAAGAAATTAGCTTAAATATATGTTGATGATTAACTCTAAAAAGAAAAGAAGACAAACCTCACACGCGCGCACACACACACACACACACACACACACACACACACACACACACACACATATATATATATATATATATATATATATATATATTTTGAATCCACAGAAAGGGAGAGAGAGTTGATTTTATGAATGTTAAATTCGTGTAGGAATCTGGGAGAGCATCCTACGAGATATCTGGCGCCTCATCACTCACTGATCCATTCTAAAACACAGTATTTGTTTAGAACGCTGTATTAAAATTGGGTTTGAAGTTATTCATGCCTAATAAATGCCACCAGAGTTTCGCTCGATTCATAACCCACATATATTGTCATTTGGGCGGGCACTTCCGGCGAGCTATATTCTTAAACAAAACGAACACGATTAGACAACGCAAAAGATTGCTTTTCGTTATGCATCATTGCTCTCCTCCTTTCGAAATTCAATATTTACAGATATTGAACAAAGCATGTATTTTTACTATTTGTTATTTTCTGACTACTATTTACAAATTTCATGTTATTTCTACTATGTTTGGGTCGGTAGTCACCAGACTTCTAACCTACCGACTACCCCTCTTCAAGAATCTCAACAACTTTCTGTGTGAGAAATCCTTCAAACACCTAAGCGATATCAAACACGCCTTCATCGATTTCATCACAACCAGAACACAAGATTTCTACGTTGCTGGCACAAATACACTTGTTTTGCGTTGGTAAAGATATGTTGAACCTGGTGATGCTTTTTTATATCAATAACATTTTATTTAAGTCAAGGTATGTTCATCTGAATTTAAATATTGAAAACTTCAAGAACTTTCTTGTCAATCTGATATTTCATTGACTATTAATGGCTTTTAATTAAGTCTTCTGGGATTTAAAGGTTCGACCCTCATTACAGGCGATACTAACTGTGCATATTAAAATTATTTAAGATTTTTAAATTCTTATGTATCACGGGACAGAATTAATCTACTATTCTGGATTGAATAGGAAAAAAATCACCTCAAATTCCGTATAGAGTTATGTTCAACATAAAAATTCAAAAGAAAGTCGCCAACTTAATAGGTCCTGAACTATCCTCTAAGATTCAGCCTCTGTCACCCCGACGAAATGTTGAATCTCCCTCTTTGAATAAAGTATATTATCGGTGGATGCTCCGACCAACTACAAGCCCTTGTACCCCTCTCGACGTAAATATCCCCATCAAACCCGACAAGCAGCAAATTCCCACCCCTACACAGTAGGGATCGTATATGTAAGAAATCCGTCTTCTATAACAGTTTGTTCCCTAGAACTGCTAGACTTTGGAATTTTCTTCCAGATTCCCGCTTCCCCGACTGTACTGACATTACAGAAGTTCAAGTATAATGTGCACATGCATCTTATTGCTCAACTCTCTACACAATATTAATGCAACTTATGCCCCTGACAGTAGTCCTCTACATGAAAATGGCACTCTGCCTTGTTTGAGGTGAAAATGTATTTTTTTAAAAATCTATTATTACTAGCTACTCTAGTTCCCACTAATGCACCCGACTACCCGAAAATCCGTTTAACCTCATGCATTCAATGTGCGGTGCGTCATATTCCAAAGATTTTACTATTCTTATATCTTCTTCGCTCGTGCTGCTAGCCCTTAGGACTCTCTTCCTGCTCTCTAATTTGCTTTAGCTGCACACATAAGATAAACAAACTGGTCATTTCGGATGCCTGCTATAACCCTAGTTACTAGTTTATAATAGTCGCTTACGTCTCTGTGACAATATGGCGTGTCCCACGTGAATCACAATAAGTAAAATATTATAAACATAATGATATAATCTAAAACACCTATAAGAGTACTGCACTAAATAGATGCATATACAAGCTATTAGGTACGTGGACTAATATGGCGGAAACTGACAGTGGGGCATGGTATTGAAAGCCGGCGTATCATACTTTTGTATGGGTTTCCGATTACATTTTAGTCGAGTTTGAAAGATGAAAACTTAAAATTAATCTTTAAAAAAGAATAAACATATATTTTACATGTAAAAAAAAAAAACAGTTATAATGAAAAATGTTTTCACTGCGACTCCGGAAACTAAAAGGTCAAGCTACATTTGAAAGTTAAATAAATTCATTATAAAAATCCATTGAACGATAAATAGTTTTCTATCAGTATTTCAAAGATAATCATTAAAATAAAGTCTTAAGATACTTAATTAAAAAAAGAACAAAACTCATTTATACAACACAAATAGCTTAATTAGCCCCAAAAGTGGGTATTTGGTAATAGAGATTTCGAGAAATTAATTTTCTTAGAGGTATATTAATTTTATTGACACGCACTAAAGGTTTCTTTTAATAAAGGTCCTGAAATATTGAAAATTCTTTTTTAATTGCTAACATTTATAATGCTTTATTTTTCTAAAATAACTGCAAACAGAAATTCATGCGTCTCTTTTTTGTTCTTAAAACTTTAATTTTAGCAAAGGTGTTTTTGTTAACAAAAAGAATAATAATACATTTTGACTTATATTAAAACAAAATAATGCGTTCATTATATTCCAATTGTCAATCATAAATACTGGCATTTACATTCAAATTGGTTGATTTCCTGCACTTTAGTGATTTCTTTTAAATGGAAGGAGGGGGGTCAAAATGTTTACGCATTTTTGGGATCGAGCATTCATTTTTCCAGTATTTACATCTATTAAACATAGAGTTTATAAAAAGTCACTTTTACAATATTTTGTTTTTAATATCAGTTATAAAGTTTTCCAGGTCATTATTATCTTCAATAATATCTAGCATGTTTTTTCAATATTAATTGCTTTGGACACTAGATAAAGTCAATTGAAGAAGGTAAACGACCATTTCAAGATCGAAAACCCACCAAAAATAAGTGTTATATAGATATATTCTCGCTTTGTCATGCACATCGCTCATAAAATGTGAGGACTAAACGATAAAATACTTAAAAGCTGTTACGAGGCTGCTGAAGGTAAACCGAAACCCACTTTCTATTCTCTTTAAAATATAAGATTCGTTTAAAATCAAAAATAATTGCATCGATTTCATGTTATTTTCCTTGACAATAATTGTTCGAATGAAAAACAAAATATAAGAGATGTCCAGTTAATAATTAAGATAAAAAAGTATATGAAGAACGGGTGAGACGATATATATTTCGAATATTTCTCGTAGCTGATCGAAGCCCATCCCATTGTCCTAAAGCTAGATCTCGACATTACAGGCAAGTCGAAGAGAAAAAAATAAAGCAAACAAGTGAAGCAGGCATACCTCGTGAGTGCAAAGTGAACAAGGCAAAAAAATGTTCAACATTTGAACCTCTCTCATTTAGCCTCAAAAGTCACCAGGGGACAACTCCTGGTGAAAATTAACAAACGGTGCAGTTTTACGCCTTAACATATGTAAATTTGAGTTCTTCACCATGCAAAAAAGAAATGGCTAAGTCCATCATTTGCACCTCCACAATTTAGCCCCAAAAGTCCCCAAGGCCTTAAAATATTTGAATTTGAGTTCAGCACCATGCAAAACTGCTAATTAGACATACACAGAAACTTTTGGACAAATATGGTAAATTAATCCCAAAAATTGAGTATTTTTATTAGCCCTAAAAGAGCCTCTGGGACACACCCAAGAGTCATCGCGAAGTATAAACATATACAATCAGTTATATACATATATATATATATATATAGAGAGAGAGAGAGAGAGAGTGAGAGAGAGAGTGAGAGAGAGATATAGTGGCGATCATAATGTTTAGATAGGTAGTGTTATATATATAGTGGTGACCATAAATGTTTTCGTAAAAATGTGGACATAGCTGTTTATCTTTTTTTAAAACTGATCCTTGTTTTAGTTTGGTTGGTTTGTTTGGTTGGTTGGTTGGTTTGGTTGTTTTTTTATACGGCATATCAACCGTTTTCGGGTTATTTAATGAAGAATCCGGTTATTTTGGAGATAGTATTCATGTTGCATTCAGTAATTATTATTTTGAAGGTGTTTATTCTTCAAGCACCTTGCTTTAATCGCAAGTTTCTAATGTTTGGTTAGATTGTTTTATAGTGGGTTTTATCGTTTTGTTTCCTGTCCTGCAAAATATGAATAAGTTCCGTAATGGGAGGGGGGAAACGGTAACAGTGTTCACATTTGGTACAGTTTAAGTTAGGAAAGGGGATGGGAAGGAGAAAAAGGGGGACTAGCGGTGGTTTTCTTCAGGTTTTGATTTTGCAGAACATAATTCAGTTTTGCAAAAGAAAGTAAAAAAGCAAAAAGCATCGATGTCATTTCGTCTCAGGAAGCCAATATCTTCAGAACGCCTGATGTGGGAGCACTACTTTTTTAGTTTATTTAACTGTAATATTTTGAATCTATTAGTAAGAATATTTGCAGTGTATTTTGTAAAAATAATAGCATTACTCCGTCACTTATTTGTCAGCAGATTGGCTTCGAGTAAAAGATTATATAAGCATTTGTGCTATTGTAGAAATTGTAAACAAATCAAACAGCGACCACTGATTTTGCTTTGTCTGAAGCAAGCAAGTCTACATGTAGGCAAAGAATGACAACCAAAACAGAAGATCGGTGAAGTTAGATAAAAAGGAATGATTTAAGACTGCTGTTTCTTAGAAAATAAGCTTTCAACTGGGAAAACCTCTTTTTAGGAAAGCTGTATCTCATCGTTTTATTGCACAACGTTTTACTAGATGGACTTTAGTGAAGCCACGCATATCTTCTAAGACAAAAAACGTGTTGTCTTTCGTTTGCAAACGAACACATGTTAGGGAAGTGATGAATCTAAGTTTTTGTACATTTGCTCGATTGGGAAAACGTACGTTCGTCGAAAAGTAAGTGAAGAATTGTCGCCAAAGTGCCTGAAAGCTGGTGTTGAATTCGGATGACGATTTATCATTGTCTGGGAGGGATAATATCTGGAGATAGTGTGGGAGCTTTGGTGCGATTCCAAGTGAAGATAAATACAGAAGTTTATAAACAACTTTGAAAACGATCAAGTCCTATATGACCAAGAAATTCAAGTAAGAAACTTCCATAACGTTTCAGAACCATTAACCATGTCACAATTATAACGTAGTAATGAACTTCCTTACCGTGTCTGTCTGTATGGCTTCTACTAAACTGCTCTGTCATTTAGTGATCTAAAATCTTTAAACTTGATATATATGGTTTTATACATTTGGAAATTAGATTTCGTATTTAGCCAATAAAATAATCTACTAAGGAGCCAAAATTGAAAAAAAAAAAATGAAACTTGGCAGTCCCAAGTCGACATATGTTCGCTTGCGTAAATATAATTTTATACATTAAAGTTGGTTACATGTGACAGTTTTCTTACCGATCCGACGATAACTCAAACGGAAATGACTAAAGATGAAGCACTAAATGTTTTAGTTTCGATTTCAGCTCATGACATCCAAGTGATATGCTTTTATACTTTTGACATAAAGATTATATATTCGGTACAATATCATGATGAATAGTGTCTCTTTTCTGATATCAACCACACGTCTCGGACATGGGATTCTCTTGTCACGCCTCAAACATGTTTTCAATCCTCTACATCCTGTATTTTTTATTATTATTACATTTTCACCCCAAACAAGGCAAATTGCCACTTTGGTGTAGGGGGCTACTATCAGGGGCAACAACTACTGGGGTACTATGTAGGGATTTGGGCAGCAAGATGTCGGTTCACGTTACACTTGGACTTCTGCACGTCAGTACTCTTGGGGAAGCAGGGACCTGGAATGGAATTCCAAAGTCTAGCGGTTCTGGGGAAGAAACTATTGGAGTAGAAAGATCTTTTACATCTAGGGATCAGTGTGGGTGTGGGATTTAGCAGCCTGTATACGTGCATCTCTGAACACAAGCCACGCCTCAAAAACCACCCCTACGAACACCACTTCTTCGAACACGTATGTCCATTTTATCTCTGGTGTGACATCACATCGCACAATATCTCATTTGCATATGATTACTGTTTCTTACGCGGCGTCAGTGGCTTTGTTACACACGTTCGAAATCCCGTGCAGATTCTCGAATTCAACAGAAAGCTTTCGAGTTTCACAGAACGATCCTCGCGTTCGACAAGATATACCTGAAGAAGGCCGGAGGTTACATCGAAAGCATACCGAAGAATCGAAGTAATCCGACTATTCACATAAGTTAACTATTGCGTGTGTGCATTGAATTTGTGCTCAAGTTCGAAATAAAACCCTTCATTTAACCCACGGACGTAACTTACATAAATCAAAATATATATACATTCTAGAGTAAATGCGGATGAATATAGAAAGAACATAGGAAAGAATAAATAATAAAGAAAAAATGGAAAGCAAGCCACAAAAATATTTTTTTTTAAATACGAAAATAAGGTTTCAAACGTGACTTTTGGTTTGCACAATATTGAATAATTTGTGACCCATTTCATCTCAATATTCTGATATATATATATATATATATATATATATATAAATATTATATATACATGTATACACACATACATATATATATACATGTATATACACACACACATACATACATATATATATATATATATATATATATATATATATATATATATATATATATATATATATATATTAGGGTAGGTCGATTTTGGTATTACGACTAGGTCCATGCAGAGAAAGTTGTCAAATAACATTGAGAATAACCACACAAAATATTATTTTCCAAAACTCTATCGATATTTGAGCAATTGAATTTAAAGATTGAAAAAAATTCAATATTCCGTCGCTATGTCACCAGATGCCGGTGTTAAATGAAAGAATAAGCATGCCATATTAATGCCGGATTTGAAGAAGAAAATGAAAATAGTGTAATCAATATTTGTTTCTTTTGTTTGTAATATCTATGTCTTTTTTCAGAAAAATAAATGAGAGTCGATAAAATACGAAATACTTAAAAATATTTCATTTAAAATAAATTAAAAAACAATAACACAGGGATTTATTTTAGATGGGTAATTTTTCTTGTACTCGTCATGTAATCGATTTCATTTTCATGTTTACTCAGAGACTTACGTGTGTTTACTGCGTTGACCGGTTGTATTCAAATATGAAAATAATTACATTTTGGAGTTTATTTATTAACAGACTTTAATTATTAGATAAAAAAACAAAAGTTATATTGTAAATCTTTGTGCTATTTAATAATTCTGTATTAAAAAAAACATTTTTCTTTGCAAGGCAATTTTCTGAGAATGATTTGGCTTGTGTTTTATACATTTTGGTATGTTAAACAATAATTATTATTTCTTTTTTATATTTATCTTTTTTTTTCCTAATTTCATTTTTAATTCATAATTTTAATATTACAATATTATAAAATATATTTTTTGCAGATATTTTTCTAAACGAACTATTTCTACATGTAGTACTGATTCTACAAAATTTGCGGGCCCGCCTTCTCCATGAAATAAACCCCCTACTTTCCGCCAAGTTATCAAATACAGTTATTATATGAAGAATTTACATCCAACTTTAAATACATTTGTTCTTTAGTTTATATAAACACTATTGCTTAAAACAATTAAAATATTACTTTTTTTTTCATCCACAGTAAAAAGAATTGATTATTTTTTTGTATGTTACAGTTATAATGTAAGAAAGTAAAATGCAGCATTTTGAACATATTTCGGGGGGGAGCAATTATATTTATTCAATTTTCGGAATATAAGTCTTTATATAGTTTATTTACATAGCTAAAAACACTACTTATGATTAAAACTGTAAAATACTAAATAATTTAATATACATCCTCAAAAGATAAGAACTTTTCCGTGTCTCAAAGAAGACAATCTTTAAAATGAAATGCTCATCTAATCGATGATGTGAGAAACCTGTTTTTTTAATATTTGTACTCTCCATATGAGTGTGAAACTTTCTCTGCTCCGACATTTTACATTTTCCAAAAAAGTATTAAAAAATGGACCGACCCTAATATATATATATATATATATATATATATATATATATATATATATATATATATATATATATATATATATATATCAATGAAACTCTTGGTTTGTTCGGCTTAAATAAACTAGAAAACTACATGCCCATTTTCCGTCACATTTTTCGATAGTGATTTTATCTAATCCGAGCGTGTTTTTGTATATTTAAAAGTAAAAAAAAATATTACCATATTAAACAAAGTTGTTTTTTTATATCGTTTCTTTTCGGTTTACTAATTTGAAATGACGAGAAATAACGATTATTACTACACGTGCGTATAAAACAAACATTTTTTACCAATCGTTAAACGAGTAAAGCAGAAATTGTTTAATTCAAGAAATAAAGCATAACTAAAAATAAAACTATTTGGTACATATGCAGGTAACGACCCAGACGTAACTCAGCGTTCGGCTCAGATTTCTCCGGACCCCGACGTAAACAGCTCAGTTTTAGCTGCTGCTTGACGAAATATAGTGATCAGCCAATAACAATATCGCGCGCTGAGTTTTAACTCGACGCGTGTGCGCGTGCGCCGAGCATCAGACGAGAATTCCGATAGCAATTGGAAGAGAGAAAAAAAGAAAAAACAAACAAACAATTCGATCGGTTGATACGACTACGACTATGCTGAAACCCTCCTAAGACTAATAAAATATACACCCTCATGAGAAAAAATGTTCCTTCCTGGTATAGCAAAACAGAACACACAACAAAAACAAAAAAATCTACTTGAAGAAATTTTTGTTGCAAGGCTTATAATCAAAACATGAACCAACAGTACTTACGTTACCTATGCATATTCGTAATTCCCTCGTCCGACATTCAACTGGTAATTTTTTTTTTTAATTTGCACAAATATAAATTTTCGCGTGGTTCGAATACCGTATAGATTTAGTTTCATCTATGTAGACAAAACACTGACAGAGGAGTTGGTAGGCAACGTTTCAAAACATATATATATATATATATATATATATATATATATATATATATATATATATATATATGAACAAATGATTAATAAAATATGTTAAAAGACATCTTAAAAAAGAGTTAAAAACATAATTAATTTTAAAAAAGTAAGCACAAGATAAGTGGATAGTCCTTAATCCGCGGAGTTTCGAAGAAATACTCTCCTTCTCATCAGAGGGCAGGAATTAGCAAAATGCAGGATCGGATTTTGCATATAAAAGTATTTAATGAAACTACAAGTAAGTCACAGATCTTACTTGGTTAAAAAAAGAGTGAGATAAGGGGAACAGGAGGCAAAAGAAAAATAATAAAAAGATTTCACATGAATGGATAGTCCGGTGAAGGGTAAAAATCCAAAAATGGTAAAATCCAAAACGGTCGAATTTAAAATTTCAATCCACTGGGTAAATTCCAAATGGTCCGAAATCATCCAAAAGGCAGAGTTCCTTGGAAAAAAGTGCAAATGGAATGAATTCCAAATCATTAAAAGAAAAGTACTAGAGATAATATTTGAAACACGTCTGTCAAGGCTGGATGAATCAAAAAAAAAAAAAAAAAAATATATATATATATATATATATATATATATATATACGCGTACGCAAATATATATAAGAAAGAGAAATGCTACTACTATAAATGTTGACGTAACATTTTCATAATACTTAAGTAAACACAAAATACGATACGAAATTCATAAGAATACATATTTAAAAGCGATATGCAAATTAGCTAGATCTTAAAGTGAATGCAATTCAACGGCCATAAATAACAAAGTTAATTTTATTTAGAATAAATAGAAAAAATGCTTTCCATATGAATATCAATACACACAAAAAACTAATTTATAGGAGAATATACATATATACTAATTTATAGGAGTATATATATATATATATATGTATGCATATATATGTATATGTATATATATGTATATATATGTATATAAATATATATATATATATATATGCATGTATATATGTATAATAATAATCTTAGAAGATTTAGTGCAGAACCAAGCTGCATCATGTCTTAGTCAAGAAGTTACTACATGCAGACGATGCTGGTTTTGTTTTTTTGTTTTGTGTGTGTGTGTGTGTTTTTTTTTTTTTGTCGCACACTGAGACTGATATGCAGCATATAATGGATAGCTTTGGTGACTTATGCACTGCCTTTGGTCTGAGGATCAGTCTTTCTAAAACAAAGGTGTTGTTCACTCCTGCACTGGGCAGTTATACGTGGAGCCGAACATCATGGTTTGTGGTGCTAGACTGAGAGTAGTTGATTCATTTGTGTACCTTGGTAGTTCTCTGTCGAGGGATGACTGTCTCCACACTGAAATCTGCTGACGAATTCAGAAGGCATCTGTAGCTTTTGGAAGGTTGGAGAAGAGAGTGTGGTCTGATTGTTACATCACAAACAGGACGAAGATCTGCGGTTACAAGACCTGTGTGCTAATCACACTGTTGTATTCATCGGAAACATGGACATCTCATCAAAGGCACATTAAATGGCTTGAACGATTTCACCAACAATGCTTGAGACGTATCTTAAACATCAAGTGGCAAGCACAAGTGCCCAATACTGAAGTTCTTGTGAGAGCATGTTGTTCTAGTGTTGGGACCCTTGTAATCAGATCTCACATGCGTTGTGTGGGCCACCTTGTTCGAATGAAATATTGTAGGCTGCCAAAACAAATATTTTACGGGAAGTTGTAAAATGACAAGCGTCCACAACACAAGGCTAGAAAGAGGTTCAGGGAATCTACAAAGAATAATTTGAAAATCTTACAAATCATCGACATCGACATATAGGAAGAACTTACTGTGTAAAGGCCGAAGTGGCGAAACCTTGTACGTGAAATTTGTGATGCTCTAGAGAACAGAAAGCAGGCCCACAGCAATATGAAGCAAGAGCTTCGCAAACGTTTAATTGATGGTCTTAACTATGACACACATATCTGGAAATGCGACACTTGTGAATGAGTGCTTTTGTCAAAAGCTAGCTACGTCAACCACCTTAAGTCGCACAAAACTCATGTCCATGTCAACTTTGCACCTATTAGTCCGAACCAAACGATCTGTTTAATACGCAGTAAAGTTTGCAAGTCTACTGTTTATTTGAAAAGACATGTGATTGTTCATCGGAATAGCCTAAACCTCCAGAGGAATTCATCTAAGTGGAAATTACTCAATGTGTATGTCACATCTACTTCATCGTGTGCAAATCTGCGACGAGAGTGCAGAGTCATCTGAGATGGCATAAACGACAAGACTGGGAGAACTCAACGTGAGGGCGATAATGTGGAAAGAGACAGTAATCATCATATATGTGTGTATATATATGCATCTATATACATAACTATCTGTACATATATATATATATATATATATATATATATATATATATATATATGCATATAAACATGTATATATATATGTATATGTATGGGCACATATAAATATACATATACACGTATATATGTATATGAATATATATATACATGTATATACATATATATATATATGTTTACATATATATGTATATGCATATTTGCATATATATTTATATGTATACATATGCATGTATATATATATATATATATGTATATAAAGACATGCATACATCTATATATAGATGTATATATGCTCATGTACATATATACGCATATATACACGTATATATATACAAGCATATATGCATATAAATACATGTATATATGTAGAAATATATATATATATATAAATGAATATTATATATATATATATATATATATATATATATATATATATATATATATATACACTAACTGTTCAGCCCGGCTATGTATTGTTCACAACTTGCCGTACGTATTAATGCATTTCATGTAAGATTTGAAATATTTAGACCAACATTTGTCTGAGTAATTTGGTAGAGATCGCAGATGGCAATTTTTTTAAAACTTTGGTCCCAATTTTGACCCCTTAATATTTATTATTTTGGTCTCTAATCAGAATATAAAGTTTTACCCATGTGCAAGTTACTTAGATCTAAAGTTTCAAGTCTTTACAGCCAATACTGCCGGAGGAATTTGGTAGAATCTGCAAAGGTAATCTCATTCAACTTTGACCTTTTGACAGCTAAATATCTCTCCAAAACTCATTAAAATGCTTGCCGCATGTCAGAATACCCGTTATGTATAAATTTCGAATGTTTAAACCCAAAAAATGGCTGAGTAGTTTGCTAAACACCATAAAGGTAAAATCTTTTGAACTTTGACTCTTGGCCAGCTCAAATTTTCGACCCAAACAAATTTTAAAACTTGCACTATCTCTGATTACACTGTATGTAAAATTTCAAATGTTTACACCAGAAATTGGCTGAGTAATTTGGTAGAGACCGCAGAGGTAATTTTTTGTAATCTTTGACTCCAATTTTGACCCCTTAACATTTATTTTTTGGAGGCTCAAATCAAATGAAAATGTTTGAAAAATGTCCAAGTCTTTTAAATTTCAAGTGTTTCGAACCAAAACTGGAGGAGGATTAGGGTAGAATTTTCAAAGGTCATATCGTTGACAGACAAATTTCTGTCCGAACACCGATTAAAAGGATTTTCTCAAATCTCAACGCGCCTTATCTCTAATCTCGAGTCTCTAGACCAGAAAATTAACATTGTGTAGAGAAACGTACACACACACACACACACACGCACACACACACGCATTTTCACTTTTATAGATATATAGCTATATTTATGTCTATGCATATATATATATATGTTCGTATATATATATGTGTGTGTGTGTCTGTAGATAGACATATATATATATATATATAGTTATATCGATATATATAAGCGCATTAGTATGTATGTATATATATATATATATATTTATATATATATATATTAATATATATATGTATGATGGTGTATAAATATATATATATGCATGCATATATATACATATATAAATATGTGTATATATATATAAATATGTGTATAATTATACATGTACATGTATGAATATATAAATGTGTTTATACGTATGTATCTATATCTCTGCACATATATATATGTATATATATATATATATATATATATATACATAGATATATATTTCCTTTTCAGATTAAATATGTGTTTAACCCATTTCAAAGTGTTTTTAACATATTTTATTAACTGTTTGCTCCTATATATATATATATATAAATGGTGCAGTTAGATAAGTTGGTCCAGAAGACGAGCCTCCTTCTGAAAAATTTGAACAGCCAGGTCCCATGACATGTGACACCGGTGCTTCTATCATTATTTGTCGTTTTTAAGTTTACTTATCTTGCCTTTGGTTGCAATTATTTATTTATTTATTTATTTATTTTCACTTATTTGTTATG
>NC_136516.1:49566176-49593676 GCF_053919585.1 Euprymna scolopes | reverse complement strand
ATATATATATATATATATATAAACGTATGCACATAATACGCATATATACATATGTTAATTTATATACGTAGGCATGTATATATATACATGTACATATATATACACATACTGCCGCACAAATACACGAATATAAACACACACACACACACACACACATATATATATTATTTTATATTCATTCCGGTATATCTATCTATCTATCTCTTTCTCTCTCTCTCTGTCTCTCTCTCTCTCTCTCTCTATATATATATATATACATATATATATATATATATATATATATATATATATATATATATATATATATATATATGTAATATTCAATCCCTCGCTCTTGTACATATCTGAGTGCACGAGGAGATAAGGTTAATATAAGAAATTTATAAACCAAATTCTACAGTTCTGACAGTGATTTTGGCATTGGATTCCTTGTGAGATGATATCTTGTCGGTCTGGTGCCACTGTTTTGAAGGATGTTCGGTGTATTGCATATCAGGATAAGGAAATTAAAATCTCTAAAATGTAAAAAAAAAATCACATCACGTATATTCGGAATGGAGTGCTTCATAAAAGTCAATATAAAAATAAAGAGCGAAAAGAAACAAATTACTTAAAAGCAAAAATTTAAATTTAAAAAATCAGATTTTGATCCATAGATGAACTAACATTTTGCATGGAGACTACTAACACACGCACATACACGCACGTATGTGTTATCAATCTCACGTTTTACCTCTCTCTCTCTCTCTCTTTCTATATTTATCTCTCTCTTTATATATATATATATATATATATATATATATATATATATATATATATATATGTTGTTTTGTTTTGGTTTTAGAGATATGTTTTGAATGAGTTCAATTATTTCCGAAAGTGCATTTTTACCTAAATGCGGGTTGGGAATAATTTTCCCTTTTAACCAATTTGGTAGCCCCCACATGAGGAGCGGTATATATATTATTTTAAAAATGTAATTATCCACTTACACGTGTTTCGTCGTCTACGACTCATCAGAGTGGCTGTATCAAGCGAGATTCGAAATCGAGACCCAACGGCTCATTACCGTTGGGTCCCGATTTCAAATCTCGCTAGATACAGCTACTCTGATGAGTCGTAGACGACGAAACACGTGTCAGTAGATAATTACATTTTAAAAATAATATATATATATATATATATATATATACATACGTGTGTGTGTGTGTGTGTGTGTGGTTGCGTACGGTACAATCATGTTGACACACCGATTCTCGCCAGATCACCGCAGTAAAGCAACGTTGAGCATGGCCAGTGCCAGATGGGTGACCATTCAGAAAGTCTAGGCCCTGTATGTACAGTGGTGAGTCGTTGAAATTTTCAGGCGCATTAATTCACTAGGAGGTATGCACCCGCAGTCTTCTTTAAGACATGTATCTACGAGAACAAAACTCTGATATAAAAACCTGCGGTTTACTATATACTCTGCACCGGCAAATGTTAGCAGTAATAACAACAAGTGTGAATAGTTCTATACAAAACCTTCACCACTATAAACAAATCATCTGTGTGGATTTCCGAGCATCCGAAATCGACAGAAGAATCCATATTATATATACATATATATATATACATATATATATATATATATATATATATATATTAACATACATATATATACACTTATATATGTACATACATATATATACATACATATATTGTTGTGGTGGCAACCACTTATTTGCATATGCGAATAACATAACACTATAAATGGCAAGCCTAGGTTGGCCTTGGTGTGTCTTACTCAAATGCCACCAGAAGTGACGCCGAAGAGCGTTCATGTCCTCCCACCAAGACTCTCTGACTCGACACCGTCATTTGTACATATTGTAAATATACCTTTTCTTTAATACACTTATTATTGCGTTATCTTGTTGTTTGCGTCTTCATTGTATTTCCTTACTAATTATTGTTCAACCTTGCAACTGCAACATATATATATACATAGACATATATATACATACATATATATGCATACATACATATATATATATACATATACACTTGTGCCCGATATTATTCATACCCCCCTTGAAAATTGAGTTTATTAGGTGTAACTTTGTAAGAATTTATTGTTTACGTCCATATTGATACATATTCTTAATAAACCTCTTCTGATCATTTTCGTCATTTTAAAATCTCGCGATACTTGTAATAAAAAAATATACAGCTATTCATAAAATCTGCAATGTTCAAAAATAATCATACCCCCTTATTTTTTCAGTATTAATCGAGTTTCTGACTGTTTGTTTCCTGTTTGATTCTTATTTTGAAATCTTTTATACAACCTTTGATTAATTTCATTTCGTTTTTTGCATTTTTCAGAAATTAAAATGATATCAACTGAAAACCAATAAAAGAATAAAAATTATTAGAATAGGGAAGAAAAAAGAGCTTAGTAATGATCTTAGGACTAAAATTGTGAATTCACATAAGGATGGTTTAGGTTACAAGTCAATTTCCAAGAAATTTGAGGTCCCTACAGCAACAGTACATAGCATCATCAAAAACTTCCAGAACCACCACACAACAAACAACTTGATTGGTAGAGGAAGGAAAAGGAAACTGTCTGCTAGAGCCACCAGGAATATTGTAAGAAGTGTTAATGTAAATCCAACCACCACTACTAAGGACATTTTAGAAAATCTGGAGTCTTCTGGCATAAAAATATCAAGGCAAACATTGCAAAGGACTCTGCGTGAAAATGGTCTGAAAGGAAGAAGACCAAGAAGGACTCCATTGCACACCGGAAAACACCTTGCAGCACGTCTAAAGTTTGCTAGGACCCATGTGAATTCTCCAGAGTCCGTTTTCTCAAGTATTTTGTGGACTGACGAAACAAAAATTGAATTGTTTGGCCATATGGATGCTTCTTACGTTTGGAGGAAGAAAGGAGAAGCTTACAACCCAAAGAACACCATACCCACGGTGAAATATGGTGGTGGTAGCCTAATGTTTTGGGGCTCCTTTTCGGCTAGTGGTCCAGGTAGTTTGGTCAAGATAGATGGAACCATGAAGAAGGAGCAATATTTGGAGATACTCCAGAAAAACATTAGACAGGATGCGGAGAAGCTCCATTTAGGACCAAACTGGGTCCTTCAACAGGATAATGATCCAAAACATACCGCCAAAATAGTCAAGAAATGGTTTGAGGATAATCAAATTAATGTTTTGGAATGGCCTAGCCAGAGTCCCAACATGAACCCTATCGAAAACCTCTGGCACATATTGAAAACTGAGGTTAAAAAGCGGAAACCTAGAAATTTGAGGGATTTGGAGAACTATTGCATTGAAGAATGGTCAAAAATCAGTGTTGATGCTTGTAAAAACCTTGTTGATAAATATCCAAAACGGTTACAGGCAGTTATTAAGAATAAAAGGCATGCTATTGACTATTAGTAAGAGAGGTATGAATAATTTTGAACTAGTGCCATTATTGTTTTTCTTTGTATAATGTTTCAAACTTGCATAATTTATTTATTTGTTGAGTTTAAATTAAATGCTTATACTTGATTTATTGTTTGAAATCCCTTTAATATTGTCTACCTTCTGGTTTGAGCAATATTCTTATAGAAATCTAAAAGATCCGAGGGGTATGAATAATATCGGGCACAAGTGTATATATATATATATGTATATATGTATATATATTCCGATGCCTCCATTTAGTCTCGAAAGACACAGGATAACCCCTGTAGTGGCAGCCATGCATGCAATTGTGAGGCAAGGTTGCGCAATCTCACACCACACCTTTCCTAAATCGGCACTGGTTAAATCCAGTGGCAAATAGAAGTCAAGGGCGACTGGAAACAATGCCGAGATAAGTGGAGAGCACATACAACACCTGAAATCCCAGATATCCACCCATTTAGTACTGACCAGTTTCAACATTGCTTAACTTTTGTTATCTAGCACGAACCGGTGCGTCAACGTGATTATCCCGTATATATATATATATATATATATATATATATATATATATATATATATATATATATATATATATAATAAGATATCGTTTTGTCAACTTATGTAAATTACGTCATTCTTATAGGTTAAGCACAAGATCAAATACTAATTTAATGTTTCAAAGAATCTGGTTGGATTCGAACTTTTCAAACCTAAGTTTTCTATTCGGTTATAATTCAACATTCCCGATTTTTCATTTATCTTTAAAACACGATATTTTAGTCCTAATCGCAATAGCCACGATTCCCAGTAAATATCGACCGTAATTATCAGGCATTTTTGTACACCATAGTGCAGTACCCTTACTGCTCTGTCTTTTGAAACTGAACATACCTTGTATAAACGCGATATGACGAGAACGTTTTGTAATACATTTGAGAATTAGTATTTTAAGAATAGCATAATAGTTATCTTCTATTCTTTCTATTCTTTTCTATCTTCTATCTATATAAATAAAATGAACTCATTTTGCCCGTGTGAGTTTGAACTTAATAGGATTAATAATCGAGACATAACATGCAAATGTAATGTGAACAAACTGCAGCACAGGATCTGAGGTCTGCTATAGGTCTATTACTTTTACACTTCCTCGATAACCGTACATTCCTATATTTTTCCCAGTCAGAGTTCACTGCTAAACCCGGTTAGAATCAATGGCAGTTGTAAAATCTTTTCTCTCCATTAAATTCCTACCACTCTTGTTACCACTTAACACTGCTGAGAACGCGTCCACAAGGAAGAGTAGGAATAAACACCGGTTTGGAATCGTGAAGGGTTATTAAAACGATTTTTCCCATTTTTTTCTATTTTTTTTCGCTTCTCTCCCATAAAAAAATTACGGTCCGATGAATATTATTGTGTTGCCTTTTTGCTTTTTCTTCCTTTAACGTACAATGCAAACTGCGTGATTACTCGGATTTTACTTCCGGTTTGACAACTCTAACCGCGGAATCTGACCATGAGTTGTATTTATTAGTACTTCTCACTAAAATAAACAAACAATTTCTTAGTTACCATTTATTATTCGATTGCAACGATACCGTGATATTACTTGCATTTTACTTAAAAAACAAAAGCAACAAAAATAAATAAATAAACGCGCTAAACGTCCAATTAAGATTAGATTGTTTTGTTTTATTTTGCATTTCTTTCTTCCATAAAACGCACACTGCGAGATGTTTATACTTCCGGTTTTGACGACTCCAACGGAGGAATATAACTATGAGCTTCATGTATTACTGCTTTAATCTACACAATTTTTTCAAACTAACATCTCATTTCTTACAAATTACTATTACAACGCAACCATATCATGTAATTACTTGCATTACACTTGAAAATCAAAAACACAAAAAAAATACTATTGCAACGAGACCGTGAAATTAGTTGCATTACACTTGAAAATCCAAAACAAACACAATACTATAAACTGCGCGACTACTCAGGTCTTACTTCCGGTTTGGACAACTCTAACCGACGATTCAAACTATGGGCAATTTACTATTTAATTTTATTCTTTACTTATTCAGATAGTGTAATTACTGACATTCAAATTGAAAAACAAAAACAAAATAAAGAACCAGATAAAAGTCCGATTAAGATCAGAAAATTAGAATTCTGTACGTGTTTACATTAGCATATGTGAATGATTCTTCTTCATTAACGAACTTACATTTGCTACTTACTGAGATTCCAACAACTTTTTCGTCAAACCCTTTCTATTTAATGTACCGTTTAGTCGGCTCGAAAAACGGTCTTTAGCTGTATCTTTCAAACATACAACTGCTGGCAGACACCGTTCCGTTGATTACGTTACATTCGTGAAAGTCAGTTCAAACTAAAAAACGCTGACACTGTTTTAGATAGATTTAAACAAATTTACCCAAAGTTAACACATTCAACAGAGTCCACGACCATCTGTCTTCTCCAAATACAGACATAAACACTGTGTTCTTCGAGATGATTAAACATTTTACATTAAATAAAAACACTAAAATAGCAAACCATTACGTACTGCAAGAGTACCACTTTTTACATTTCCGCATTTTTTTCTCTCTTTGTGGGAGTCGATTGCTGTACTAAGAATATAAGAAACATGCATTTTCTATTATTAGACTTTTCCATTACACCAAATTGAGCAACAGCAACGCGTGGCAGGGTAAAGCTAGTATATTTATATTATAATGATGTTTATATTTAGCATGGCTTATAGTATCTTTCGCCATGTACAACATACTAAATAAGATTATCGATTGTATTTAAAAGTTAATGAGAACTTGAGACTTGAACTTACAGCTAAAAAGGGGAATAGTTAACAGATATACAGATACAACGACGTATACTCCAAGGAGAATCCCCATCACAAATACTATTCTTCTATAGCCATAAAACCCCTTAACAATAATTAAAAAAAGAAAATTATAAGCCGGATACAAGGTTATAAATTCAGACGAACGAATGAACCACTTAATGTATATAGACACCCTAAAACTTTTTTGCAAGAAACAAAATGAGATTAGAAATGCTAATAAGCACAACCAGGATTTCCAGTCAAGATATCTGGATAGAATTTGAAATAGAAAAATGCGCATTACTAGTTATAAGAAGGGGGAAACTTTAGGCAGCAGATGGTATAGAACTACCCCAAAAAGAGGAAATGAGGATATTAAGCAAGCATGTCACTTATAAATATTCGGGAGTTCTGGATGTAAAAAATATCAAATCAACAGAAATGCAAAAGAAAAATGAGAAAACATACATAAGGAGAACAAGAAAATCCCTAAAATCTAAATTATATAATATAGTCATAATAAAAGGCATACACCTATAGACCGTTTATAGGCCGGACTACAAAAAGAACTGAGCATCTCATCCAGACGACAAAGAAACTTACGTCTGTACATAAGGCACTACACTCAATTTGGTCAAGATCAAAGTGTAGTATCTGTTCCGGCAGATCCTGCACTTAAGATAATTTGTACCAGTCAATGGAGGGGAAACCCTCTATACTGGGACAATTATTATTTTTGGTAACCAGAGTGACCCCTTTTAGGGGAGCTGGTTTTTACCTCACATTAAAAACGGCCTTGTGCCTAATTTGCTCAGTGGGGGAGCAAATAAACACCATCTGTTCCGGCAGATACTGCAAGCTATGACTAGCTAGGACTAGCTATGACTAGCAAAGACCAGATGTGGGGGCAACCCCACATGCCTGACCATTAACCAGCTCCCATTTCCCACCTCTTGGGAGCTGGTCCCCTTTTTCCCTTCCCCCTCCCTTCACTCCTCACATTAAAAATCGGCCTTGTGCCTAATTTGCTCGGTGGGGGAGCAAATAAATACCATCTGTTCCGGCAGATACTGCACTTAAGATAATTTGTACCAGTCAATGGAGGGGAAACTCTCTATACTGGGACAATTATTATTTTTGGTAACCAGAGTGCTCCCTTTTTGCCTACTTTAAGGGGAGCTGGTTTTTACCTCACATTAAAAACGGCCTTGTGCCTAATTTGCTCAGTGGGGGAGCAAATAAATACCATCTGTTCCGGCAGATGCTGCAAAGCTATGACTAGCACAGACCAGCTATGACTAGCAAAGACCATATGTGGGGGTAACCCCACATATCTGACCTTGGTCACTGAAGGGGCAACCCTTCATACCAACAGTTTCTAATCCAGCTCCCACTTCCCACCTCTCGGGAGCTGGATCTCCTCTTTCCCTCCCCCTTCCCCCTGTCTCCACATTAAAAAACGGCCTCCTGCCTAATTTGCTCGGTGGGGAAGCAAATAAATAAAAAGATCAAAGTGTAGTATCTGTTCCGGCAGATACTGCAAGCTATGACTAGCTATGACTAGCAAAGACCAGATGTGGGGTCAAAGATAATTTGTACCAGTCAATGGAGGGGAAACCCTCTATACTGGGGCAATTATTATTTTTGGTAACCAGAGTGCCCCCTTTTTGCCTACTTTTAGGGGAGCTGGTTTTTACCTCACATTAAAAACGGCCTTGTGCCTAATTTGCTCAGTGGGGGAGCAAATAAATACCATCTGTTCTTCAGATACTGCACTTTCATTTCTTGTTCTCTTTCGGTGGAGGATCAGTCCTTCACGACTGAGACAATTCTTTTTATTTTTGTACCTTTTCTCCACGTTAAAAAAAACGACCCTGGTGTCTAACTTTGTCCCGTGGGGAGGCATAGTAAATAGGTACATTCAAGTATGACACTGAACGACTCTTTGAAAAAAGGAGAACAGTGGAAGACGATTAGTTAGTATTAAAGATTCGGCGAATCACAAAAGACAACAAGAATGAGAAAAATACATAACAGAGAAAGACTAATCATCAAAGCCAATCACCGTAAAAAATGAACAAAACTGAGAACAGAGGAACAACTAATAAGATAAGAAAAATGAGAAAAATACGCAGAAAAATTGACGATTTATAAATATGAAATATGAAGAGACTTAAGAAAACACTTGATGATAGCAACGAAGAAGATACCTAAAGAGAGAATCTGAATCACTAACAGCCGCACAAAGTAACGCGATTAGAACAAACTACCTCCACCATAAGATCGACGAGACGCTATAAACTGCAAATGTAAACTATGCGGAAATAGGGGCGAAACGTAAAAACACCTTATCAGTGAATAAAGCAAATTACTGAAAAAAAAATATAGAAACATACACGAATAATTGGGGGAAGCAGTATATAAGAAACGATGCAAGAAACTGCATTTAGAACATCTAGTCAATTGGAACTAACACAACTGGTAGCAATAGTTGAAAACATAAATCATAAAATACTAGGGATCAAACGGGTAAAACACTCGAAGCAAGTAGACTCAATATTATGATATCAGTAATATAGAGAAATGCGGGCAGACTCAGCAGAACGCGGAATTAGTATAAAAACGACGAAGAAGCGAGGCGAATATTGGGAACATGCTAAAGAGCTGAAATTTATATTAAATATGAATAAAGTCAAGATAACAGAGATAATTGTATTTTATTATCATTTTTATTTTTATTTTTATCTACTTTTATTTTATATTTCTTCTTTCTTCTATTTTTCTCCTCATTTAAACGTCGTTAATTTATTTTTTACTATCATGTGACTTTCCTCCTGATCAAGAAATGCTGTGAACTTTTTTTCAATTTTCATTACGGTTTTTACTTGTGTATTAGAAGCATCAACTGAAGAGGTTTCTAGTTACTTTTAAATGGTTTACCGAAACATGCTCATAAATGTGTAGCGACATATAATTCGGTATTGAGTCTTCTTGTATGCTCCCGTTTAATCCAGGAGTTGTTTGACATCTGAAAAATATTAAAAGAAATAATTATATATATATATATATATATATATATATATATATATATATATATATATATATATATTCAATCACATCTGATTGAATACGACAGAGTTTTTCCCCCGATTTTGTTGGATATCTTTTCAATTTGCCGAGTGGTCTTTGTTTTCATTTTGGCTGGCATGTTGTGTATCATCGCGTCCAATAGTTGCTTAGCCATATTCTTCTCAAGCGCGTTCTATCAGTACATTCGATCGTCCTCAGGAGCGATTGTTGTTGTTGTCGTTTTCTTTATTAGGGCTTGGTGTATTAATAGTCAGTTTATTTTGCTATTTTATTATTTTTTATTGTATTGGTTATAAAGGTGGATGCAGTATGGGTAATGTCGAATTATTTTTATTTTTATTTTCTTCTTTTATATTTTATTTATTTAGTTTCGTATTAGTTGTTTTGTGTTACTGGTTGCTTGTCGCTGAAGTGTTGGAGACTTAATTCTTGAAAAACTGTATGAAACATCTATGAGTACCACTAACTCTAAATTTGGGAGTGCAACTTGAACTAAGGTTTGGTGCTAGAAAAAAAAAAAATTTTTAAATGTTTTTCAAGAATTAAGCTGCAACACCCGTTAAACAATATGCGGACATTTGTTTATTTTTTTAAAATTCTGTGTGAAGAAACCACTTTGGACTACATATTTTTAAATAAGAAAAAACACCTTAGTTTTAGAACGTTACATGTTGGTAAATAATTAAATTCTGTCAAGATTTTGCTGTTGGTGCTTTTTTATAATTTTCGGCTGTTGACTTTTCTACATTTTTAATAAACGAATGAATATTTTCTAATTAATGAGGGTGATTAGAGCGTATTTTAATATATAAGACCTGGAACAACCCCCCTTAATAAAATGTACTTGGGAAAACCGCTTTTATAACGAGTTTTAAATGAAAAAAAATAATTCTGGAAAGGAAACAAATAGTCAATAAATAATTGTAAGGAAGGCATTAAATGCTACTTGTCTACCTACCTGAATGAGTTAAGTATTTTTACAAGAAAATCACCACTTATCAAGGCCCGAAGGCCACTCGGGGATAAGGGTTATTGCGTGTACAGTAATCAATGAGATTATATCGTAGATTATATCGTAGTAATCGCTAGTAATGGAGATCTGATAACGTGTCTTACTTGAGGGGGCAGTTCAACAGGAACTTGTTTATGTTAGACTTGAAGACATCCAAGTTGTAGTCAGGTGGGAAACAGGTAAACGGAAGAGAGTTCCACAGACGTGCGCTTCTAAGAATGAAGCTTTATTCATGGAATCTACGTTTTGATTTAGGCACATATAAAGAGTAGGGAAAATTACTGACAGTGATTTCAGCTAGACGGGTGTTTTTCGTGAAAGATTAGGGAGGACCAGAGATTGGAGCTCAGACGAGCACTTGCCATGGAAATAGCGATAAAACAAACGACAGGCGCGCAACGTCCCTTCTGTGAGAGAGAGGTTGCAGAGAAGAGAAAAGGGCACCCCCACTAGGCTATGAAGTTTATGTTTTAAAGTGTTTTCAAGCGCTTTTCTTTCTGTTTTTTAAATCTTAAATTGCGAGTTCGTGAGTGTTTAATATCTCCACATTTAGAAGAAATCAAAATTGTGTCCATTAGATTGCAAATGAAATCTCCAGAACTAGCGGGAAAACTGCTAATTTGGCAACAATGATAATTTCCATTTGTTGGCGCAATGTAAAATATTATCCTGTAAAAAAAAATTCTATCTATAAGAAAAGAGTATATAAACGTCGATTTTTTGCCGATTTTTGATACTTATCGGATGAATTGCTGTAAAAATATATAAGAACACTGCGAGACATATGCATTACCTTTGTTTGAAATTTGCAAGAGATAAGCTCAGCTGTTTCGGAACTTATGATGAGGGAACTTACTCAAACACTCAAGTCACTTTTATATAATAGATATAAATTTCTGTATGTGTGTAATTCTCTGTTTTTCTTTCGCTTAGAACATGCATAAGGATATATATATATATATATATATCCTTATGCATGTGCATAATCACTTACATTCTGAATATATATATATATATATATATATATATATATATATATATATATATATTGAAAATGTAAGATATTATGTAATTATTTTCACAGTTACACAACATCGCAGCTCACAAGAGCCATGGCAACAAACAAACCGGAAGTCCAAGAGGTCAAACTGATGAGCCCAAATGAGGTCAGAACTCGAGACTTTGACTTCTGGTTTGTTTGCTGTCATGGCTCTTGTGTGCTGCGACGTTGTTTGGCTGAATATATATATATATATATATATATATATATATCCCAGAGGAAAAATATTACCAAATGATTTTTTTTATTGCTAAAAGCAATAAACATAGACAATTAAAATTGTTATAGTTTTTTAGACATTTAAGATAGATAGAATAAGCGAGATGGAAATTGAGGCAGAAAACGGAGAGTGTAATTAAAATCCAGAATGAATGCTAAATAATTAAATGGAAAATTCTAGTAGTAAGGAGGTAAAGAACGAACGTGTCTTGTAATCCTTCCAAGGTAACAATCACATGCCACCATATTTCCTTCCTTTCACCGCTGGTTGAATAAGAAATCCAGCAAATATTTGTTTTTATATATCCGGTAAAGATTTTTTTTATGTAAGGTTAAAAAATTAAGTCCAAGTGGTAAATCCGGGTGGTGAATAAAAATAAATATATATCCGAAGGCAAAATACAAGAATGGTTTTTAAAAACATTAATGATAGTCATTAAAAAAAAATCAGATGCAGCTCTGGTTAGTATATTTATCAATCAGTACCAGTGAAAATGTTTATAAGTAACTACCTTCAAAATCTCAAATTTAAAATTCTGATATACATTCTAAAATTAATTTCGATTATAAGAGAAAATCGGGAGTACGGTTAGGGGAATAGTTTGAAGGGAGGAAGAAAAAAGCGAAAAAGAAAAGAAGAAGAAAAGGAAAAGATCTTATGAAAGTTGGCACGTGTCAAGTCCAGACATGCATGTTCATTATATCTAGGTCAATGTGTCAACTGTATTTATATATATATATATATATATATATATATATATATATATATATATATATATATATATGTATGTACGTGTGTATGTATGTATGTATGTATGTATGTATGTATGTGTGTGTGTACATAAAAACAAGACTTTTATATAAACCCTACAATTAGACTCATTTGCCCCTCAAAATAATATATAGGATTAGTTAGTAAAAATATTCTAGATAGAATTATCCCTAAAATAAAATCCGTAATAAAATACCCACTATGGCAATCTTCTACACAGGTAATTGATTGGTTTTCAAACATCCACAATAAAAAGAATCTTAAATTTCTTTATTTTGACATCGAATCCTATTACCAATCGATATTACCAATCGATATTACCAATCGATATTACCAATCGATATTACCAATCCTATTACATAAGTCCACCTTAATGGCACGTAAGATAATTAATATCACACCAGACGAAATTAATCTAATACAATCAGCGAGAAAATATTTAATAACCTTTGACAACAAATATTGGACCAGAAACAATACCCCTGACTATTTTAACGTTTTGGGTGGGTTTGACTGACTCAGCTCAGGTCACTTATCTGGTTGGCTTTTGTCTCTTAGGTGAAATTCATAATACACTCCACGAACAATTAAAATTGGAGAGGGGGCTATGCAGAGATGATGCACACTTCGTAACAAACTCCACAACTAAGTATTAAGAAAAAGCAATTAAATCCTTACATGAATTATGGGCTTACTATAAAAATCGACCCTAATAATAAAAAAAAAGTTAATTTCTTAGGCATAACCTTAAATCTTGAAAACTCTACTTTTGAAGCCTATCATAAACCAAACCAATCCGTACTATATGTCCATAATGAATCAAACCACCCTAAATCAATATTGAAATAAATAGTCCCCAATGTCTCTTTAAGAATTTCTAAACTATCTTCTGACAAATCTACATTTAACAAAAACACAAAACATTACAATGAGGTCCTTAAAAAGTCAGGATACAAATCACAAATTAAATACCTAAATTAAAATGATAAAAACACAAACTACATAGAAAACTAAAATAATTATAATACACCTACTAAAAACATAATAACCTATAATATGACCATGCCATCCCATATACAAATGGCAAAAAGTAATCTAGCAGCATACAAAACCAAATTAAACCACAAGCATTAGCTACTCACACAAAGAAACAAAGCAAAATCTGTAAGCGTAAAAGCAAACATAGAGTAATCCTATGGTTTATCCCTCCATACTCTTAAAATCCTAAGACAAATTTAGCCAGGGAATTCTTTAAAATATTAGAAAATATCTTTAAAGCTCCTCATAGATACAATAACATCTTTAATAAGAACACTATCAACGTGTCTTACTCAACTATGCCAAACCTACATCAACAAAATATTTAGTTTCAACAATAAAAAAATTAGTATGATACAAAATGCAAATATGGAAATTATAGCAGACTGTAACTGTAGAAGAAAAATAAAGGTCCTTTACAATGTACCTGCAAAGTAAAATATGTGGTTTATAGCATCACAGTGTCAAAACTCCAAATATAAATCATTTTATTTTTATTTAATTTTATTATGTTTGTCAACATGAAAATAAGTAACTATTTTTCTTTATCTTTTATATATTTTCCAGATATATCTGCCTTACTTAAAAATGCTAGTTTTAATTTTGGTATCTTTAAACCCCCACCCATTCTTTTTTCTGATGAGGAGACTTTGTTTTATAAAATTAAAGGATAAAATTATTGTCTAAGACTTAATGACCTTACTCAATAAAAACATCGTTTCGGAAACGATCGTACAATTTATTGCTTTTGTTTGTTCTTCCTTTTGAAACCTATTTTTATAATAGATTATGAAGCATTTTACTCAATATTAAAATAGCTCTGGGATACCTATGCCTATTTAGCTTATTATATATCTACATTACAACGAGCACTGTTTTCTTTTAATTCTATTAATGAATTTACTAATACATTAAAATAAACTCCGCTCTTTAGACTGTTGTTCCTATTCCCTTAATATATATATATATATATATATATATATATATATATATATATATATATGAACAAATGATTAATAAAATATGTTAAAAGACATCTTGAAAAAGAGTTAAAAACATATTTAATTTTAAAAAAGGAAGCACAAGATAAGTGGATAGTCCTTAATCCGCGGAGTTTCGAAGAAATACTCTCCTTCTCATCAGAGGGCAGAAATTAGCAAAATGCAGGATCGGATTTTGCATATAAAAGTATTTAATGAAACTACAAGTAAGTCAAAGATCTTACTTGGTTAAAAAAAGGGGGAGGTATTTTTCTTTTGCCTCCTGTTCCCCTTACCTCACCCTTTTTTAACCAAGTAAGATCTTGTTACATAAATTTATAAAAATTCTAAGTGACAAATACAAAACTTATGAAGATATAAGAAAATCCAAATATAAAATGTAAAAATGCATAAAAATATTTAAATTAAATTTGCAAATTATATATTAAATAAACTGATAAAATACCATATATAAATATAAATGATATAGAAAAAAGAATGATAAATAAAATAAATAAAACAAATTCGTAATTGAATAAGATAATGCATAACATACATCTACATTTATATTAAAAATTGGAGTACAAATTACACATAAGAAGTCAAGATAAATACACAAAGATTGGATAAAGCGCCTGTCTTCAATAATTCACAACATAATAAAGAAACAAATCAGCACTATATGAATATATAAACGCACGGAGATATTAGGTTAAAAATAAGTTTGTTTATATCAAATATCAACCCCCTACACACATAAAGGGGGCACGCATTGTTTGTTTCTTCCCTAATGATATGATTAAATGATGTTCTAATAAGACTCTCTATTTACATAAATTTGTGTTATACATAAATGCTAATAGTTCAAAGTTAAACAAGTCTAGAATCTTTTGAGATGATATCCAGGAATTAAAATCTCATCATTGATAAAATATAATTAATTCGACAAAATATAACGGCGTATATACCTTAACGCTTACATTTAAAATCAGGTACAATCAGGTCTTAAGTATAAACATACTACTAGTGGATGATCGGTCGCTTTTTAACGGGTTCAATCGTTTAAATGTGTTTAAAATCTAAGTGAAATAATACTACAGAAAATTGTAAAACTGGTTATTAAAAAGTAACGCAAAACAAAAAATTATATCAAAATAAAATTTAAAACAATCGTAATTAAAATATTCTTTATTAAATTTTACAGTTACTATTTAAAAATAGAAATCAAGCCATTACATATTGTGCGTGTACTATAATGGACATGGATAAAATTTAATGATTACATACAGAATACGTAGGTCATTATTATGTATAAAAAGCAACGAATAATTTAATTTTTTATAAGATACTAATATATTTAAAATTATTTTATAAAAGATATATAAAATAATACCACTGTAGATCTTAGTGAAATACAAGCAAATTCGGTCGAATAAATAAGGAATACAGATGCCAGGAAAATTACTGAATCACCTAAAATATAACAGAATTATGATTGATGGGAGATGCCTGAATTTTGTACTAGATAATTATTACAAGGAACACATTACATATTAAGATAGCATATGCGTGTAGGTAACATCAAGCTGATTAATCGCAAATTTTCCGAATTAGTGATATAAAATTTAATATATATCATTTAATTATTTGGAATGATATTGAGATAAGTATTATTTATTCACTTTTTTTTTATTGCGGACTATTATTCTCATCTTTTATTGGTTGTTGTTTCACGCCGTTTCGGCCAACTGGCCTTCGTTAGGTGGTAACAACGAGAAGATACGATTAAACCTGAATGGTTGGCTGAAACGTCGTGAAAAAAAACAACTAAAATATGAGGACAATAGTCCGCAAAAAGAAATGAATAAAATTTAATGTTAAACGGTAAATGTATTCTAAACTGCGATACAAATTATGAACACTACCAATAAAAGAAGTTATAATACGTTTACGTTAAAATAAATGTAATGATTTGTCCACACAGTGATAATAAATGGTTAGATTACCTCACACAATCATTAAAATATTAGCTACGTTATAGTTTCTATTCATATAACAATCACACAGGCTCTATATAGTAATATAAACATATAACCTATATTTCAACATAACATAACACAATATAAACACCAGAAAATACACAGAGAATTAGAAACCTGGGCAACGAAGGCTTAAGGATTACTTACTAAATATATTTAATAAGTAAAAATTATATAAGCTTTGATAATTAATATAATCTTTACTGGGATTTAAAATTACAAAGTAGATTACTAACATAAAATAAAATCCTGTGAGAGATAAAGGAGGGAGGTTTAAGTGGCCAGATTAAGTCTAACGAAGGTGTAAGTGGTTATATTTGATTCATGCTAGCAAGTAGATAATACTTCATCATTTTTGTTTAATAATTAACAAAAGAAAGCTCATCTCTACACAGTGCATGATATTTGCCTAAGTGTATATAGGACCTCATATTTTTAATCAACTGTCATTTGAGTATATATATATATATATATATATATATATATATATATATATATATATACTGACCTGAATGGTTATCTCTACACCGATGATTTCTCAAGCATGGAACGTACGTGTGAAATAATATATATATATTAGTGATAGAATGATTTCAATATTGTTCCCGGTTCCAATACAATTACAGATTCCAGACTAAATTCCCGATTCCGATACAATTACCGATTCCTATTCCGATTGTGTGTAAATCTCTAAATCTTTAACTATAAAAGTGTTATTTTATCTCGATTACTGTAAAAACACATCTTAAATGTCCCTATACTTTCTCACACGTAAATACACACTTCTGAGGAGGTGATCTAGAGATTTTAGTCTTACTGAAAGTTTAAATCAATAAATATTTATTATTTTATTATTACTACAAGCAATGGAAAATGTTTCTTAAAACAAGATCAAATAAAAAAGATAATTTAAGGAATCGGTTTTGCCATCGAAAAATTGGCTTAATTTTTTCCGATCCCGATACCGATTCTGATACCCCAACAAGCTCCGATATTTTTCCATTCCCGATTCCAATTAATCGTCCCAACACTAATATATATATATATATATATATATATATATATATATATATATATATACATACATATATATATGCATATTATACACAGACACACAGAGAGACACCCCATATATATATATATATATATATATATATATATATATATATATATATATATATATATATATATATATATACAGATATATATATGGGGTCTCTCTGTGTGTCTGTGTATAATATGCATATATATATATATATATATATATATATATATATATATATATATATATGGGGTGTGTCTTTGTATAATATGCATGTATGTATATAGGTGGGCGTATTTGTGCTTAAATAGAACCGCTCGTTAATTTTTAGGCGCTTCGTAATTTCTCACTTTTTTTTTTTTTTTTTTTGATATTTGTCTGTATTTGTCTTTGCGGGGTCGCTAGTTCGCTCCGAGGTCGTGAACGAAATAGATTCGTATCTCTTCTAATTAACAACTCTACGAATGGGCTCATCTTTCAGAAGCTCTTTTTTTGTACGCCTAGGTTAACAATAACGGTTGTCAACCCAGCCTTCTCTTCGCAATAACTGATCAAGAATTAATCAGTCCATGCCAGAGGATGATGAATATTGATTTGTAATTCAATTTAAATGTCGTATTTAGTGAATCTTTTAAATTCTCATCATTTTGACGACATTGTATATGATCAGGTCTTTTAAATTTCCTTGTGTTCTATTTCATTAAATGCGTATCTATATAACAATATGTTAAAGAATATTGCATGGTCGTACGTTGTCATCTTCCAGCTTTCTCTTACACCCTTTGATCAACTTGATGACCGTAAATGCAATGCAAAAAAAAAAAGAAAAGAAAGGAACTTACCAAAATTATCTACTGTCTGTTTTTGTAATGTATTCAGCTATACATAATTTATCCTTCTCCGTTGTACAAAAGTAAAAATATACACATGCTTATAGTCTTGGTTTTTGCAATCATACAACAACAGTCAACAAAGTTTTATTTCCATTCAAGGGATAGTATGACAAGACACAGTTCGGTTCAATATGAGGATTGTGTGTGGTTGTTGGAGCGACGGCAGATGTGCATCGACTGGCTATCGTGTTCTCTCTCTTTCTTCTGTCTAACTGGTTGCATTTGTTTTTACTTATATTTATATAAACCCACATTCCTTGATCGGAATCTAATTGTTCGCTTCGATTTGAAATTTCGATTGGTTATTGTTCCACCTTTTAATCCATTTAAAATATGTTCTCTTTTTTTTCAGGATCTCGATTCTTCAATTGAAATGTAAGGTTGACGTCATCACCAGCAATCGAATTTACATCTGGTTTTGCCCGTATCCGATATTTTCTAGCGTGGTCAGTCACTTATACTAGATTTTGTCTAATGCTTAATTCTAACTTAAACTCTTTGTCATTGTATAATATCCGTTCTGCTCGAAATTATATCTTAGATCTACGTGTGCGTCAGACCCCCATAGAATGAGATCTATCACACATTCTGACAAAGACATCAAAGATTGACTCACATAATTGAATATATGTTTTACAGAAATAATTTTCAAAGAACAATTTTATCCTGAGGTGCTTCTTTGTTTCTTCTCAGCAACTGCTGATTTAAATGCTAGTCGAATGTGCTTATCAGCAAAACCCTCTTTCCATACTTTTTTGCCAGATCAGCACGATGCCATTGTCACTTCTGTTATGCCAATACAATTTTCCATCAACACAAAATCATCTATAATCTCGAACATTTTGGAGATTACTTGTTGCCTGTTAGCTGAGTTATAGTCGTGCATCCTTAGGAGGTCCAGGCTCCCATATTTTGAGTTCTTACTCTTTGGGAACTGGTTTGTTTATTGCTAATCGCATGGGTTGTCCGTACCAGATAATGCTGACGGAATATCTGAGGCATTTTTGCAGGTCATCCTCTAAAGTTTTATTGGTTTATTATTATTTTTACAATCCCATTTTCTTGACCTTTGGATTACATCATAAAGCAGTGAGAGGGAGTTGGACAAACTCTACAGATGTGGTCGAGCTATGTAATTCCAAACCTCCAGTAAAACAGTCTAATTTACGTAACGGCGAGTTTTTGCTACATCTTCATTATTGACGGCAATAACACGGGGCTGTACAAATCGTATATTCGCATACTTGGGCAGCATTCCTTCACCTATACACGTCTGACTGTATATCAGCGCTAAGCTCTGCATATTAATTTGTTCAATATGGTTGGCTAACTTTCTGACATTTTCGGCGAAAAAATAGAGGAATTCACAAAACTATCGCGGCATTATATATTCAAGTCTTGAAACCTAACATCAACAACCAAACCCATTTTGAGGTTCGGACGGCGTACTTAAGTGATTATAGGCGCATTATATAATCAATCAATTCTAAAATTGAACATTTTGTATACCATTGTCTCTAAAGACGACACATCTAGGTTGAAAATATTCTTATGTTTGACAAATTACTCTACTCTCTCGCTGAAAACGCGAGTAAGTTTGTCCACTATATTAAGAAAAATAGACAAATAAGGAATATGAAAAGATTAGCGTTCATATTTAACTAGACCTGTGTGCATATATATATATATGTGTATATTTATATGTATGTATATATATATATATATCTCGATATTTCCTTCTATCTATCGATCTATGTATCAATCTACTGTTATATATATATTTATATATATATATATATCTTTCTATCTATCTATCTATCGATCTACTGTTATATATATATAGAAGAGAAAGCAATATACATACACAATATACGATGCAGGAATATATTTATATAAATATATTCCTTTATCGTTTTTATAAAAATAGCCCTATTTATGTCTGTCTCTTTTTGTCGCTCTTTGTTCTTCCGTATCAAGATTACGCTAATCCTGATAGATATTAAGAAAGGATCTCAAGTTCTTGTACCTCCGCTGCTTATTAAAATCAGAAAGAGATGAAGTTGGATGATGGGGGTTTGGCGAGTCTCAAACGATATCTTGGAGACTAAGACGCCAGGTATAAAAACGCAGATTTGATACGACGTCGAATGGCGCCAAGGGGCCGCCATTTTTCGTCATATCAGATTGTTTTTAAATTTACAAATCTTTCCATCTTTTCAATTCTCCTGTGTTTATTTCATATTAGCAACGATTAGTTTATGTGCTGTAGTTTTCTTTATATTGGTTGTTGTTATTTTTTATTATTATCATTAAGTGTGTTTTTTTTTTCTTTTACTATTTTTGTTTGGAAGGCCATAGACGGAAAAATTAAAATTGCAGTATTTCATTTTCATAAGATTTGTTTAATGGGAATGGAAAAATACATATGCAGAAAAAAAGGCAACCGAATGTGAACACACACACACACACACACAAACACACACGCACACACACACACACACACACACACACACACACACATATATATATATATATATATATATATATATATATATATGGCCTTGAAAAACCACATGGGAGACAACTGAAGCAGCAAAACTGAAGCTGCCCTACAGGAAACTATTCATACAAATGTAGCAAATTAGGGCATATTTCATTGGTTTGAAAATATAGGTACTTTTTACCAATTTTTATAAAATTTTAACGAGAAAATAACAGCAAAATGTTAAAAAAAACATGCACATTTTGATGTAGATTCGTCCCATAGAACCAAAGATATGAGCTTTTCTATTATTCAATTTGGCTACTAGTATATATATTTATCTGTTTATTAACTGTTTCACAACTGCTCATGCGTGAATTGTTCGCATGACAAATTGCTTTTGTTAAGAATAAGTAGGTTTGTAAAAAGTTTTAACGATCGTCTCAATTTGGCTTAATGATTTTCTTCCGTGACTCACTGTCCTTAGGTTTTGGTTTCGATCTCCGTTCGAGTCTTTTTTTTTTTTTTAGTAATAAGATTTGAATAAATAGAAGAAGCATAATACTTGCATGCACATGAATCCGTTTTATTATGAATTAAGATATAATATTTATGCGCATTTTACGATCGGGCAACGCCAGGCGGCCTGCTAGTATGGTTATATATTTGTGAAAAGTAGAAAGATTTGATTATGTCTATAAACTGGCTGAATTTATTTTTAAATAATAATCATATTTTTATACAAATTTAGTTCACACACAATAGCGTACTATAGGAAAGGCAGAGGTAATCATTTGTATTAGAGGGTTTTTTAAATCAAGTCTGGAACATTATTTAATTACACACATATACACATATCCGTACAAATATAAAGCGATAGAAAGAGAGAAAGAGATAGAGAGAGAGAGAGATAGAGAGAGAGAGAGACAGACAGACAGACAGACAGAGAGGGGGGAGATAACTTGAAACAAATAAAATCTTTAAAATTAGAACATTAACGATTTTACGTTCGATCTTTTCTGAGTCGGGTTTACTTGTTTATATCCTATAGATGTTTCTTTTTTTTTTTACATTTTTACACCATCTATAATATATCTCTTACCTATCTGTTTAAGTGTATGTATGTATCTATGTATGTATGTATGTGTGTATTTATGTCTGCATAAAACCTTCGACAGAGGCGACGGACTTTCACGAGATCGGTATTGTTTTGAAGCACGTGCCTTCGGACGGCAAGTATCGAAAAATTGGCTAAAATCATTAATTCCTTCAACTTAAACAAGGGACTTTTCTACAAGGAGAGGTCGGTTTTTCCGCCGATATTTTCGAAAGTCATATCCTTTCATCGATTGACTAGCCTTAATTTAAACCTTCGCCACTTCCAGTTTTGCGATGGTCGCAACAAGAATGACCTCACGTTTTGTTTTTCACTTTCTTTTCCTCCTTTGTGTTACGGGTTCGATTCTGCCTGCCTACTACCACTATTTTTTCTTAACACACACCTCCAAACACCCGAGGAACGCCGGGAACCCAGGCTAGTCACAAATAGAAGTCAATGAAAAAGATACACATAATTTATCATGTAGATGTTACTGTTAAAGAAGTATATCCAGCTATTATAGGAAAACTTGTTACAATACACATGTGGTGTCGTATTTCTGATATTTTTATAAAATATGAACTAAAAATGAAAAGGTATCTATATATAAATGATAATAAACTTTAAAGAATAAAAAAGTAGAATAATTAACTTTTTTCTGATTGATCTAAAACTTTTGGTTATTTGAAACCGCCATAAAATAAGAAATAAAAGAACTCTTACATAGCTAGAAAGCAATCGTTCGTTTTAGAAATTAGAAGAGCATCGTTACCTCCCCGGGCATCTATACTCTGGTAAGTTGGGCAGTTATATCCTACAATTTTTAAAAATTTAATTTTTCAAGTTGGATCCAATATTTGAGGTGCGTTAGTTTATTAACGATGAAAATACAGAACTGTAACGAATGGATTTCTACATAACACCGTTGTTCCAGCGCGGGTCGTGTTCTGCATAAATGCCGAAGACTGCTATGGTCTTTCCTGATCCTGGTGAACTTGAAGAAATAATCTGATCAACTTTAATCATCCTTCTAGTATAAGGGAATACATGAACAGATAAAAATCAAGTGTATTAAGTTTTGTAGGCCTATCTAATCTCTTGAAAGTATTCACAAAACCTACAAATTGGTGACCCCGACTACAAACAAATATACACAAATTCTTCACCATGACTGAAACTGAGTGCTCCAATGCTGTTGCTGTTCGGGTGCCTCCATTCATGGAAACTGCCGTCAACGGATGGTTCGCAATAATTGAATTGCCGTATATATATATATATATATATATATATATATATATGTATATGTGTGTGTGTGTGTGTGTGTGAGTGTGTGTGTGTGTGATATTTCGGGAATATTACCCTTTGCCAGATGTGTGTTCAAATTATAGGAAAACTTGTTACAACACACCAAAGAACAGATATGTGTGAAGTAATTAATAAGATGTTTGCAAATCAATATTAAATTAAGTTAATCTATAGCACATCCTCGATAAAAAAAGTAATGCATGGGATGATGGTTTCAGGACAGTTGAGCAGGAATTACATTACCTCCATTCGCAAAATATGAAAAGATAATGCCTGATGAATATTATAGGAGAACATAATATACATTAAACTAACCCTGAATTGTACACCAGTCCTAACTATTATAGTAAACTGAATTGGCATAGTTATTTTCTCCGTGGATTACCCATTTTCACTTTTAAAATTCAATCGTGATTGGCAAAGCCAAAGGCAAAACAACTATTTTCCTTTACAACAAATAAACCAAACCAAACACTAGTAATAAATATTTCAAGATATGAAACTTGGATCATAAAAACTTTTTTCTACAACGATCGCATTCGGTATTTGTTGTGGAGACGCCCACTAATTAGCATACATGGGTGAACAAGATATAGATAAAGGTATCAAGTCAGCAAGACTGGAGAGCTGTGTTCGAACGCCGGATAGGCAAGACGCATGTGCCGGTTGCTCCATGAAAGACTTTAACACACCCTCTGCCGGACAATCTTCCAACTGCAGTACAACTGCACCTTTGTAAACATGTATTATCTTTTCGTCTTAATATATTTGTTTTACCTTTACTTTCTGCGTTCGTGTTGTTATTGATACAGACACAACATTATTAAAAAGCTAAAATCAGTTGAAATGCCGTAAAACATAACAACCAAACTTGAAGCATAAAAACGGTTTTACTGTAGTTACAAGATTTGACATTAAATTAACAAGCAAGGGTGGATGTTGTCAATCAAACGCGCAAATCAAACCAATCACCGTGAATAATATTTGAAGATATACGTAACTTGAAACATAAAAGCGTTTTACCAAAATGATCTGATTTTTTATTTAATAGAAAATAATTGAGAAGTCGTAAAACAAATCAACCAAACCAAACGTCATGATTAAATATTTGAAGATATGAAGAATTTAATAGCATAAATACTTTTCTTATAATGGCTGAATTCGTGTTCAAATGCAGAAAAAGGTTTGATATGCCGTAAAATAAAGCGACTAAACAAACAAACAAAAAAAACATAGCTAGATAACCAACTAGAAACAGCTTGGGTTAGATACGCAATTTTAAATCATAAACGATTAATGGGTTTTTATTGAAAATTCTATTCTATTTACGATTGAATTTACATATTTATATGTTTTGCGTGTTTAGTTGGTTAGCATTCATTAAGAAGAAAAACTGAATTAAATACGACAGCCGCATTCTCTTGTTTCTCGTGGTGATAAGAAGGCTTCATCGCTTAAAACAGGAGGTCACGTGTTGTGTGGGTGTCTGTCGCTTGGACGCCACTTAGAACGATTAATTCACAAAAAAGTGTGACTCGATATTTTTGGTGGCATGTATGTAAATTTCTCCTCCCGTCGAATGTGAAAGCTCAGTCATAGCCAATCGTCAGCGACAATGCTTTTCTATAAGCAAGTATTATAAAGCAAACTGCGAATATGCGAATGTAATGCTCGCCGATGATCCAGTTCTTACTATGTCCCGTCGGTGAGGTGGGTGATCCCATTACGAACACAGTAACCGGCAGTGCTTTCTCGTTTTGTCTTCGTCGTCTCGATCAACTTACAGACACATTAAGGTGCGTTAACCTTGAGACATAGTCGCAATACTGTTACAAATATCGGAAAGATATTTAATTGAAGAGATTACTCACCGTATTAGAGAGAGGGAGAAAAAGATAATGAAGGTTTGAGACGCGATTTTGCATGAAGCCGCATTGTGTGTCCGTCGCTATTTGGGAGGAGTGAGCTACGTTTTGCGTGGCTGCATCACACGGTTCCTCCCGTAAGTATTCTGTGTTTATTTCGAAAGGATTCTAACTAAAAGCAATACATTCATCGGATACATATGTACTATGAAGTATAATTAAGATTAGCAAAAGATTTATTATATCGATTATAAATATTACAATAAGTCCTTGTCTGGTAAATGTCAGTTTTCCATAAAATCTCTCTTGTGTGTATGTATATATATATATATATATATATATATATATATATATATATATATATATATGTATATATATGTATATATATATATATATATATACATAAGTATATATATATATATATAATAGGGGCTATAGTTGGTAACAATAGAAGGAAGAAGTGCCCAGAAGAGAAAATATGTTTATTTATTATTTCAACCCCGGAGAGTTTTACTTAAATCATTACATGTTGTTTAAAAAAAAGACAGAGAAATAAATTATCCTGCTGATCTTATCAGACGATCTAAGCAAAAAAAAAAAGCTTAGATCGTCTGACGAGATCGGCAGGATAATGTATTGTCCTGGCATTTGAAACAGCCTGAAATGATTTAAATAAAAATACACGAAGTTGAAAAAAAAATATATATATATATAATAAATTTCACAGACAAAGAAAGTCACAGCCCACAAGAGCCATGACAGTCAACGAACCGGAAGTCCAAGACTCGAGTTTCCCTCTCATTTGGGCTCGACATTTAGACACATCCGAACTCAGGATTCGAAACCCGATATATATATATATATATATATATATATATATATATATATATATATGTA
The DNA here is from genome assembly GCF_053919585.1 of Euprymna scolopes. Taxonomy (NCBI): domain Eukaryota; kingdom Metazoa; phylum Mollusca; class Cephalopoda; order Sepiida; family Sepiolidae; genus Euprymna; species Euprymna scolopes. The sequence continues at coordinate 49,567,582 of NC_136516.1, read as the reverse complement.
TGTATGTATGTATGTATATATATATATATATATATATATATATATATATAAAATATAAAACGTATATAGAAATACGTTTTTAAACCATACAGCGCAAAAAAAAACAATTTAAAATTAATCTTATTCGATATATTTCGGGAAGAGACTCGCCCTTGTCAAGTATTTTTTTTCTTCTTATTATAGTAATATTAGACCCGACACGTCCGCTTGGAAGTTATTCAAAGTTTTTGTTTATCATAGTACAGGAAATGCACATGGCGCCTAAAATTATTATTATGAGGCGTAAGAAGAAATGTCAATCTTGACAAGGGTGAGTCTCTTTGCTGAACTATTTCGAATAACATCAATTTCAAATTGTTTATTCTTGTTTGTCTTGTTCATATATATATATATATATATATATATATATATATATATATATAAATATATATATATATATATGCGCGTGTGTGTGTGTGCGTATGTGTGATTGTTTTAATAATTTATCGTGAATCAAAATTTTATTTGCTTGTAGTACATTTATATATATATTTAGTTTGAGCATGGCGTGATGCGTATATGCATGCACATATATAGAAGCAATATTTGCATTAAGCGACTTCCGCCGATGGAGACAGTTTAAAGGGAGCATGAAATTCAAAGCGGTACCCAGTCGAATGTATATCACCGTCACGTCAGACTTTGCAGCTCTTTTAGGGACGTATCGACGTCCTCCTACATACAACGCCTGGTATTCCCAAATGACATCCCAGCTGGTCTGTTGCTTAACTTCGGTTATCTAACGAATATCTATATGTCAACGTTACTATGTTGTACATAGATATGTATGTATATGCTTAAACAGATACCTGACAGCAGTTCTGGGACTGATACCAGCGTCTGTTGATATGCCAGAGGCTTTGCACCAAAGATTCTCTTCAACATCTATTTTCACAGGATGCAAGATCCTTTCAGAAGGCCCAAATAACCTCGATGAGGGTTTGGGCACTTTTCATTATTACTTGTAGATTGTACGCTCACTCTATTAACAGTAGAAAAAATGGTTTCGAAGATTTCCTAGTATTTTGCGTTGGCTAAGGCCATCTTCATGTTGACTCACGATTCGTCTCCACAGAAATTCAAATAAGTATAATGCTCGTTTGGTGTGTGGCATGCTTCTATGTTGTCAGATGCAATTTTAATGAGATATTCTAAGTAATTTCAACACTATTCTTCTCTGTAAATATAAATGAGCATATGTTAATTTTAGAAAAATATTTATTTTAATGTCTATCCTTTTCTGTCATGTTTATATATATATATATATATATATATATATATATATATATATATATATATATAAAGCTGAATGTGTGTGTGTGTCTGGTCACGAATAGGCTCCTATATTGTTGACTATTTAAAAAAAA